>NC_134091.1:119390147-119714897 GCF_000715075.1 Nicotiana tabacum | reverse complement strand
CAAGCTCATGGAGCTTGGTTAAGACCGTAAAGAGATTTGTGAAGCTCGCAAACATGAACAAAACCGGGAGACTAAACCATATAGACATCCTCTTGAAGATCACCATGTAGAAAAGTATTTTGAGCATGCATCTAATTGCCTTAGAGTCCAACCATAGGTGACTGCCAATGATAATATAATTTGAATTGTCATGGGCTTAATGACTGGATTGAATGTTTCATGATAATCTTGACCCTCAACCTGATGAAATTCCTTGGCAACTAAGCGAGCCTTATAGCGCTCAATAGCTCCAGCAGAGTTTCTTTTAATCTGAAAGATCCATTTGCACCCTAGAGTGTTCATGGAGGAATTGAAGGAAACCAATGACCATGTTTGATTTTTAACAAAGTTGTCATCTCAGATGACATAGCATCACGCCATTCTTTGAACTTAGAGGCTTCTGTAAAGCCGGTAGGCTCAATGGAGGGAGATGGGGATGTAGTAGTGGTACCCTTCACTCTGGGACTTATGAAATAACCTAAACTAATCGGGAGCTTATATCAGTATAAATAAAGTCCATCTCTAACCAACAACCATTAAAATATGCTTCAAAATTTGGTTGATAAGACAACTAGAATCCCGTCGAGTGACATTTTAGTTGTTGCAAGTCCTAGAATCATTTTAGAATTAACCTTCCCTTTTCATGAATTAAGAGAGAGAGAAAGGAAGAAGAACCTAGGTGAGAAGTGAATAGGTTTCAATATTCAATGGCATTAAGTTACTACCTGATGCCCATGCCCCTCAAACATTAGGAAAGAGAAGAACATATCGTAATGTTCTCACTACACCTGAAATTCCATAGTCGTCACCAATGAAAAAGTAGGCATTTCTAACTTTGTCGTAATTGAATCGCTTTATTATGGATAAATAAATCCCTTGTTATTATATAAATTCATTTTACCGTGGTGACTAATGACTATATCATACTTTTTGGTTAGTTCAAAATGTTGAAATTGATGAAGAAGTTGATGTTATAGTTTCAGAATGGATATGTTACATCACATTATTAAGGCAATTTCTCTTCTATAAATAGCTAGAGTTTGTTCATTTGTAAACATCTCTCACTTGCCTTCTTATCTCCTAAGGCATTTAAATCTTTTTTCTCTCCTGTAGTATTTTACTTGTATTTTTGGAGTAAAATAAAGTTTGAGTTGATTGTGTCCGAGGATTAGGCAAAAATCAAATTTTGCCGAACTTCGTTAATTTCTGGAGTTCTTTTTATTATTGTCTCATTTACTATTTATTAGCTACCTTTAGATATAGTAGTTGTGATTTAATCACTCTATATATATTTGTTTTCCGGAACATTTGGTATCAGAGCCAAGGTTCTATCTTAGTATGCTTTGTGGTTGCAGCATAGTCTAAACTTCCACATCAGAAAAGAATTACTTTGGTGTTTTGTACTGTCAGCAAATAAATAGTATTTGTAGCAAAATAGGAGATAATAAAAATGAAGAGTCCACATTGGCTGTCAGTAATGCGTCGTTGGCATCTTCTCTTATGACAAAAATTATGTCAAATGCGAAATTTGCAGTTGAAATTTTTGACGGGTCAGGACATTTCGAGATGTGGCAAGCTGAGGTTCTGATGTCCTTTTTCAACAAGGGCTAGATATTGCCATAGAAGAAAAGAAACCAGAAAAATATCGGAGAAGGAGATTGAAAGATTATCAATCGCGTCGCTTATGGTACCATTCGATCGTACCTAGCAAGTGAACAGAAGTATCCATATACAAAATAAACTTCTGCAAGTAAATTGTGGAATGCAATAGAGGATAAATTCTTGAAGGAAAACAGTCAAAATAAACCTTACATGAAAAAAAGACCGTTATGCTTCACATATGTTCTTGGTACTATAATGAATGATCATATCACCAGCTTTAATAAGTTGGAGATAGATTTACAGAATATGGACGTGACTTTTAGTGATGGAGATATGGACTTAATATTATTAAGTTCACTTCTCGATGAGTACGAGCACCTCAAAACTACTCTACATCATGGGAATGATTAAGTGTCTCTCAAAGAAGTTTGTTTTGCCTTGTACAACTATGAACAAAGAAAAAGAGAAAAACAAAAGAGTGGAGAAGAAGAAGCATTGGTCGTGCGAGGTCGTTCTCAAAATCATATGAGAACGAAGAAAAGAAGATCCAAGTCAAGATCCTGACCCAGCAAAGATGAATGCGCCTTTTGCCGAGAAAAGAGGCACTAGAAGAAAGACTATCCAAAGTTGAAAAACAAGGCCATACCTAACAATGGGAAGGCTATCATAGATTCAAATGTAGGTGATTGTGACTACTCTGATTTCTCACTAGTTACAAGTGAGCCATTCAAACCATCTGACATATGGTTGATGGATTCAGCTTGTAGCTATTATAGGTGTCCCAACAGGGACTGGTTCGTTGATTTTCAAGAAGGAGAATATGGAGTTATTCACACCGCGAATAATAATCCTCTTACCGCATATGGTATTGGTTCAATCCGATTAAGGAACTATGATGGATTGATCAGAACATTAACAAATGTTCGATACGTACCGGAATTGAAGAAAAATCTCATTTTTGTAGTAGCCCTAGAGTTAAAGGGGCTCAAAGTCGTTGCAGAAAATGGGGTAATGAGAATATGCTCTGGTGCACTAGTGGTAATGAAGGTAATTCGGCGAAATAATAATATGTACCACTATCATAGTAGTACATTTATTGGGACAACATTAGTGACATCAAGTGATGACAAGGAGGCAGAAGCAACCAAGCTATGACACATGTGCTTGGGACATGCTGGAAAAAAATCCTTGAAAATTTTATGAGATTAAGGATTGTTAAAAGGAGTAAAGACTTGCAATTTCAATTTTTGTGAGCATTGTGTCAAGGGAAAACAGACAAGTGTTAAATTTGGAACAGCTATCCATAATACTAAAGGTATTTTGGATTATGTTCACTATAATGTTTGGGGTGATTCTAAAACACCTTCATTAGGTAAAAAACACTATTTTGTAACCTTTATTGATGACTTTTCTCGAAGAGTGTGGGTGTCACGGGCCCAAATCCTTACATTGGGTAGCGGCACCTGCTCGCCTGTGCGGCGCCCGCAGTTTCCCTCGCTGCAGACCAGCCTTTTTCCTATCCCAGGATTCCCAAGCACGATCTTGTGCCTGTTGATGGGACTTTCCCGTAGGCTCGCCCTAACTTGTGCCGCCTATAAGATGCCTAGGCCCTTGGCCATAGACATGTCATGGCGCTTCATCTTAGGATCACAATCCATGCGCACCCTGGGGGATTGGCTTAAGGCATACCTTGTCCTTAGCCCAAGACTGAGCATCGCTCTCGCGTGCACAGCCCAATCCTCAAGCTTGACACTCGCCTAGTGCATCCGCGACTAGCTCATGCCTTGCCCGAGTAAGGCAACCTTTAGCCCTTGGTCATTGTCATGCGCATCTTTCCTTCCATGCCCATACATTGCCCTCGCGACACGGTTCCATCCCGAATAGTGTAGTGTCGCCCCAAAACTACACCTTTAGGCCAATGGACCCTTGCTTTCATGGTTGAACTCAAGCCATGCTCACAAGTCGACACATGATGCCCCTATGACAGGTGCGTCAAGTATCCAATCGGCACGGAGGTCTCGTTCCAACATTCGGCAGCCCGCGGGGCTGGCCATTCCACACATCGAGCCTCCAGCACCACTTTGATGCCCAACGCAGGCCCGAAGGCATAGCGTCGTCCACACAAGTTCCCAAACTCGTGTGGATACCTTTGATACTCCTTTGAGACATCTAGGCAGGCCCTTAAGGTTGCCCCCAAGGTAGCTCGTTCTATACGGCTTGGTGGCAGCACGTATGGGGGAGGCAGGTCAGAGCTTTCATCACCTATACCCCCCTTATATATGCTTAAAATTTAAAAGCCCAAGTTGCCCGAGTAGACAGTTCTACGTCAGACCATCAAAAGGACCTTTTATCACCAGTTCTTGGCCGAAATCACAACTCCAAATTGTGAGTTGTGACATCCTCCCACACTCATAATGTCATCGTCCCCGATGACACATCATGGCTTAAGACATCCCGGAGTCTGCCCCCTCAGGTATGCCCATTTAAGCTCCCTTTGTCCTGTGGGTTGGACTTCCTCGAAGTCCTTTCTCAAAAGGAGTCGTGCCCTATGCACTTCTCCCCTAAGTATCTTCCAAGCGTGCCTTCGTACTTGCACTCTCTGGTGTCTAACTTTGTGATTGACCCACACTATTCAATCACACCATGACCCTCACGGCCTTCATGTCAGTCTGAAGCTTTCCCTTCACAAGTTAGCACATCATGTTCTCTTTTGACGTCGCTTTCGTAGCCTTTCGCTCCCGTAGCCTTAAGATGCCCTTGGCATGGCTCCCGTAGCCTTTCGCTCCCGTAGCATTAAGATGCCCTCTTGGCATAGCTCACGTAGCATTTCGCTCTCGTAGCTTTCCTTGCCCTCACTACCTTGAAGATGTGCTCGCTTCCAGACCCACGACTTCTCCCATATGCCTCTTGCATAGGCGGGATCCTCCCACACTCAATGTGGAGGATACATCTTAGCTCTGTCGTCCCACTTGGCATTCGGCCAGCAGTTGGGACGACCTTTGGTGAGTACTACATTTCCAAAGTCATAGCATCGATCGCCGCATTCCCAAACAAGGATCTTTGTTTTCCAACTGTCACTTCCTCAGCAAGTAGCCAATGCTCCCGGTAGTACTTCAATACTCGCCCTATAGACAGGCGCCCTCTTGGCCCTGCTATCACGGCTTCCCGGTTCGGTGTGCCTCGCACCTGGACACGCACGGTCCCCGATCATTCAACGTACCTCTTTCCAAAATGACACCTTCTAACTTGGAAATCCTCCAAGTTTCGAAGCTTCGCTATACCCTCGAATCTGTTTCCTCACCTTGGCAATGCCCTCAGGCAGCCCAAAGGTCTTCTCCCGTAGGAAAGACACTCCACTTGATGTGTTGCACGCATCCTTGGCAAGATCTCCGCTATGATCATGCCCAAGTTTATAGTCCATGGCTCCCACTCTTCGCAATATGGTTGAACGACCTGGCAAACATGGCTTTCTCTTGGCCATCCGACTCATCGGTATATCTCCTCATTCAGTAGCACCTTAGACTCATGAAATACAATGGAATCACCCATTTATTTCGTCGACCATCAGTATCGGGTTCTCGATCTTTGGTGGCATATGAACATCAATCTCTACATTGACGTGATCTCTGCACTTACATCCAAAATGCGATCGCCATATCCACCCTTTGCCTTGACGTTGTGCCATCGCATAATATGGCCTTAATCAGCTCTGATACCAAGTGTCATGGGCCCAAATCCTTACATAGGGTAGCGTCACCTGCTTGCCCGTGCGGCGCCCGCAGTTCCCCTCGTTGCAGGCCAGGCGTTATCCTATCCCAGGATTCCCAAGCATGATCCTGTGCCTGTTGATGGGACTCGCCCGTAGGCTCTCCCCAACTTGTGCCGCCCGTAAGAGGCCTAGGCCCTTGGTCTTAGACAGGTCGTGGCACTTCATTTTAGGATCACAATCCATGTGCGCCCTGTGGGATTGGCTTAGGACATACCTTGTCCTTAGCCCAAGACTGAGCATCGCTCCCGCATGCACAACCCAACCCTCAAGCCTGACACTCGCTTAGTGCATCCGCGACTAGCTCGTGCCTCGCCCGAGTAAGGCAACCTTTAGCCCTTGGTCATTGTCATGCGCGTCTTTTGTGCCATGCCCATACATTGCCCTCGCGACACGCTTCCATCCCGAATAGTGCAGTGTCGCCCCACAACTGTACCTTTAGGCCAACGGACCCTTACTTGCATGGTTGACCCAAGCCATGCTCACAAGTCGACACATGATGCCCCTATGATAGGTGCGTCAAGTATCCATTCAGCACGGAGGTATAGTTCCAACATTCGGCAGTCTACGGGGCTAGCCGTTCCACACATCGAACCTCCATTGCCACTTTGATGCCCAAAGTAGGCCCGAAGGCGTAGCGTCATCCACACGAGTTCCCAAACTCGTGTGGATACCTTTGACACTCCTTTGAGACATCTAGGCAGGCCCTTGGGGTTCGCCCCCAAGGTAGCTCGTTCTATACGGCTTGGTGGCAGAACGTATGGGGGAGGCAGGTCGGAGCTTTCATCACCTATACCCCCCTTATATATGCTTAAAATTAAAAATCCCAAGTTACCCGAGTAGACAGTTCTACGTCAGACCATCAGAAGGACCTTTTCTCACCAGTTCTTGGCCGAGATCACAACTCCAAATTGCGAGTTGTGACAGTGGGTGTATATTATGAAAACCAAAGATGAGGTGTTGGGAACTTTTCTCAAATTGAAGGCGATGATAGAGACTCAAACAGGCAGAAAGATAAAGTGTCTTCACACAAATAACGGTGGAGAATACAAAATTGATCTTTACAATAAGATTTGTGAAGATGATGGAATTTTGAGAGATTTCACCGTCAGAAATACGCCACAACAGAATGGAGTGCCAGAACGTATGAACCGGACATTGCCGGAGAAGGTTTGGTATATGTTATCCAATGCTAGCTTGGGCAAAGAATTTTAGGCTGATGCAATAACATATGCACGCCACCTCATTAATTGTCTACCATCTATCGCTATTGGAGGCAAGACACCATTTGAAAAATGGTATGGAAAACCTACTGAAGATTATAACTTTTTGCATGTGTTTGGCTCAATTGTATACTATCATGTGAAAGAGTCAAAATTGGATCCGAGAGCAAAAAAAGCTATATTTATGGGGATTACTTTTGGAGTCAAAGGATACCGATTATGGTGTCCATAGACAAGAAAAATTATATTCAGCAAAGATGTTACTTTTGATGAATATGCCATAACAGATAAGGTGACAGTTGAAGATGCCAAACAAATTGGTGGTGCTTCAAAGCAGGTGGAGTTTGAGGGAAAATTAATTTTTCCAACATAGGGAGAAAACGAGGAAACAATAAAATATTTTCCCCTTGAAGAAGAGTCAACAGAGAGGGAGATTCCAATTCAGGAACCTCAACAACAACTTGAATCAATAGCAACCAGCAAGCCAAAAAGAACAATAAAGAAACATGACCGTCTCATAGAGACGGTGGCTTGTGCAGCCTCTCAATTGTAACTGATGGTATTCCTACCACTTATAAAGACGCAGTCCAAATCTCAGAAGAAGATAAGTGGAGGATTGCCATGAATGAAGAAATGCAATCCTTTCATCAGAATCGTACATGAAAATTGGACAATCTCCCGAAGTGCAAGAAAGCAATTGGGCGCAAATGGGTATTTGCAAAGAAAGAAGGATTTCCTAACCAAGAAGATGTTCGCTACAAAGCAAGATTGGTGAACAAGGGATACGCTCAAAAGGAGGGAATTGATTACAATGAGGTATTTTCCTAGTCGTGAAGCACTCCTCCATTAGAGTTTTGTTGGCTTTGGTAGCATAGTTGAATTTGAAACTAGTTCAGTTAGATGTAAACACTGCATATTTACATGGAGACCTGGAAGAGAAAATCTATATGACTTAGCCAGAAGGATTCAAAGTTGCTGAAAAAGAAAATATGGTGTACAAACTTGAAAATTTGTTGTATGGATTAAAACAATCTTCTAGACAATGGTACAAGCGATTTGACAAGTTTATGTTGCGGAAGAGGTACAGAAGAAGCAAATACGATCATTGTGTGTATCTGCGCAAGCTTGAAGATGGAACCTTCATATATCTTCTCCTAAATGTTGATGATATGTTGACAGCTTCCAAAAGTCAAGAGAAAATTGAGAAGTTGAAGATTCAACTAAGAAAGGAGTTTGAGATGAAGGAATTAGGTGAGGCAAAAACAATTTTTGGCATGGAGATAAAACGAGATAGACATTCAAAGAAACCCTATCTATCTCAGAAACAATACTTGAAAAGAGTAATAGATCGATTTGGCATGAATGAGAACACGAAGTCAGTTAGCACTCTGCTTGCTCCTCACTTTAAGTTTAGTGTTGCTATGTCGCCGAAAAATGAAGCTGAACGAGAGTAAATGTCAAGAGTGCCATATGTGAATGTCGTTGGTAGCTTGATGTATGCAATGGTTTGCACAAGACCTGATATTTCACATGCTATCGGAGTTGTAAGCAGGTATATGCATGATCCAGGAAAGGAGCATTGGCAAGCTGTAAAATGGATTCTACGGTATATTCGTAATACTGTAGATATTGGATTGATTTTTGAGCAGGAAGATAGTTAGTATCTGGTTGGATATTGTGATTCATATTATGCGGGTGATTTGGACAAGCGTAGATCAACTACTAGTTATGTTTTCACTTTTTCACATGCACCAGCTAGTTGGAAGTCTACTTTGCAGTCAACGGTTGCTTTGTCTACTACTGAGGCAGAGTACATGGCAACTATGGAGGCTATAAATGAGGCAATTTGGCTTCACGAGTTGCTTAGAGAGCTTGATATTGGTCAAGAAAGCATCACATTATTTTGTGATAGTCAGAGTCCTATCCAATTAGCAAAGAACTAAGTTTATCATGCAAGGACGAAGCACATTGATGTTCGATATCACTTTATACGAGATATTATAGAAGAATGTGGAGTCATGGTACAGAAAATCCGAACTACAGACAACCCTGCTGATATGCTAACAAAAGTAGTGACTGCGATCAAGTTTCAACATTGTTTGAACTTGATCAACATTGTTGAAATTTGAAGATTGAAGTTGAAGACACAATCAAAATTTATCAGTGAGATAAAATTGGTGGAATCTTGCCAAGGTGGAGATTTGTTGAATTTGACAAGATTAATGTGAACTGGATGAACATTTGGAAGCCTCATTTTAGGAGAAAATTGATGTCACATACCTTTTCTACCCGCAAAATGATAAGATAAGTGTGTTATGAATTCTTGTGGGTTAAAGAGTTTTTCCAATTAAAGTGATATTTTTGAAATAGGAATTATTTTATTATTCAGAGTCGCCACTTGGAATTGATGTTTTGGTATTCCAAGTCACCTTTTATTTGAATCCCTATTATAAAGAAGATTTGACTTTTTTCTAATTTGGTCTACGAAAATAAAGTCCGAATAAGAAATTTTGTTGACCGGAGAGAAGGTGTAAGGCATTCCCCGAGTCACATGGTTCTAACACAGTCGCTTTATTGGCTATAGCTTGGCTTGAATTAATTTTAGATAAACTATGATTTATTAGTTTTTATGTTTTATCTATCCGCTTTTAATTATTAAAATATAGAACTATCTTTGAAATGAATCACTATGTGTGAATCCGTTTTATTTATTGTGCCAAAATTATGTCACACGTATGTGTACACAATTAATAGCATTTTATTATATTAAGATTGATTTTACCAAAGTTGTGTAAACACATACTTTGGTTTTAATTTTGGAAATCACAATTATGTCACGCGAACGTATACATAATCACGATAAACTAATTAAAAGTGCGCCCAAAGCACTCTATCGGTATTCATTATTCTTCTTAAAGTTTGAGATTATTATAAGGTCATGAATTATGGAATTACTTGAGGAAGAAATGTATGTTTTAACTAAAACTTATTAACAAGAACAATTATGTTACAACTTAATTAATTGCTAACATTCTTTCGAAATTAAAAATTAAACTACAGAGTGAATTAAAATGCCAATGGATAATGATGAGATTCAAATAAATGCAAATGCTCGGTCCAAATAATAGCCTTAAAGCCCAAGTATTCTTAAAAGAACTGACGACCCGCTTGATTAAAGACAAAGATCCAATTATACATTTACTCCTAAAATTATCATGCTTTTCTTCTCATAATTAACAAATAGATGATTAATTATACTAAACAGGGCATAGGTACACATAGCAACAAATACGCAGCAGGATTCTTTAGGCAACAATTTTATCGAAATGAACTCAAACCCATATCTAAGAAAAATCACAGACAAATATGTAAAAAACGAAGACTTAAGGTAAACGACCGGACCTTTAGTAACAAAAATCTTTCCTTTATTGCAAGCACCTCCAGTGAAATTGCAATAGCTGAAATCAAAGCTGAATGGACTCCAACAGAGAAAACCCGCCAGAACCCGAACAGAAACGCAGCGGCACCGGAACCTCGAATACTTTACGGATGAGCTGGTGCTTTTGCGGCAGATTTTATGGTTGTTTTTTCATTGAATTTTGACTGCTTTTTTGGTCATATTTTTGGACTATTTTTGAGCGGTTTCGGCAAAATGTTTCAGCTAGTGTTTTACTTGGTTTTGGGGGGCTATTTTTTTGGGTAATTTTGGTGGTTTAGGAGGCTGTTTTTTGGGTGTTTTGGGTGGGTTTTGGTGTGTTTTTTTTGTTGGGTTTGCTGCTGATTTCAGCTGGAGTTTGAGCGGCTAAAGGTGATCTCACATGGCTAAATGGAAGAAAGAAAATGGCTGGTTTGTGGTTAGGTGATAGGAAAAAGATGAACTAGAAGAGAGGAGGTGTGGCTGCGTTTTTTTCTTTTCCAAATTTGTGCCTTCTTTTTTTCGTCTGTCCCCTCTCAATGTCTCTCTCTATATATATTCTCCCGTTTATCTCTATTGTGCAAAGAATCTCCCCTCTTTTTTGACTTTCCTCCTCCCCTATTTGATTTTCCTTCTCCCCTTTTTGACTTTTCTCCTCCCCTTTTTGACTTTTTGTTGTATGTATTTAGGGTAGAGATGAATCTCCTTTTTTTGTGAGTGTATGTGTGTGTTGATGGAGGGATCATGTGAGGGAAGTGCATGGGGAAAGTGAGAGTGTTAGTGGAAAAATATTCACGCATAGTCAAAAATTAAGTGCTCACAGCATGCCCCTCTTTGTTTGGAAACATAAAGAGTTTTCAAGCAAAGATAAGGTGAGCGATACGACTAATTTTTTACCATAAAATTATTCAAAAGGGAAGAGCAAAAAGAGTACAACCGAGTCTTGGTTTTGGACGGCCTACATTTACTGGTTTATAAGGGAATCAGGTCGCGTGTAGTTCAAGGAAAAGGATTTAATGTTAGAGTTGGAGAGTCGAGTGAGGTTCCGTCGAGGCTTCGGTCTGTAGTTGTGTTATTACATCAAAATCAGAAGAGACTAAACAACCCTATCAGCTATGAGTTATAAGATTCATATATATAAGTCTTATAAAACTTGATCTTGAGTTTTGACTAGTTCTTCACGCAGACTCTGATCTAAACCTTGATGCTTGCTCGCTGCTGGTGCCAGTTCATTCTTCTACGGCCTCTTCTGATGAAGACGGGAAATGCAATGCTCGTGACTTCAGTCATGTCTTGAATAGTTCACATCTTTTCATCTGCTTCTGCAATCTGGATTCACTTCCTTTATTTTGGATTGAGACTTCTTTTATTGGTCATCTCCAACCCGTGCCTCGAAGTAAAACCTGCTCAGTCACCAAAACAAACAAACGAACAAAATTTTTCTACCCCAGTTTTCACTAGGAAAATTTTGTGAGTTATTTGTAACAAAACTTTATACTACTTCATTATTGAAAGCAATAAAAGGTCGGGATTGGTGTACCCTGGGAAAATATGATTCTTTGGGAATGGTGTACCTTGATTGTCTAAATGGTGCCTCAACTAAAGATTGGTGTACCTTGGGAAAACATGATTCTTTGGGAATGGTGTACCTTGATTGTCTTAATGATGCCTCAATTAAAGATTGGTGTAACTTATGTTAGGGGAAATACGATGGGGAATAGTGTACCCTGATACTGGTAAGGAGACCAAGGAGTGAAGACCCTATCTCTAAAAAATAAAAATCAACTAAGAAGTGGAGATCCTATGTGGAGAAACACAGCTAGGGATTAGTGTACCCCGATACTGGTGAGGAAAAGTAACCAGGGGTTGATACCCTGTGTTACGGAAAAAGAATGTAATCAGGGATTGGTACCATGTATTACTGAAATAAAATATAACCAGGGGTTGGCGTCCTTTATTATTGATACTAAATGTAAACAGGGGTTGGCGCCCTGTATTATTGAAGAGGAAATGTAACCACGGGTTGGTACCCTGTATTACTGAAAGAAAAATGTAAACAAGGGTTGGTGCCATGTATTACTAAAAATGAAAGGTAACCAGGGGTTGGTACCCTGTATTACTAAAAAAAACTGTAACCAGGGGTTGGTACCATGTATTACTGAGAGGAATGTAACCAGGGGTTGGTACCCTGTATTACTTAAATGAGTGTAACCAGTGGTTGGTACCCAGTATTGCTGAAAGGAGGAATGTAACCAGGGGTTGGTACCCTGTATTACTAAAAGAAATGTAACGAGGGGTTGGTACCCTGTATTACTGAAAGGAATGTAACCAGGGGTTGGTACCCGGTATTACGAATAAAGTGTTAGATGCCTCTAGGCAAAAGGGTTCTACCTGGGTTAAGCTACGTAAAACAAGCCTGAGCGAAGAGTACTTCTACCCGGAACTATGAGCTAGATCCCCCTAGGCGAAAAGGTTCTACCTCGGTTACGTTACGTGAAACAATCTGAGCGAAGAGTACTTCTACCTGGATTATGAGCTAGATCCCCCTAGGCGAAAACGTTCTACATGGGTTAAGGTATAAAAAACATCCCAAGCGAAAAGTACTTCTACCCGGAACTATGAGCTGGATCCCCCTAGGCGAAAAACTTCTACCTGGGTTATGTTACGTGAAACAACCTGAGTGAAGAGTACTTCTACTAGGAAATATGAGTCGGATCCCCCTGGGCGACAAGGTTCTACCCGAGTTAATCTACGTAAAACATCCTGAGCGAAGAGTACTTCTACTCGAAACTATGAGCTGGATCCCCCTAGGTGACAATGTTCTACCTGGGTTAAGCTATATAAAACAACCTGAGCGAATAGTACTTCTACCCAGAAATATGAGTTGGATCCCCCTAGGCGAAAAGATTCCACCTGGGTTAAGCTATGTAAAACATCCTGAGCAAAGAGTACTTTTACCCGGAACTATGAGCTGGATCCCCGCAGGCAAAAAGGTTCTACTTGGGTTAAGCTACGTAAAACAACCTGAGCGAAGAGTACTTCTATCCAAACTATGAGCTGGATCCCTCTAGACGAAAAAGTTCTACCTAGGTTAAGCTACATAAAACATCCTGAGCGAAGAGTACTTCTACCCGGAACTTTGAGCTGGATCACCCTAGGCGAAAAGGTTCTACCTGGGTTAAGCTACGTAAAACATCTTGAGCAACGAGTACTTCTACCCGGAACTATGAGCTGGATCCCCCTAGGCGAAAAAGTTCTACCTAGGTTAAGCTACGTAAAACATCCTAAGCAAAGAGTATTTCTACCCGGAACTATGAGCTGGATCCCCTTAGCAAAAGGTTTCTACCTGGGTTAAGCTACGTAAAACATCCCGAGCAAAGAGTACTTCTACCCTGAACTATGAGTTGGATCCCCCTAAGAGAAAAGGTTTTACCTGGGTTAAGCTACGTAAAACATCCTGAGCGAAGAGTGAGTACTTCTACCTGGAACTATGAGCTGGATCCCCCTAGGTGAAAAGGCTCTACTTGTTTAAGCTACGTAAAACAGCCTGGGCGAAGAGTACTTCTACCCGAAAATATGAGCTAGATCCCCTAGGAGAAAAAGGCTCTACCTGGGTTAAGCTACGTAAAACAGCCTGGGCGAAGAGTACTTCTACCCGGAACTATGAGATGGATACCCCTAGTAAAAAAGGTTCTACTTGGGTTAAGCTACGTAAAACATCCTGAGCGAAGAGTACTCCTACTCGGAACTATGAGCTGGATCCCCCAAGGCGAAATAGTTCTACCTGGGTTAAGCTACGTAAAACAACCTGAGCGAAGAGTAATTATACCTGGACCTATGAGCTGGATCCCTCTAGGCGAAAAGGTTTTACCTGGGTTAAACTACATATAACAACCTGAGCGAAGAGTACTTCTACCCGGAAATATGAGCTGGATATCCCTAGGAGACACGGTTTTACCTGAGTTAAGCTAAGTAAAACATCCTGAGCGAAGAGTACTTCTACCCGGAACTATGAGCTGGATCCCCCTAGGTGAAAAGGTTCTACACGGGTTAAGCTATGCAAAACAAGCCTGGGTGAAGAGTACTTCTACCCGAAAATATGAGCTAGATCCCCCTAGGCGAAAAAGGTTCTACCTACGTTAAGCTACGAAAATTAGCCTGGGCAAAGAGTACTTCTACCCGAAAATATGAGTTGGATACCCCTATGTGAAAAGATTCTACCTGGGTTAAGAAACGTAAAGAAAGCATGGGCGAAGAATACATCTACCCGGAAATATGAGCTGGATCACCTTAGGCGAAAAGGTTCTACCTGGGTTAAGCTACGAAAATGAAAGGTATGAATGGTAGTGATGCATGCTAAAAATAAAAGAAATTGGAGATTATGAGGAAACTTACCTATGGTGACATTCGTCCTGTAGGAATTGCCATTATGCACTTCTTTGTTCCTGCTGCAAATAAAGAAAATTATGAGTGTTCAACGTGGTGGTCAGTTTGTGGCCTTGATGCCCTTACCGAGGTTGGGTGCCTTTTCAATGTATCCGTTCGCTTCAAACGAGAGCCTTGTAATCGGTCTTATCATCCTTTCTTTGCCTTTATTTTGACACGAAGTTATACCGAAAGGGATTGAAAGTAAACAGCAATGGAATGGAGAAATGAGTTTAAACAAGAGGTGTCACTTTCGAGGAACAAAAATTAAAGAAAGACTTATCTCGGAGTACATGCGGACTTCAATGAACATTTTGGACTGGACGCCTAATCCTTATAAACCATTCGACCCTAAAAAATTCATCACAACTTTCGCCTCGAAACCGAAAAACCTTGCCCAGGACTGTGTCGATACCACTGGCTGTGAGGAACCTCTTTTCGATCAGTAGTGCCATTTTCGAGTTTTTACCAGCTGGCCTCTCTAATTTCTCTTCTCACTATCGTCTTATAGTGATCTTTGTGAGTTTTCACTAACAAGACTATCTCATTTTTATTTTCTCTGCTCGTCATCGCCCTTTGATGCCCGTGAAGGTTTTCACCAATAAGACTCTTTTATTTTATTTCTCTCATTGTGGTTGCATCAGATCCAAGTGATTGTATCCTCCAATTCTTGAACATTCTCGTTGATTGATCGAAAGGACTTGAGAAGAATTTGGGTAAAAAGAATTTGGATTGAATTACAACTTTGGAACCTTACAGGCGGAACCATCGCCGAACCATTACAACATATGCCCCAGTTTCAACTTTTGGGCGAATGTAAATTTTTGTTTTGGTATGACTGAACCCCAGAGAGAGGTTGTCAACGTATCCTTTCGGAATCAAGTCAAACATAGTTCAATCAACATTAACTTGTTTGATTTTTGTTTTGTTTTTCTTCTCTCTTTTTTCTATTTTTTTTCTTTTTCTTTTTTTTGTTTTTGTTTTTTTCATTCACTTAGTTTATTTAGTGGCAATGATGGAATCCCTATTATTTTAGTCACTCTTTTCTTTCATTTTTTTTCACTCAATTATTTTTTCTTAATGGCAATGATCGAATGTGATGGGGATTGCCTACGTATCATGATGTCGCATCAATCAGATCATTACGTAGTTCAGGAAGATCAGAAATAAAATAAATAAACTAATTCCTTTTTTTTTCTCATATACAAATAATCCGACAAAATCTCCTAGCAACGAAAATATTTTAAATTTTTTTCTGATTTTATTTTTTTGTTTTAGGAGAATTGGTGAAAGAAAGACTTCTAAAGAAGAAAGAAAATATTTTTGGATTTTAATTTTTTTTTATTATTCAAAAGAAAGAAAAAAAATGGATTTTGATTTTGATTGTTTTTTGAATTTTGGGAGAAAATATTTTTTTAGAAAAAAGGAAGAAAATATTTTTGGATTTTTGGATTTGACGTCTCAAAGAAATATTTCTAAAGAAGAAATTAAAGGAACATATCTTTTTGGATTATTGAAAATTGGGGGTCGGAATCGATGGGGCTTGCCTACGTATCTCACATCCGGTGAGAATCATATCCGCGTAGTTCGATCGGTGTTGACATAACACAAAAACATGATTTTGTTTTTGTTTTTTTGTTTTTTTGAAAATATTTTGCTTATTTTTGAAATGATTCTTTTTTTTCAAAACTTCAGTAGAGTTTCAGGATTTTTTCAAATACCTGGATATTTTAGAAGATGGTCAACATGCAAGCCAAAACAAATAAGTGCACAAGTAGCACGTTAAATGCATCAGGATGGCTTTATAAATTGGGTGCACTTGTCCTAGATGGACCCAACCCCTGTGTTGAGTCCCCCAAGTCAAATGTACGTGATGCAAAAAAACGTACCTACTAGGGATCCGGTATGAGGTATGTTCTTCTATGTTTAAATCCTCGGGGAGAAGATATCTAGACTGGCTTACTCGAGCGGACAACTCAAGCCGAGAAGGATCCGCGTACCAGTAGAATTGCTTCCCGGCTTAGCTGGTGGTGCTCCCCGCCTAAAATATGTGTGACTAAAATCCTTCATCGGGTGACAAGCACCTCGGCTATCTCAAATAAAGCGGGCTATGTCAAGCAAATTTCCAATTTAAATTCAAGAAGACTCTGAGGGGTGCGAGAAAAGACAGTTTATATGTACATTTCAACAATATCAAACTGGTAAAAAGCAGACAAATAACACATTAGGCCCAAATAAATCACAGTATATACAAAAATTCATAAAGCCAAATAAAGTTAAATGTACAAGCTCGAGTTCTTGAGATTCCCCAGCAGAGTCGCCAGAGCTGTCACACTCATTTTCTACCCTCAAAATGATAAGATAAGTGTGTTATGAATTCTTGTGGGTTAAAGAGTTTTTTCAGTTAAAGTGATATTTTTGAAGTATGTATTATTTTATTATTTAGAGTCGCCACTTGAAATTATTTTTTGGGTATTCCAAGTCACCTTTTATTTGAATCCCTATTCAAAAGAAGATTTGACTCTTTTCTAATTTGGTCTATGAAAACAAAGTCTGAATAAGGAATTTTGTTGACCAGGGAGAAGGTGTAAGGCATTCCCCGAGTCCCGTGATTCTAATACGGTCGCTTTATTGACTACAACTTCACTTGAATTAATTTTGGATAAACTGTGATTTATTGATTTTCATGTTTTATCTATCCGCTTTTAATTATTAAAATATGGAACTATCTTTGAAACGAATCACTGTGTGTGAATCCGTTTTGTTTATTGTACCAAAATTATATCACGCGTACGTGTACACAATTAATAGCATTTTATTATATTAAGATTATTTTTACCAAAGTTGCGTGAACACATACTTTTGTTTTAAATTTGGAAATCACAATTATGTCACGCGAACGTATATATAATCGCAATAAACTAATTAAAAGCGCGCCTAAAGCACTTTATCGGTATTCATTATTCTTCTTAAAGTTTGAGATTATTATAAGGTCATGAATTATGGAATTACTTGAGAAAGAAATGTATGTTTTAACTAAAACTTATTAACAAGAACAATTATGTTACAACTTAATTAATTGCTAACATTCTTTCGAAATTAAAAATTAAACTACAGAGTGAATTAAAATGCCAATGGATAATGATGAGATTCAAATAAATGCAAATGCTCGGTCCAAATAATAGCCTTAAAGCCCAAGTATTCTTAAAAGAACTGACGACCCGCTTGATTAAAGAGAAAGATCCAATTATACATTTACTCCTAAAATTATCATGCTTTTCTTCTCATAATTAACAAATAGATGATTAATTATACTAAACAGGGCATAGGTACACATAGCAACAAATACGCAGCAGGATTCTTTAGGCAACAATTTTATCGAAATGAACTCAAACCCATATCTAAGAAAAATCACAGACAAATATGTAAAAAACGAAGACTTAAGGTAAACGACCGGACCTTTAGTAACAAAAATCTTTCCTTTATTGCAAGCACCTCCAGTGAAATTGCAATAGCTGAAATCAAAGCTGAATGGACTCCAACAGAGAAAACCCGCCAGAACCCGAACAGAAACGCAACGGCACCGGAACCTCGAATACTTTACGGATGAGCTCGTGCTTTTGCGGCAGATTTTATGGTTGTTTTTTCATTGAATTTTGACTGCTTTTTTGGTCATATTTTTGGACTATTTTTGAGCGGTTTCGGCAGCAGGTTTCAGCTGGTGTTTTGCTGGGTTTTGGGGGGCTATTTTTTGGGGTGATTTCGGTGGTTTAGGGGGCTAATTTGGGTGTGTTTTGGGTGGGTTTTGGTGTGTTTTTGTTGTTGGGTTTGTTGCTGATTTTCAGCTGGAGTTTGAGTGGCTAAAGGTCACATGGCTAAAAATGGATGAAAGAAAATAGCTGGTTTGTGATTAGGTGGTAGGAAAAAGATGAAATAGAAGAGAGGAGGTGTGGCTGCGTTTTTTTCTTTTCTAGATCTGTACCTTCTCTTTTTTCGTCAATCCCCTCTTAATGTTTCTCTCTCTCTATATTCCCCCGCTTCTCTCTCAGTTGTGCAAAGAATCTCCCCTCTTTTTGATTTTCCTCCTCCCTTTTTTGACTTTGTGTTGTATGTGTTTGGGGTAGAGTATTGTATGTGTTTGGGGTAGAGATGCAAGGTCGGCCGAAGCCTAAGGCCAATAAGGCAATGGCCTGAGGCCCCCAAAATACTTAGGGCCTCAAAATTTATAAGTAATATATATATATATATATATATATATATATATATATATATATATATATATATATATATATATATATATATATATATAATATTTAATAATTATACCTAAAAGTTTTACGCATCTTAAATTATAGTTACTAGTTATTTTCTTTCTTTAATTCTTGCCAACTTAAATCGATCTTCTTGCAATGTTAGTTTAGAAAAATATTTCTTAATTCTTTGAGTGCCTTTATACATTTTTCAACCTACTTTGATAAGATAAGCAACTATTAAAATTCATCCTTAACATTGAATGAATCTTGAGACATAGCAGTTACTACAATATTATTTGTTTCAACTTATATTTAGGATTAAAAGTGCTAAGAGAAACTGTATAAGTAGAAGAATATTCTAATTGACAAACTCAATCAGGTAAAAAGTGTTAATTCAATTACCATTAACAATTTCTATATTTGTTCCTCATTTGAAAAAGGTTTTCAAAACTAAATTGATAAAGTTCAATATGATAACACAATAGAGATTAAACAAATTAGTTAGACATTGACAATAATTAAAACTAATTATAATTCGATAAATTATAAGAGTAAAATAAATAATTAAAAAAATTTAAGGCCTCGCTTTTTATTTTCGCCTTAGGCCCCGTATTATGTCGAGTCGCCCCTGTAGAGATGAATCTTCTTTTTTTTGTGAGTGTCCGTGTGTGTTGGTGGAGGAATTATGTGAGGGAAGTGCATGGGAAAAGTGAGAGTGTGAGTGAAAACTATTCACGCATAGTCAAAAATTAGGTGTTCACAATTAGTAGATATATTTTTCCATATATTTACATTGCATGATCACACTTAATGTGATGTCATGCATGACATTATTAATGTCATTTTCCTTCTATAAATAGCAAGAGTTTTGTTCATTTGTAAGCATCTCCAACTTGCCTTCTTATCTCCTAAGGCATTTGAATCTTCTTTCTCTCTTGTAGTATTTCACTTGTATTTTTGGAGTGAAATAAAGTTTGAGTTGATTGTGTCCGAGAACTAGGCAAAAATTAAATTTTGCCGAACCTCGTTAATTTCTGGTGTTCTTTTTATTATTGTTTTATTTACTATTTATTAGCTACCTTTAGAAATAATAATTATGATTTAATCACTCTCTATATATTCGGCTTCCGCAGCGTTACCAGGGGCGGATCTATGTAGGGGCTTGGGGGTGGTACGCCACCCGGTCGCTCGAGTAAAATCGTATATATGTACTAGTATTTTCCTCAAATATTGAACATATATAAAGAGTGGCACCCCAAGTAACAAAATGACTGTAGGTGCCATGGTTAAAGCACTGAAACTCCACATGAAAAACCCAGGATCGAGACTCTGTTGAAATCCTAGTTGTTTTGTTGTTATCTTCTTTCTTTATGCTCCTTCTTTTAAATTCTTTTAATTTCTTTTAATTTCTTCACCTCTGTTATTTACTCTATTTTGTACAATCTCCTTTTTATTATTTATTTAAATTGTATATTTGCTTCCTTTTTCTTTGTCTAGATCTTTATTTTATTTGAATGTGATTTTAATCATTTTCTTTTTTTATCTATCTAATGTTATTTTATTAATTTTAGAAACTAGAGTGATGCATCAAAGACGTAATATTAATCGAGCTATACGTAGATTGAAGTGATGTATTTCTTAATTTAAAATTTTATTTTTCTTTATATTTTTTAATCATATTAATCGAATTTGAACCTAGAGAATTAGACCGAATTGGATATAACTTATTCGATTTTGTGATCACATATTCATTTATGCATAAAACAATCTTTTAAATTGAATTGAATTAATTCAAAATGGATAGAACCGTACCGAATTAATAAAAAATGGATCAAACCGACTAAATGTACACCCAAGTTCAATCTCTTCACTATGGTCGGTTTGCATTAAAAGCAGTGGCACCAGGGACATTCACCGATTTTTTATAAGCGGTGTCAAAATTTATAAAAGAACGAGAATGATAACTTTAATTATCATACTTCTACACAAGAAATAACTTTAGTGTATTGGTTTTGTTGAGTCTTAAGTCAGAAAAGTCCTGAATTAAATTCTACTTCATCACAATTTTTAACCGCATAGATTCTCTCAAATATTTGCAAAAAGAAAAAAAGAGGTGCTAGTTGAGGTTTGAACCTTTGACCTCTTAGAGCAAAAACAAGCACATAACCAATATACCAAGAGATAAATTATGTCAAGTGATGTCATTTTTTTCTACTTATCCGCTTCCTCGCAATATTAATACATATATTTAGCAAAAGAATTCACGAAGTGGTGTCGCCTGACATTGCTTCGATAAATGTGTATTCGCTCCTGAGTGACACCCGTAACCATCAAATCCTGGATCCGCCTCTGAGCGTTACATGCTTCTTTATGAGGTAATAGCGGAGAGACAGGCACATTCTAATGCTTCTCTTATAGACATTTATTGTAGAAATTGCTTCTCTAATGGCTGATCTGGCGCCGAGGCACGCTTACATCTAGTTTGGCTTGATGTATGCGGGAGAATCCATGACTTCTTAACTTTTTCACATGGAATATGCTTGTCTTACTTTGCAGAGCATGTTGGGAAGTGTTATCACTGCTAGAGACTGCTTTCTGAAACCTGGAGGTCTTATTCTTCCATCACATGCAACGGTAGTCGTACGCATTCCCTAATTTATGTGAGCTTGGAAATTTATTTCGGAGTTGTCTTCTATTGTGTGTGTGTATATATATATATATATATATATATATATATATATATATATATATATATATATATATATATATATATATATGATTCAAAATGTCATCTTTAAATTTAATACTTAATTTTGTATTCTAAGACCTCAAAAAGCACTATTTTATCATTTATCGATTTGCGTGCTCAGTTCGTAAAATTTTCCAAAAAGTTTTCAGGTGAAAAATGGATTAAATGTGAATTAGAGCTTTAAAACTCAACTGAATTGACTTTGGTCAACATTTTGAGCAAACGAACTCGGATTAGTGTATTAACTTTTCCGGTACGCCCGTATCGTGATTTGGGACTTAGGCGTATGCCCGGAATCAAATTCCGAGGTCCCTAACCCGAGATATGGAATTTTAATAAAAAATTAAAAGTATAAGTTCAAATAGTGACCGGATGTCATATTATGTGCAAACGACCCCAGAATAGAATTTTGATGATTCCAACAGCTCCGTATGGTGATTATGGATTTAGGAGCGTGATCAAAATTTTATTTGAAAATCCGTAATGAATTAGGATTGAAATGCCAAAAGTTGATTTTTTGGAAAGTTTGACCGGGGGTTGACTTTTTGATATCGAGGTAAAAAATTATAGTAATCAACTTCATAAGAAAATATTATATTTTTTAATAAAATCCTAAATTAGCTCAAAATTTTCCCGTAGGGCCCACATATTGGAATCCGGCGAAACTTACAAAATCCGACAACCCATTCAATTACGAGTCCACCCATACCAATTTTATCAAATTCCGATAACAACTCGACCTCCAAATCTTAAATTTTCATTTTTGGAAGATTTTACAAAAATCTTAATTTTTCTTCCATAAATTCACGGATTCATGATGTAAATGAGTATGGAATCATGAAATATAAATAATATAGGATAAGGAACACTTACCCCAATATTTTCCTGTGAAAATCGCATAAAAATCGCCCAAGAACCGTGCTCTAAAAATCCAAAACGAAATGAAGGAAATGACCATTTTTGGTCCTTAAGTTTCTGTCCATCTGTCACTAAAAGTCCATTTTTCCGTCACTAAAAGTCCACCAGAAGTTGCTCTACCATCTTTCCTTCAATCGATCATAACTTTATGTACAAATGTCCAAATAATAAATGGTTTAACTTTCTGGAAACTAGAATCAAACGACTACAACTTCCATGTTTTGAAAACTTTCTGATTTCTTACGAAATGCGAGATATAAGCTTCCAAAATTGGCTCTACGCACCAGAAACTTCTAGCGAAATTTCTACAACACTCTTTGTCCGAAATTCATTCCGTTTACCTTCCAAAATCTACCCGAGACCCTCAGGACCTTAACCAATTATTCCAACATATCTCAAAATACCATACGAACTTAATCGAGGCTTCAAACCACAACAAATAATATCAAAACGATGAATCGCACTTCAAATCAAAATCTACGAACTTTGAACTTTCAAATTCTATATCTTGTGCCGAAACACATGAAATCAATTCAGAATGACTTCAAATTTTGTACAAAAGTCATAAATGACATAACAGACCTATTCCAATTTCCGGAATCAGATTCCAACCTCGATATCAAAAAGTCAACCCCCCGGTCAAACATCCCAAAAAATCAACTTTTGGCATTTCAAGCTTAATTCCACTACGGGCTTCCAAATAAAATTCAAATCACGCTCCCAAGTCCAAAATCACCATACGGAGTTGTTGGAATCATCAAAATTCTATTCTGGGGTCGTTTGCACATAATTTGACATCCGGTCACTATTTGAACTTATACTTTTAATTTTTCATCAAAATTCCATATCTCGGGCTAGGACCTCGGAATTTGATTTCGGGCATACGCCTAAGTCCCAAAGCACGATACGGACCTACCAAAACTGGCAAAACACTAATCTGAGTCTGTTTGCTCAAAATATTGACCAAGTCAACTCAATTGAGTTTTAAAGCTCTAATTCACATTTAATCTATTTTTTACGTGAAAACTTTTTGGAAAATTTTACGAACTGCGCACGCAAGTCGAGAAATGATAAATAGTACTTTTTGAGGTCTTAGAACATAAAATTAATTATTAAATTTAAAGATAACATTTTGGGTCATCACATTCTCCACCTCTAAAACAAACGTTCGTCCTCGAACGGAGTTAGAAAAAGTACCTAAGCTGGTGAATAAGTGTGGATAACAGGTGCGCATATCATGCTCGGTCTCCCAAGTCGCCTCCTCGACCGGATGACCCCTCCACTGAACCTTCACGGAAGCAATGTTCTTTGACCTCAGCTTTCGAACATGCCTATCCATAATAGCCACTGGTTCCTCAACATAAGATAGATCATTGTCCAACTGAACCGAACTGAAGTCTAACACATGAGATGGATCGCCGTGATATTTCCGAAGCATAAAAATATGGAATACCGGATGAACCGCAGAGAGACTAGGTGGTAGTGCAAGTTTGTAAGCCACCTCTCTAACTCTCTCAAAAATCTCAAAAGGCCCAATATACCTAGGGCTCAACTTGCCCTTCTTCCCGAACCTTCATAGGCGAAACCCAGAGCAATACCCGCTCACCAACCATGAATGCAACATCACGAACCTTCCGATTCGCATAACTCTTCTGTTTAGATTGGGCTGTACGAAGTCAATCCTGAATCAACTTAACCTTTTTCAAGGCATCCTGAACCATGTCTGTACCCAATAGCCTAGCCTCGCCCGGTTCAAACCAACCCACTAGGGACCGGCACCGCCTACCATACAAGGCTTCGTGCGGAGCCATCTGAATTCTTGACTGGCAACTGTTGTTGTAAGCAAACTCCACAAGTGGTAAGAACTGATCCCAAGCACCCCCAAAATCTATCACACACGCACAAAGCATATCCTCCAGTATCTCAATAGTGCGTTCGGACTGTCCGTCCGTCTGAGAGTGAAATGTTGTACTCAATTCCATACGAGTACCCAACTCTCTATGTACAACCCTCCAAAACCGTGAGGTAAACTGTGTACCCCGGTCAGAGATGATAGATACCAGTACACCGTGAAGTCTGACAATCTCGCGAATATATACCTGAGCTAGCTGCTCTGAAGAGTAAGTAGTAATCACAGGAATGAAATGAGCTGACTTGGTTAATCTATCCACAATCACCCAAACTGCATCGAACTTCCTTCGAATCCGTGGGAGCCCAACAATGAAATCCTTAGTGATCCACTCCCATTTCCATTATGGAATTTTCAACTTCTGAAGCAATCCACCCGGTCGTTGTTGCTCATATTTCACCTGCTGATAATTTAGGCACCAAGCTACATATTCCACTATGTCTTTCTTCATCCTCCTCTATCAATATTGTTGTCTCAAGTCTTGATACATCTTTGCAGCACCCGGATGAATGGAGTACCGCAAACTGTGAGCCTCCTGAAAAATCAAGTCGCGCAAACCATCTACATTTGGCACACATAGCCTGCCCTGCATCCGTAATACATCTTCATCTTCAATAGTGACTTCCTTGGCATCACCGTGCTGAACTGTGTCCTTAAGGACAAGCAGATGAGGGTCATCATACTAACGTTCCCTGATACGGTCATAAAGAGAAGACTGAGAAACCATACAAGCCAAAACTCGACTCGGCTCGGAAGCATCCAATCTGACAAACTGGTTGGCCAAGGCCTGAACATCCAAGGCCAAAGGCTTCTCTGCTACCGGTAAATATGCTAAGCTGCCTAAACTCTCCGCCTTACGACTCAAGGCATCGGTCACTACATTGGCCTTCCCAAGATGATAGAGAATGATGATATCATAATCCTTAAATAACTCCAACCATCTCTGATGCCGCAAATTAAGATCCTTCTATTTAAATAGATGTTGTAGACTTCAGTGATTGGTGTAGACCTCGCAATGGATACCGTACGAATAATGCCGCCAAATATTTAAGGCATGAACAATAGCTGCTAACACAAGGTTGTGTACAGGATAATTCTTCTCATGCACCTTTAGCTGTCTGGACGTGTAGGTAATCACCATACCGTCTTGCATCAACATTGCGCCGAGGTCAATACGCGACGCATCACAATATACAATACACAATATAAGACCATGAACCTGTAGGTAATACCAAAATTGGGGTTGTAATTAAAGTTGTCTTGAGCTTTTGAAAGCTCTCCTCACATTCCTCGGCCCATATGAACGGAGCACCCTTCTGGGTCAATCTGGTCTTAATAGTTGTTCATAATCAATTACAAAATCGTCAATTAATTAACAAAAATCTTGTTTTAAACCTTCACAATACTGATAACGAGATACGAGGCATGAAGACCTCATAATTATTTATCCGAATTAATGAGTCACATTTAACGTCACCTAGGCGGGAACCTACCTCATAGGTTAAAACTCAATAATTACAACACAAAATTGGCAAGTATGCACGGAGAATTTCATATAGAATTTTCAAATAAGCCTAACAGGCATGACTCCCTATTAGTACTATAGTACAAATTTAATATCACAAGGGAGAACTTAAACACAAGAATTTTCCTCACAAGGATCTCGTCCTTATATAACTTCCACCGCAACTCGTAGCTCGATTTAAACATAACAATTTATATAAAAATGTTAGGATCTTGTCCTCAGTTCTGAATCACAAGTAATTTGCACATCGTGCCAATTGAAACTTTTCATTTGCTCCTTCTAAATAATTTCCGTTAAAAAAGAAAATCATAACACATAATAAACCTCACACCGATAGGGCATATAATTCACAATTTATAATTAATTATTAAATTTAAAGTTCGACATTTTGGGTCATCACAATATAATCCTCCTTTTGCTTCCATTGTTTGACAAATAGTGTAGTTGTATTATCAGAAGTTAGATTCAAATACTTTGTTAGTTATGCGATAAAGATTCAGATATTCTGTAGTTATGCGACAAATCCACTTCTTAGAATCTGCTTCATATTTTACTCATAGAAGAAATCACATGCTGATATCTCTCTGCAGCTCTACATGGCGCCTGTGAAACATCCAGATCGGTATAGTGAAAGCGTTGATTTCTGGCGTAATGTTTATGGGATTGACAGTGAGTATATGTTGTAAAACTCATGATTATCTCTGTTGTTCTCCCAGCACAATTTATTACCTTGACGAAGTGATCCCTCTTCAGAACGCAAATTAGATCCACTTTCTTGTGTTTTATTGGTCGAGGATATCACTATGATATTTCGCCAATTAAGTTTGACATGTGAAAATTATAAGATTATCATATCATTGTTCATCGAGCTCATCGAGCTGTATTTAAAGCTTAACTCCTTTGCTGAACCCTCCAGTCATTTTTCTGTCTCCATCATTGCTAAGAATATGCTTAGTTTCGACAAAGGGAAAAACTTTTGGATTGAAACAAAAATATGCTAGTTAGTAGCAGTGAGTGGCTACATATACTAGTCACACATCGCTGTTTCCAAGACTGATTCTTACCACCGAATGGGCGATCTGATGATTTTTTTTCCAAAAAGCAGTTTTGTCTCATACATCGGACTCATGGTCATCGACGGAGGCTTGAGGTTCCTCAGTTTTTGGAGACCAGGTGATTTGAGATGGAACAGGATTCGCTGGGAGTAGGGCTCTCATTCGCCACAAAAATTGCATGGGACGTCCTATTTAGTCGGCTATTTTAATTTATACCTATTTTATTTTTTCGTTGGCATCCGTATATATTTCTTTGCTAAAAGCGTTTTAAAAAGACAATTTTGTCCTTCTTTAATAAAAGACTATTGACGACAAAACTTTAGCATGTTTTGATATAAAATTTTAGCAATTGAACTAAATTACTTCAGCATGCATTAAAAAATTACATACTGCAAAACAAAAACTTAAGCATGTTTAGTCTGAAATTTTAGCAAATGAAATAAAAAAATTCAGATTGTTTAGACTGAAATTTCGAATAAAACTCATGACAAAACTGTAAACTTCAAGACAAAACTTCAGCATGTTTTGGTATGAAATTTTAGCAAATAAACTAAATAACTTTAGCATGCATTAGCAAAAGTCATTAGAAAATTACATACTGCAACACAAAAATTTAAGCATGTTTAATCTAAAGTTTTAGCAATTGAAATAAAAAACTTCAGCTTGTTTAGACTAAAATTTCGGACAAAACTCATGACAAAACTGTCGACTTCCGGACAAATGAACTAAATAACTTCAGCATGTATTAGCAAAAAGTCATTAGAAAATTAAATAATGCAAGACAAAAACTTAAGCATGTTTAGTCTGAAATTTTGGTAAATGAACTAAAAAACTTCAGCTTGTTTAGACTGAAATTTCGGAAAAAACTCCTGATAAAACTGTAGACTGCAGGACAAAACTTCAACATGTTTTGGTGTGAAATTTTAGCAAATGAACTAAATAACTTCAGCATGCATTAGCAAAAAATTATTAGAAAATTACATACTGCAAGACAAAAACTTAAGCGTGTTTAGTCTGAAGTTTTAGCAAATGAACTAAAAAACTTAAGCATGTTTAGTCTGAAATTTTAGCAAATGAACTAAAAAACGTAAGCATGTTTAGTCTAAAGTTTTAAGCAAATGAACTAAAAAATTTAAGCACGTTTAGTCAAAAGTTTTAGTAAATTAATTAAATAACTTAAGCATGTTTAGTCTGAAATTTTAGCAAATGAACTAAAAACTTAAGAATGTTAAGTCTAAATTTTTAACAATTGAACTAAAAAACTTAAGCATGTTTAGTCTGAAATTTTAGCAAATGAACTAAATAACTTCAACATGTTTAGAATGAAGTGTCGGATAAAACTCATGACAAAACTGTAGATTACAGGATAAATAACTTCAACATGCATTAGCATGAAGTTTTAGCTTCAACATGAAACAATTTCATGCAAGTGTGATTCTAAAGATGAATCTAGACAAGTTTCTGATTTTTTGATAAAGTTGTTGAGAGGAGAGGAGGAGATTGTTTTTCACGAATGAGGTTGCAGATCGCACGATTAATGCAGAATGCGGGTTTTATATCTTTTGTCAGATATGTAATTGTCATATTATTACGAATTTTTCATCAGCTGGCTATCAAATTAATAATTTTTAAAAATAGGGTAAATGTTAAAATATGGCACAAATATAAGGTACGGTTGCACCGTGATGTTGTATATTTTCATGGCCACTTTTATGGCGTCGATTGTTTGGCCGCGTTCTAGTTTGTGATGTTGCTGGCCCTAAACCCACGAGAATACATATCATCGCAATAATGCGCTATTGTAAATTGCATCAATTAACTTCTGGTAACTTACTAGTTGTCGAGAAGTGTTTCTAAATTGGAAAAAACAAAAGGGGTGAGAGTGAAATAGAGGGGCTTGTATGGAAAAGCTACTCAAACTTCTGGCGAGTATGGTCAACAAAAGTCTTCGTAAGCACGGGAATGAAAAGCACAGAACGAATTAAGAAAGCATAAAATATCTAATGCTTTATTATTTTTAAATTTAATATTTAAATCTATATTTTTATATGTAAATTTATTCGGTATGGTTCGATATTTTTTGGTTTATTTTCATAAAATAAAAATATATCATAATTGTATTTATATAAAAACTTATAATTTTATTAAAATAAACATTAAAATTGGTTTGATGTTATACGGTTCGGTTGGTTTAGTCGATTTTTAAATGTCCATTGACACCCCCCAAATAATATCATGTGTTGGTCGGGAAAGAAATAGTTAAAAGTATCTAAACTTGAATAGAGTCAACTAGAGATTGATGGTCTTTAATTACTCTATATAGAGAGAGAATATTAAATGTTCACCACTTGACTCTATACTTTTCATTACAAAACTAAGAAATCGAAAAAAGATATTTTTGTTTCCAGAACATCATAAGTAGAGTTTTTTTGGGGAGAATCAGCAAAATATTTTTTTCTTTTGAACCGGAATTGAATAGACTAAGCTAGAGCAAATTATATCTTTTAAATTTGAATACAAATGAACAATTAATACGGAATTATCACATGTACAGTTGGCTTAGGCTATTCAATTTGTCATTATGTCTTCTTGTTAAATGTTAATTGGGTCGAGTTATTATGTAACATGTTCACACGTAAAATCATGATACTAGATCATCGCAAAGTTGATTTAGATTATTGAAATATTAGATTGAATCATTGTTTTAGATTTAAATATTAGATTAAATATACCTACCACCAATAAAGCACTATCCTGAGAACGTGGGAAGATGTGGATACCGTGTTCCACCATTGAAAATTGGTAGTAAAAATATAAACAAAGCAGCTAATTAAACCTTATATTAATATACTCAAAACAAATACAATGGATGCGGCCAATAGAGCAATTTCAATATGTTTTACGCGCAAAGGTGATTGATTATGTCAATAAAGTAATTAGTTGAATTAATTCCTTGAAGTAAACGAAAAACTCGAGTCTGACATTGGAAATGAACTTTAAACATTACTGTAATAATAATTTCACTCGTAATACAAAATTACAAACTCTCAAGGCAAGGAGAGATATCAACTTTCGGACCAGTGAAGAGGAAACTGAATAATTTAAAATACTTATAGAATTTCAAGTAGGCAATTAGCTCATTTCGTATAAATATTATGGAAAAAGTTAACACATACTTGGCTAGTTGGCATCTTTTTTATTACTTAAAAAGGACGAGTTTTGGATTTGTTTAATCCTCACACACTTTTGCACTATTTTCACAATAATTGTGTAAAAATTATGAAATAAAAGCAATTTAGTAAAACATGAACAAGAAATATTGTTATGAAATAAAAATAATTTAGTAAAATATGAACAAGAAATGGAGATAGAAAGAAGGAAGAGATTTTCTTCTTCAATTGTATGATCTTTCCATTTATTACAAGGTCTTTATATAGGCATGAAAAATAAAAAAAATATGTCATTGAATATGTCATTAACCATTTGAGATCATGGAGGAAGATCATGGGGAGGTTATGAAGTTACAATCATAACTCCATAAGTATTATAGTAGTGAAAATTATGGAGATAATGGAGAAGAGTAGTGTGCATTACTCCTTTGGTGGTTATGGACATCCACCATAATTGAAGATTTTATAACAATCTCCCTTAGATGTCCATAGATAATGTGTCTCGTTAAAATCTTGCTAGGAAAAAACTCTATGGAAAAAATTATTAGTGAAGGAAAAGGAGTACACATATAATGTAATACGCATTGCTTGTTGCCTTATTAAAAATCTTGCCAGGAAAATTCAGTGGGATAAAACCGTAGCTAAGGAAAAAAGAGTACAACGCGTAATTGCCTCCCCCTGATGAAAACATTAATTTATTTCACCTAGATGATGTGTTCCGATCATGTATACCAACTTCTCAAAATGTTGAGGTTGATCATTCTTCGTTGAATAGAATCACCAAATTATCAAGGGAACAAATTCATTGAACATCTATTTCACCGTTCGGTGAAGATTGTGTCTGATAAAGAACTTTGATGAAATATATAATTTATTTTGTCTCCTTCAATATATCCTTCTTTCAATTGAGATAAGCAAACATCATCTTCACTAATTGGAGTCTTCTCTTCAAAGTAAAGTCACACACCAGTTGTGTGTTGAGTGACTTGATTTATCAGTTGCTAGTATATTGACATTGTTGAATAAGTATCAACAATTGATTGCCTTGTGAAAAAATAATATGGCAGTGCCCTCACATACAAATAGATTGTTTGAAGAACGAACTTCAGAAATGCTTGCAGTTGCATAACCAACAAAACTTTGGCAATATTTGTTAGAATAAACAAATTTATATCAAGGATTCCTTTTGCAATATAATCCTAATAGTATTCCAATATCTTCATATAGGAACAAAATTATATCTTGCTTGCATATTGTTGTGCTCATAGTTCTAGCAAGATACATTAGTGCACCAATTGCACTAGACACAAAAAACAAATCATGTACGCCATGATCGCTCTAATTCACATAAGAATTTGCTGAAGCTTTATTTAATAAATTCTTGGGAACCTCAATATGATCAAAACAATTTAAATCCTTCAATGATTTCTATTATACGCATATTAAGGCTTTCATGTATTACTAGATTAAAACCTGAAATGACTACATCCACCACAGGAGAACATGTCTCCATATAATCAATGCCAGGATATTTACAAATCTTCTTGTGTCACAAGTCATCTTTATGTTCTATTGACTTGACCTTTTTCGCACAAGAAAACATTTATACCACCACTGAATTTATACTTTCAGGTGTTGAAACTATCTGTCCAACTTCACATTTTTCAGGTGAAGTCAATTTTCATTGCGTATTTTTTATTTGGTCAATCATTTATCTGTCCAAATTTCATGATAGATTTGAGCTCAAGATCCTCGTCAATATTAATAATATTGAGCTCCATATTATATTAACAATACCGTCGATGATCATTTTACATTGGTTCCATCATCACACAATAAAGACATACTTATCGAGATCTCATTATTTTAATGTACCTGAGCCTCTTCTAAGGATGGCATGTGGGTTGGGCCCGGCTCCGGGCCTAAGTGGGCTTCGTTGGCCGGTCCTAAGTGGACTCGGTCCCAACTTAAACGGGCTTCGCGGGCTTTTTGTAGGAACTAGCCCAGGATTGGGCCCACTAACTAATGGTCCCAGGCTAAGTAGGCCACTCCCCGGCCTAAGTAGGCTCAAGTGGGCCCAACAGATACTTTTTAATTTTTTTTAAAATTTTATAGAAGTTAGAGAAAAAAATAGTAATAAAAATATCTAAGGCAATTCCTTATAAATTATATCTGTAACCGTGCTAGAAATAAACTGCCGTGTGTGACGTGAATTAATTATTCTATAAGCAATAATGCGCTTTTGCATTATCCAATCCTCATCAATCCAATGACTGATAATAGTAAGGTAATCACATCCATTATCACTTCTACCAATATCAATTGTAATAGCAACACGACAATTTATATGAGTAAATAAATAGCGCAAATATTGTTCATATTCATGTTTATATTTATAAATATCATTCTTTACGGTTGTGCGAGGAAAACCTTTATAAGTAGGATTAAAAATATTTCTAATATAATGCACAAAGTGAGGGTTAGAAGGAAAACTATAGGGTAAGCACATAACGGTAACCATTTTTGCCAATTCTTCCCAATTCTTTTTTGGATCATAATATAAAATACCTCCGGTAACAGTATTAATTCCCGGTTGAAATTGATTTGACCCGGTACTAAGGTCAGCCTGACTAGGTACACTTGTCCCCTCGTCCAAAGCATTCATACGAAAATATCTAACTTTATCTTGAGGATGTAGCAATATGTGTCTAGTCAAACTCCTCCCCCTCCCTCCTCCGACCTCTAACATATTTAAAAGCTAACTCTTTGCCACAAGTTTTACACTTAGCCCTATTTGTTTTATCTTAGTTGAGTGCAAAATGACCAAACAACATATGTTTCTGTCCGTTTAGACGGTTGTCTAGAAAAAGTAGGGGCAGTAAAAAGAGGGTCAAACGGGGCATCATTTGGATTATTATTAGTTGGGTTAACTTCAGGAGCAGGACTAATGGGTGTATCATCATCCGATTGCGTTTCATCAAAATCTATGTTTTCATCATAATTTTCATCAATAGTTGGATTACCATAAAGAGCATTAATATATTCATGGTTTAATTGTTCACCGGGTGCAATATTATGGCAAAATTGACTCTCGGTAAATTATAATAAACTATTATCGCTATCAAGAATAGCAGGTGTAGGACGGGTAACAGGTTTGGGTCGGGGAGCCGGGGGAAGTGAAGGAGGAACAGATTCACCACTATTGGACTTTTTCTTATTTTTACTAAATATTTTTTAAGGAATACGCCATCTTAATTAATCAAGAAATACAAAGTAAATAAAACAAACAAAACTATAATATTAAAACTTAAGAGTTGAAACGGGTTTACCGAATTGACGAACAACTTGCTGAAAATTAATTATCGTTGAAGACTTTAATTCACCAACTTCATAATTTTTTACAAATTGTAACAATAAAGTAAGCAATTATAGAAGAAAAATAGAGAGAGATTGATGATTTTGTGAGAAAAAATAAAAGAATGAGGGGGTATATATAGTTGAAAATAGGGAAAAAGTATAATTATAAAAAGTTTGGGATTAAAACAAAGTTGGGGGGTTAAATGGTTATTTTGTAAATAGCCAACGACTATTTTGGCACAGAAAACGACTAGATTTTAAATGCCCAAACGGGCAATTTTTTTTATAATTATGGTCGTTTGGACCGTTTAGGCCCGCTAGGACCGGTCCGGTCCCGGTCTCAAACAATCCGGTCTCACGGGCTTCAAGATAAGGACCGACCCACTTGCCAGGTCCACCTCCCCGATCCCAGTCTTAAACGGTTCAGCCCGTTTAGGGCCACTACCCACATGGACCGCGGTCCTGGGCCGGTCCCGGACCGGCCCACTTGCCAACCTTAGCCTTTTCCATGATGTCTTATAAAAGGTTATGGCATGGTGCTCTTATAAAACACTTGCCTCCTTATTATGACCATCTTTATCATTTGCTCTTCTCCTTCTTTAAGGAATTTTATTTTTGAAACTGATTGGTCTGTTATGCTTCTTGTGTGCCATAGACTCTGCCCCTCATGGACTTTATTCTATTTGGAGCATTAGTAGTTAAAATATGACATTTAGCTTTGGGTCAGCGAATGCGTCTGGCAATAATTTACAAATGAATTATCACTTGAACTTCAAGTTCATATTTTCTTGTACGAGGATCTATATCTATTCATAATAATTCATTCCACGTATCACTTTCTCAGCTGTCCATTTTCACCCCATAATGTTAGGATCACCGACACAATTCCCAGCCTTCTTTGGGAACCCATCTTTGTGCATTGTGGTGACACAATTAAATCATATAGCACATTCATATTTCTAGATGGAAATTATTTGGTTCCTTGCCCTCAACCGATTGTGATAGGGAGAATTTTTCATAACTTGGCTAGATGCGTACAAGTGCTGTTATATATTAAATAATACATCTCATACCAAATTTCTATTTCGGACTTTTGTATTCATAACCAATTATTTAGCTATAATTGGAGACATGCAATTTCTGCTAAACAACCTTGAATTTAAACCAGCATATTCAAGATAAATTATCATAATTTATATTCTGGAAATGTGCTCTAATAATTTTAGCAAGCAACTTCTCAAAAGTCAAACTGCAAGTTGGTAACAAATGCATATATAACCATACAATAGATGCATCTATTAAAATCATATAATAGTAAACGGTCCACATGACAGGTGACTGAGCCCATATAGTTATCACCTTTTATTCGTTCCAGAAATTAAGGGATTCAATCCCAATCGTAACTAGTATATCATGAGAATAAGCAGCACACGAGAATTCTTGAATAACCTTCTATTTCTTCAATATATGTAAATTCTCAACTAATTTTCGCATCATAATTGAACCGGAATGGCCAACCGGTCATGCCAATTGATATTTGCTTCAGTAAACCTCCAGTTTACTTGCGGCGTGTGATTCTCATCATGCTTATACTTGTGTAGTACAAATAGAAGAAAAGTCGGGTAGCCTTTTATATTTATCCAGTATGATTATTGTAATTTGAAGATATTCAATCTTCCTTTCATTTATAGTCTCAATATGTCAACCATTTTGGCTTGTACATTTGTAACTCAAAAAGTTTCTTTTGAGACTTACTACAATATTATATTAATGTCATGAACAATTTTACCCATATGAGTAGTAATAAATTAGTTTTTCCGGAGCTCTTAATTGATTTTGCTATAAGATCTTTTGTCACACCATCCATATGGTGAATATCTCCTTTACGGAGAAAATCATATAATAATAATTGTCATGGTCAAATCATCATAAGCAAAATTATTTCTTGCTTTAATTTTGTCTTTAATAACTTTTATAAGGCATACCAAAATATTTTTGGCGTATCACATGTACGCGACCAATGACATATTCATGTAACCACACAATAATATTTATTCTCTTTATTTTACTCAAACCTCCCTTTGAGGTGAGTTGTGTGGTATTCATCCATCATGCATTGTATGTCTTTATTCCTTATCTTTATCACATATTGCCACATTAACCTTCATGAATGGGTCTGCATTCTCAATGTTTATCACAAGTCACATTCTCTTCAAAGAATGGAGTATAGTCATAGCGACGTGCTTTATTATTTTTCTATACCAATTTGATGGTAAATATTGCCTTCACCTTTTGAATGACTATTTTGAGAACTCTTATTATTCTCCTTTTATAATCATACTTATGACTATTATTATTTTGTTCTTTGGAACGCCCACGTTCATTGGTCAACCACTTATCTTCATTTAGATTTATTATGCACCGCTATCACATTCACTTCAAGAATGGAGCAAATCAAGTGGGACTAGCTTGATGCTTTTCATGAAAAATATATTATTTTTCTTTAGTCATCATTATATCATCAATATGATGCATTGAGACTCAAACTCAATGTCTTACCCATATAACGGCATGTTAGGCCATAAAGAATTGGGACTCAAACCCAACTCTTATAATCACGGTGCACCAATGATTTATAACCACACAAAATATATGTGACTTATTTTACACCACAAATTTAAAAGTTTTCTCTCTTTTCTTAAACTCTGTGCCCAGTCAAATGAGTTCACATAAATTGAAACGCTGAGAGTATATATGAGTGTGGGGCTAGTATTGACGTTGATATATGTTATTCACACTACTAATTCTATATCAACCAACTTGTGTTCATAGTGGTGTAAATTACTAAACCAGTGCCACCTATCAACTTCAACAAATATAAACTCATGCATGCCAAAATGCTCGTGTACACATAAATAGTGTATGTATATAAACTAATACCTTATTTTCTTAATACTCCAACATGTTTTCCTGGTATACATTATTACACAAAACAATGAAACTCGAGTGTTAAAGCTCGATTCTCCTAGTGCCTGCTCAATGGAAAGGAATGGATTCATCTTTGGTTCTTGGCAGTGGTGGCTCAAACAGGCAGAAAACAATTGTAACTACTATTATCAATTTCCTGTTCGATATTAGTAATACATAATTCAAATTCAAAATTAATAGATAATTAAACATGATACCCCCTGGAAAAAATAGAAGCAAACTGATTGATATGGCATACGAAATGCAAAGGGTGTCATTGGCTCGACCAAATTGATTCTAGGTTGCTCGCTTTTCGTAGTCTGCCATGAAGTAGGTTATCGTCTCTCTTCAGAGATGATGATAAAAACAAAAATTTGAGCTCTCGTGCTGATAACGTGTTATGAAATAAAAACAATTTAGTAAAACATTGACAAGAAATGTTGTTATGAAATAAAAGCAATTTAGTAAAACATGAACAAGAAATGAAGATAGAGAGATCTTCAATTGTACGATCTTTCCGTCTATTACAAGATATTTATATATGCATGAAAAATGAAGAAATATGTCATTGGATATGTAATTAAACATTTGAGATAATGGAGGAAGATCATAGGGAGGTTATGCTGTTACAATCATAATTCTATAAGTATTATAGTAGTGAAAGTTATGGAGATAATGGAGAAAAATAGTGAGCATTTACTCCTTTGGTGGTTATGGACATCCACCATAATTCAAGATTTTATAACATTAACAAAGTAAACCAATGGATTATAAAATGACTTAGGCGTAATAAGTGAGTGGAGTCAACAAATCATTGATTATTCTAATTTAGATCAGAGTCAACAAAGGATAATCCCGCTATACCAGAGTCGACTCTTTATAATATAGTTTTGAAAGCTTGTTCTGGTTGATGATTTAGCTTTGATTGTGCTTTCTCAAATACTTATATAATTTTGATTATTAATTGTATACTAACATTTTTTACTTTGTGTTCTAATTTTTTTAATCTCTAACGTTTTATTATGGAATATATTTATGTACCCTAAGATTTTTTTAACTTGAAAAATAATTTTAGTCATATGATGATAAAAAAAATAATTGAATTGGATTCTCTTGCTAAATAATTAATTGAAAGATTTAATTATTTGGTCTTAACATGAAAAATAATTTATTTTATGTGGATCCAGATCTTAATATTAGTTCATATCTTATTTTGAATATTTAATCTTAATTATAATTTTATTCACCATAGATTTTATTTTCAAAGAGTAAAAAGATCGATCTAACATTTCAGTTTTAGATCTTTATGTTTGCAGAATCATTACTGGTATTGACTCCTTACCAACCATATTTCTTTCTTTTTCTCACATATTTTTATTTTCTTAGTTGTTGTTTAATAATTGGGTATGTTTTTTACTATTACGTGAAAAAATTGATTAGCATTTTTTATTTGAGTAGAAAAACAGTTCAAATATAAATATAAAAATATATTATCATGGGGATATTTTATTTTATCATTTTCAACGCTTTATGCAGTCCATTTAAGATTACTTTTATTTTTTCTTGGTATTGAACATTATGGAGTGGTAACGTATTGCCAATACGGAGGATTCTTATGAAATTGATTTTATTAAACCTTCCTACATATTTTTAATAATAATTTAATAGATAAATTTTATAATATTAAAATCTTAAATATTAAATATTAAAAAAAAATTAACTTACCTTGCAGTCCAAAAAATAGGTTATTATAGTTATGTCCTTTCCCTATGAGTTCTTCTAATCACACACACACACACACACACACACACACACACACACACACACACACACACACACACACACACACACACACACACACACACACACACATATATATATATATATATATATATATATATATATATATATATATATATATATATATATATATATATATATATATATGCACTCCTTTTTCTAAATGGATTTGAACAATATAATACATTCTCAAATTAAATTAGTAATAGAATATTATAATATATTTTTAAATTAAATTAGTAATAAATTTTTTTAAGAAGTAACTTACGTGTTCCTAAATGTATTAGATTTATATGCTAACATGTAGTATTATATGTTTATGCCCGAAAGTAATTATACTAATAGAATTCCTAAAGGTAATCATGTAGGATTCCTAACGTGTAGTATATGTCCTAAAACTAATAGGATTATTAGGTTAATGTCTAGAATTTTGGTTATGTCCTTTTATTGTGAGTTATTATGCTTAATATTAGAAGGTTATTTTTGTAATCCAATATTATATTCATGCTTATAAATTTTATAAAATGAAAGAAAAATACTTTGTCACTTACATAGACCCTATTATCATAATTGAGCATAATACTCAATAATGATGTATATGATGCATTCTAAGTAAAGAAATTTGTATTTTAAAAACTAGGCCGAATAAGCCCTCCTTCTTGTAGCCCATGTGATATCTTCTTTTCGTAAAAATAGCATGGGTTAGTCACTTTGGATTCATAATTCAAAAGTAGTCAGCGGTTGCAAAATCATTAAAAAATAGTTATTATTTTGCTGCAACATAGACTGGTCCGACATAATATACTTGAGATTGGTGCACATGTGTATGAACTTCCAAGATATTATGCTAGAACTCCAACACGCGGAAAGTTCTAGCATAATATACTGGAGATTGAAGCACATGTGTATGAACTTCCAACATATTATGCTGAACCGATATATTATGCTGAAACTCGAGTATATTATGCTGGAATATTTTTCGAATTTTGAACAGTATTTTCGTTCAAATTTATCTTTACATAAAAAATAACTAAATTTCGATTACTTTTGAAACTGTGACTATTTTTCAATTACTACTTAAAAATTTAGCTATTTTTTAATTTCTTCCATTCTTTTCTTGAGCAATTGGTACAAGACCAATGTCTAGAATTTGGATTACGTCAAGTACCTACCAAAAAAGCACTCTCGTGAGAACGTGGGCAGATGTGGATTAACCAACGACCATGATCCATCATTGAAATTAGTGTTGAATTTTTTTTTTTTTAAAATTCAGCTAAGCAAACCTTATATTATATGCCCAAAATAATGCGACGAATAGAGCAATTCCAATATGTTTTACTCGGTTCAGTGTTACTATAGCATAGAAAAATAAAATTTATATTCCATAATGTATTAAACTTGAATACTTATCGTAGATACGAAAGGTTATCGATTATATAAATACTAGTACTAACCTATTGATTCATTCATTCAAATAAACGGAAAACTCGCGTCTGACATGAATGGCACTTTGAAATGAAGAGTAAACAATACTGTAATAATTTTACTCATAATTTAACGTCTCCAGACCAGCTTTAGTGCAACTGCGATTTTTCGGAAATCGTTATATATTCTTACCTTTCAACCACCACTACTAATTTAATAACTCTAAATACAGCTGACAGCCAATAAAAATATTTGCTAGTGGATACCATTTGTCTGTGGGAGAGAACCTAAGTTCTTTATGTTACGAAAAGACTGAAGTGAATTACGAATGAGCGTATATCAAACAGTCCATCTGTGTCTCAAAGGTATCATAATAAAGAGCTTTAGTTTTGAAACAAGACAAAGCGGGGGTTTGGACATAAGAATTAGGGAAATTTCGAAAAAAAATGATTTTAAAAATAAAAATAAAAATGATATTTGAAAATTAAAATTGTATTGGGACATGAATACAATTTAGTGTTGTTTTGAAATTTTTGTGAGTGATTTGAAAACGAAAAAAATCCAAAATTTAGTAAAAAATGGAAATTTGATGGTCAAACACTAAATCCAAAGAAAATGATTTTTTTTTCTTTTAAATTAATTTTTTTTATGGCCAAACGGGCACTAAAACTTCAGTTTTACAAGTTATTCCTTATGTTGAAAAGCTGATGCTTATACTATATAGATCATTGCACAAATTATGGAGCAAAAACACAAGTACATGAACGGACCTGCAGTGAGGAAACACCAGTCTGAAGCCATTACAAATCAATAAACCATATAGAATATCGACTACTTTAAAGTACTGATGAAAGCTAGAACTGTTTGTGCAACTGTGAGCAGAAGGAGAATGATGGCTGCCGCAGTTGAAATTTTCGCCCAAGGGCTATTAAGATAATTGTGCCTCAAACTTGCCATGTTTTCATTCCATGGTTTTTCACAATGCTCAATCACTTTTCTGCATTCCACTTTGTAAAAGAAATCAGTTGAAGGGATGACACCTTCTCCTAGTTTGTTGAACATAATAGCCACTTCTTCGTCATCTCCTATCCTATTTCTGATAATTCCGTTCAACCGAAGCAAATTCACATCTTTGCCTGAGTTAATAAGATGGTCCATAAAAATTATATAATCCGTGAAATATTTTGGATGCACATCAGAGGAGTGTTGTTCGTAGGCAATGAGATTTCTCAGGATAGTCTCCGTACTATTAATGACTTCAAAACAAGGGATTTCAAGCAATCCCTTATTGAATTTGATATCAAATAAACTTATAGCATCCTCCTTGTTGTTTTTATTCAACTTTCTATAAATTTTCCCAACATTAGAGAAGCGAATTCCAGCTTCATCAAGTTCTGTTGCACTTCGCATGCGATCGTGCCATAAGTCACCATCCTTAGTTTTAAACTTCTTTTTGGACTTTCCTATTCGCAAAGGATTCCAGTTACAACTTTTCTTGCTACTTCCTTTTTTCTTTCTGCTATTCCTAGTTAGGCCAGTATTCATCTCTGAAGGGCAACAACACATGTGTACTACTTGAAGTAAATGTTTGATTTCTTCGGCATCATCATCAGTAGCATTTATGAATTTAGGAGTCACTTTTGGTAAACTACTACCAAAGTTGTATTTCACCATCTGTATGAATGGGGCGTCTGTAGGATCCTTAGTCATCTCATGAAGTTTGGCGAGGATAAAGAAAGGAAGTTGGTTTTCTAGTAACAACAAGTCACGATCTACCAGAGATTCCATCCAAGCCGCGTTGATAATCTTGTCTTCTCCTTCTGGCACCCCTTCGTAAAACTCTCGTATATACTCAACCACGAAGCAGCCATCAAGTAACAGCAAATCTAAAAATTTGCTAACAATATTACTGTCAAGGTCCCTTATATCATCGTAACACTTTAGTGCTTCATCCTTTAGTTTCTCCATTTCACTAAAGTAATACTCCACATCTCTCCACGCTTTCCTCTGCAGAAACCGTTGTCGGTAACGCAGTTTATATTTTTCCATCGAGCGAAGTCTCGGATTTTGGTTATGGTAAGGACCAATGGAGATCAATTTTGGGGTATAAGCATCTGGATTTGATTCAGATAGCCCCACATTTACTTTAAATATGGTAGATGATCCTTCATCAAAGACTTGATTTGCTGATTCATTTGTTTGATCTGCTGTCCTTATCTCGATTATATAATCTGCTTTCCCGCCTTCTTGTATCTGTAATTAGTGAAACATGGTTTCTTTTTAGTTTTTCTTTTGAAGGGAAGTCTTGGTGTAACTGGTAAAGTTGTGAAGATCACCGGTTCGAGCCGTGGAAACAGCCTCTTGCAGAAATACAGGGTAAGACTACGTACAATAGACCCTTGTGGTTCGACCTTACCCGGACCCCGCGCATAGCGGGAGCTTAGTGCACCGGGCGGCCCTTTTTCCCCATTTTTTTGGGTGTTTTCGTTTCTAATCACATGGACTTGTGACTAAGCAGTCAGTAATAGATAGCAACTCTATAGTTACTATCTTAAGAAACGTGAAATGAAGAAGATCAAACGATCTTGAAACGTTTACAGACCTGGAATTTTTGGACAATATATACTTAACCATACATCAAATTAAGCTAATTAAGTAGCCTTAAAAGCCCAAACAAACAAAAGGAAAGAGAACTATTTAGGTGAATGTTGAGAAAGGTGATTATTTTTTTTGGTTAAACGGAAAATTTTATTTAACCAAGTATATCATTTGTATAATCAAGATAACATAAAAAAGAAATCTAAATGATTGTTATTATAATTAATAAATTAATGCTTATTTAAATCGAGCTTACGTTTATCATCAAATTCATTCTTCTAAAATCAGTAGTAACATGATTTAGTTAATTCAACACAATTATATAAAGCAAATACATTAGAGTAAAGCACTTTAAACATCCCTATAATATAACTCAACTACGGATACACTCCTTTGCATACCCCTTTATATAATGGAAATTCCACGAATAAATTTTCATCTAAATGAATTTGATGCAGAATAATAACAAGCAAGCTAAAATATTATAATTTTCTTAAAATCTAAATAGCATTTATTTTCGAAACACAAAAAATGTTATTACTAGTAATTGATTATTAAGAAATTGTGATTATTTCTTATTCAAAAGGTTTGAAATATACATGTTTTTGAAATAAAATTATTTTCTTTTTGATCAAAGGTATGAATAAAATTGAAGTTTCATGTTTTTGGTTAATTTGTCTTATAGGGAGTATTATATTTTAATGTACTTAGTTACAGATATATCTTTATTTTTCAAAATTGAAACATTTGACATTCTTATAAAATGAAACTTCTATCCAAAATAATATTTTTTGAAAAACTTTCATGTTTGGTATTGTTTTTTATCCATTGTTTGGTATGTTGTATTAAAAATGACAATTGCATAATTTCTAAGAAGAAATTATATGTTATCCCGGCACTAATTACCCACCATCTATAAGGTATAAGTTATCTCGATACTAATTTTAATCCCGTAATAATTTATTCCAGGTGATATTAAATTTTTATCTCAACACTATTTGTACTTATAACTCATACCAAAAGGACCCTAAGAGAGAGAAAGATGAAGGGAGGGAGAGAGAACTAACCACTTGATGACTGGCGACGGCAAAGGCGAAGAAGGAAGCAGCGGCAGTGGGTGAAGGCTTTAGCAACCGCGGGCGAGCTGGCGACTGTCGAAAGAGACGAGTCAGAAGTGAGAATTATGTCTAGGTGTTATGTGTGTTTTAGGATTATTTTTCTCCTTTTAATCTCGTTCAATTATCATTTAAGGGGTTGCCAAAAAGAGAGAAGTCCGCTAAGCTAAGATTCTTTTTTCTAATGAAAAAAGCTATATTTATTGAAGACTTTAACTAATGAAAAAGCTATAATTATTGAGGTATTCAATAAAATTATCTCAAGATTTTTAGTATTGTCCTAATTAATTTGGGTTACATGATGTGGATAACAAAGAGGTAATGCTTATATATATGTGTGTGTTTGATTGTGAAGAGAGAGGAGAGAGACCTCATCTTTCGTAGCTTCATTCGGAGGAGTTTGATCAAGCAGTGGGCTAATCTCAATATGCTGTGCCATCATCCCTCTTAGATAACTCTGCAATTTGAGAGAGAGAGATTATTGTAAGAGAGGTCATTTAAAAAGTATGGAAATTAAGTACTTCTAATAAAAGAAACTGGTGTAAATTTTTTATCTATATCTCAAAAATAGGAAACAGAAAAGGAAGAGTAGAAAGTTAGAAAGAATTAATATGAAGGATTGCCATGAAAATGCAGAAACTTACCTATTTTTGGTTTGGTTGTTTCTTCTTCATTCCTTGTGTATTTTTCTTGCATTTCCTGTCTGTAAGAGGAATGAAATTATATAGTCAACTAGGAAGAAGATGCTAAGAGCGCCCCCCCCCCCCCCCCTCCCCCCCCCCCACACACACAAACCCTATATTTGGCTCAATTTATAATCAAATTTGAGATATCTATATTTTGATAAAATAAACTCTAAGGACAAGGTGAAAATTTCAGAGAACCACCCAACTAATCTACTATGCTTCCAAAATGATTCTTACGTTTAATTCTCATATTGTTTCCTATAATTTGGCCCGAAAATCTCATTTAGATATTTGAACTTAGCCTTGTTCCCCACCCTATTCCTCAACCCACCCCCAAATCCCCCACTTTCTCCCCACTCCCAACCCCTACCCCACCTTATTCTCGCCACCTCCGCCCCTATACTCCGACCTACTACCCTTCATGCCTTACCCATTTCGTTTCCGTACTATTTGTCTAAATTATATATTTGCAAAAAAAATATTTTTTGTTACCTAACTAAACAAACAAAAAAAAAAAAAAAAAAGCAAACCACTTATTTTTTTCTAGTACCGAACATACCCTTTGATTTGATTATCTCATATTATCTATTTTAATTTTATGGGTTACCAGCTGTCATTAGAGTTAATAAAATGTTAGGTGGCACATGAAGCGTGTTCTAAGAATATAGAAAGACTAGGCTAAATAATTCAGAGTAAAGAATTAACTTGAAATAATCTCCTTTTTATTTATATAGATACATATGGGAAAGTGAAGAAATCATCGCTAAGAGCTAAAGGAAATAAAAAATTAAGAGAGATCGATGGCAGCTACAGTGGTAAGTTCTCTGGTGGAGAAATTGCAGCTATTAATTAATGAAGAGGTAAAGCTAATAGCAGGTGCAGTAAAGGAAGAATTTCAACGTTTGCTTGAACAAGTTGAAAGGCTACAAGAGTCCCTCGGCGGTATAATTTCTAAAAAAGAAGGCGAAAGCAAGCGGCTGAAAAACTTGGAGAAGGTCATTCGAAGTATAGTATACGAAACTGAGGATGAGATTGATGAATTCCTGGTTCAGGCGAAGCTGCAGCAAGAGAAAAATCTGTTCGGAATAAAATGCTTGGATTTTGACCGCGGCGATAGAGTCCAGGATCTTTCAAGCAAGATCGACAGCATCCTTGACAGGATTAATCGATCTATTCATAGCAAAAATCATCCCGACGCTAAGCGAGTCCTGATTGAAGATATGCGCCGTGAGGCGCGTGACGTTCTGCCTAGAAAAGACGGTGCCTCCGTCGAACCGCAGGTAATACAAGCTTATTTCATGACATTTTATTTTATCAACCATATACCAACTTTCAACAAAGATAAAAAAATCGAATTAACATCTACTCCTTTCTCAATTCTATATTGTTTTAAGGGTATTTTGGTAATTTTAACAAAGAATAATTTAACAATACTTTTTCTATCAAACATATTAAATGTTTGTTAGTAGTTTCAGCACATTTATCCAAACACATAATACTTATTTAAAAAAATCAATTTCAGCACTTAAAAATTCTTTTAAGCACTTCACGGTCTACCATTAGCTACTCCAAACGGACTCTAGGTATGATGTTTAAGAACAAAAAAAAAAGACTTTAAAATTTGTGATTTATAACAAATCACATTTGTATAGTTATAAATATCTTGTTAAGGGTAATAAAAAGTTCAAAGTTAAACTAGATATAACATTATTTTATAATAAGCTAAAAAGAAAAAGTATACATAAGTTGGGACAGATGGTATATAATACTAATACTATTGGTATATCCAAGCTTTCTCTCACCCCTCGCGATCCAAAATATTTAAAAGCTAACTCCATACCACAAGGTTTATACTTAGCCTTAATTTATGGAACTAATTGAGTAAAAAATGATCAAACATGAGATGTTTTCTACCGTTTGGAAGGTTGTCTAGAAAAAGTAGGAGCAATAACAGGAATCTCAGATGGGTCATCATTTGGATTAGTAGCATTATCACTTGTTAGGTTAACATCAGGAGCAGGACTAGTAGGTGTATCATCTTCCGGTTGAGTTTCATCAAGAACAATTCCAACAACAACAACCCAGTGAAATCCCACTAATGGGGTTTGGGGAGGGTAGTGTGTACGCAGACCTTACCCCTACCCCGAAGAGGTAGAGAGGTTGTTTCCGAAAGACCCTCGGCTCAAAAGGACAAAAATACAAAAAGACAAAAAGAGACAATATCAATATCACCACAGAAAAAATAGGAACAACATGAAATCCAGAAGAAAGATGCAAAGCAAAAGCGAAAGCTAGTAAATAGGTCCGTCACTGAAAAACGAAATAGTAAGATACAACATTGCCACTAGCAAGCTTAGACAAAAACTACAAAAACCCTACCAGACTAGTCTCACAACGGTACGAAGTAAGACAAGACTCAACTATCTTCTAACCTACAACTGTAATACTCGACATCCACATCTTCCTATCAAGTGTCATGTCCTCGAAAATCAGAAGCCTCGCCATGTCTTGTCTGATCAGCTCTCTCCAATACTTCTTCGGCCTCCCTCTACCTCTTCTCGTGCCCTCCACAACCAGCCGCTCACACCTCCTTACCGGGGCATATGGACTACTTCTCTGTATATGCCCGAACCATCTGAGCCTCACTTCCCGCATCTTGTCATCAATGGGAGCCACGTGCACCTTCTCTCGAATATCATCATTCCTAATCTTACCCATCCTAGTGTGGCCGCACATCCACCTCAACATCCTCATTTCTGCTACTTTCATCTTTTGGATATGTGAGTTCTTAACAGGCCAACACTCAGCCCCGTACATCATGGCTGGTCTAACCACCGCTTTATAGAACTTACCTTTGAGTATCGGTGGCACTCTATTGTCACACAAGACTCCAGATGCTAACCTCCACTTCATCCATCCTACCCAATACGGTGTGTGACATCCTCGTCGATCTCCCCTCCCCCTTGGATAAATTTCCTCATCATCATTTTCATCAGTAGTATTATAATTATTAGAATAAAGAGCATTCATTAATTCATGATCTAATTATTGTTCACCGGATACAATATTATGGCAAAACTTACTCTCGGTAAATTGTAATAAACTATTATCGGTATCAAGAATAGCAGGTGTAGGACGGATATGGGGTTTGGTTCGGGGAGCCGGGGGCAGGGGAGAGGAACAACAGTACCACTAGATTCGTCAGTTTTGGATTTTTCCTTATTCTTATTTTTACCAAAAATATTTTTTAAGGAAGATATCTTAATTAATGAACTAATAGCAAATAAATAAAACAAACAAAACTATAATATTAAGACTTAAGAGTTGGAACGAGTTTACCGAATTGACGGACAACTTGTTGAAAATTGATTATCGTTGAAAACTTGAAAACTTCAATTCACCAACTTCACAATTATTTCACAAATTGTAACAATCACAATATTTTATTATTATTTTTTGGAATAAAGTAAGCAATAGGAGCAAGTATAGAAGAAAATTAGAGAGAGATTGTGATAGATTGTTATTGATTTTGTAAGAAAAATGAAAGAATGAGAGGGTATTTATAGTTGAAAATAAGAAAAAATTGTAATTATAAAAAGTTTGGGGTTAAAACAAAGTTGGGGGAGGGGGGTTAAATGACTATTTTCTAAATAGCCAACGGCTATTTTTTAAAGCCCAACGGTTATTTTTTTAAATAGCCAAACGGCTACTTTTTTTTAAAAAAAAATTACCGTTGAGCCCGTTTGGCCCGCCAAGGGACCGGTCCAGTCCCGGTCCTCACGGTTCAAAGGCAAGAACTGGCCCACGAGATCGGCCCAAGGCCACGTCTAGCGATCCTATCGGTCCCGACCCACTTGGCCCGCGGTTCCGGACCGGCCCACTTGCCACCCCTACTGTACTACAGTTAATTTTAAGATGATGCTCTTTCTTTTTTGGTTTGTTCCACAAAAAAGAAACTTTTTATATTAGAAAATTCTTTAAATTTAATATTTTAATTTTGCCTATAATGGTATTGCTTTTGTTGGGGAAAAAAAGCAGCAATCCATGTTGATGATCACAAGATTGCAAGGGTACTTTTGATATATATTGTCTATATCTAAGTAATGTGTCAATAATCTTTTTTAAGTCTCGTGCTCAACCAAACATCTGTCATATGAGACATAACAAAGAGAGAATTCCATTCGATTGTACAAATTAAAAACTCTAAAGCTCAAAATGAAAAAGGATTGTAGTAAAACTGAACTTATATTGACAGACTATGAGTGAGAGAAGATAAAGGGTGTGTTTGATATGAATTACAATTCCATAGTAAGGAAATTTTTTTTTTAAAATCTTTCTCAACCTTTCCCACTCTATTCTTCACCCCCTACCCCGGCGCGCCTACCCCACCACCGCCACCCTCCCCCCTAATATCACCACTGCCATTTCGTCCTCAGACCCCGACCAAACTCCCTCCTTGCCCTTATCCATTTCGTCTCATATAGTGTTTGCCTAAATTATATATATTTTTTAAAATATTTTATACTACCTAACCAAACATCGAAAAATAAGGAAGAAAACCAATTATTTTCCAAACAAAATTTTTCCAAGGAAAACATTTTCCTTCGTACCAAACACACACAAATGTTTCTCAATTAAGGAACATTTATCTTTTGTCACTCGTAGTCTGTCAACATTATGTTCAATTCTACCACAAATCCTTTTCCTTTTGAGTATGCACTAATCTGCGTTCGATAAACTTTTTACTGTTTTTTACTTAGAAATGGGGCTATCCGCAAATCATCCTTGCATCCCTTGCACATAACCACAAGTTATTCTTTCTTCATATGGGGTAAACTATCCAGCTTTTCATCTCCGTGATAGCTGACATGATTGTTAAACTTATTTAACATTTTCCTTTTTGCATTAATTTAATTTCTCGATTTGGATATTCATGAGTAACATTTTGCCGTACAAAATGAATTCGTTTTTGTTTAGTTTTCTGGACATATAATGGACCCATATGATAACTTTGAGTAAGAAAATTGGACACACACACACACACACACACACACACACACACACACACACACTATATATATATATATATATATATATATATATATATATATAGTGTGTGTGTGTGTGAATTTATTTTTAAATTCATTATATTTCAACAGCTAATCTCTAGTATATTATTTGACATATTTGCATAGAGTTTTGTCTTAAGGTAGCTTTACACGAAATTAAGACATTTTTTTTTGTTTTAAATCAAAAAGAAGTAGGTTCTCAACTCTGTAATTTATATGCAATCTGTTTCATCTTAAAAAGGATGTTTGGCTAGAAAATAACGAAGTGGTAAGAAATAACGAAGTGGTCGGCTTGGATGAGGAAGCAAACAAAGTGATCAAGCGACTAGTTGAAGGAACAAATGAGCTAGATGTTATCCCAATTGTGGGTATGTTTGGGCTCGGCAAAACCACACTGGCAAGCAAAGTCTATAATGATTCCCGAATTTCATATGAATTTTTCAGTGTCATTTGGATTTATGTTGGCCAATCATACAACATGAAGGATATCTTTCTGATACTTCTCCGTTACTTCACGAAACGCATCAGAGAATATCAAGACGAGGATGTGAATGGATTAGCTCAGATAATACATGATTTTTTGGCAAAAGGAGGTAAATGTCTTATTGTCTTGGACGACGTATGGGACTCACAAGTTGTGAACTCTCTTGTAAAAGTTTTTCCGAAAAACAATAAAGGCCACCGTATCATGATGACCACTCGCGATACATCAGTGGCCAATTATGGCAATGAAAATCCTCATAATATGAAATTTCTGACGGTTGCCGAAAGTCTTGAGTTGTTGAATGGAATAATTTTTGGCAACGAAAGGTGTCCTGTTGAGTTGGTAGGATTTGTAGAAAGCATTGCTCAAAAGTGTAGCGGAGTACCACTTGCAATTGTGACAATTGCTGGAACATTATTGCGTTGCACAAAAGTAAGTGACTGGCAAAGAGTTGAGAAAAAAGTGGAGCAGCATCTTATGGATAGAGGAGATCCTTCAAGTTGCTTGAAATTTGTAAACACGAGTTACACTCTATTGTCCGAAGAAATGCAAGCTTGCTTCTTGTATTTTGGTGTCTTTCCTCAAGCCTTTAATGTCCCTGCTTGGAAATTGATTCGGCTATGGCTTGCTGAAGGTTTAATCAAGCCCAATGGTTCACAAGCCCTTGAGGAGACAGCAAAGAATTATTTGAACAACCTTGTCAATAGAAATTTAGTGACAGTGTTACAGAAGAGTTGTGATGGTAATGTAAAAACATGTTGTGTTCAGGGCATGTTGCATCAGTTCTGCAAAGAGGAAGCTAGTAGCAAATGGCTTTTTCAAGAAGTACGTCCAACACCAGATCAGGCTATTCTTACTATACAAGACCCAGTTGCTTCTCGTCGATTGTGTATTCAATCCTCTGCTCTGAATGATTTTCTCTTCGCAGAACCACTCGCAGAGCATGTTAGATCTTTTTACTGTTTTTCCTCAGAAAAAAGACAAATCGAGTTGTCTGGTAACGACATCCAACTCATCCCCAAAGCTTTTCCATTGATCAGGGTCTTGGACATTCAATCCTTCAACTTTGTTTTTTCCAAAGATGATTTTAATCGGTTATTTCATTTGAGGTATATTGCTATCTCAGCTGACTTTAAGTCTCTTCCCAAATCCTTTGGTAAATTTTGGAATTTACAAACTCTTATACTTAATACAAGTACGTCGAAGTCCACCCTTGACATAAAAGCAAACATATGGAATATGTTACGGCTAAGGCATCTGCACACCAACATTCCTGCCAAATTGCCACCACCTCCTCATAGCCCAAAGGGTAAAGCTTCTTGCCTACAAACACTTTCTGTGGTTTCACCGGAAAGTTGCACGAAAGATATACTTGCAAAAGCTTGTAATCTCAAAAAACTGAGTATCCAAGGGCGAATGATTGATTTTCTTGGAACTAGTAAGGGTGGATGGTGCAATCTTGAAGAGTTGAAGTGCCTGGAACATTTGAAAATGTTGAATGATATTCATTCCTGGGGTAAAACACTTCACATTCCTCCATTGTTCTTCAAATTTTTACGTACACTGAAGAAGTTAACTTTGTTAAACACATGGTTTGATTGGAGTGAGGCGGAAAGATTGGGGCAGTTGGAATGCCTTGAGGTCCTTAAGTTGAAAGAAAATGCATTCGCAGGAGAGTCCTGGAGGCCGGAGAGAGGTGGTTTTAGTCAACTCCAGATCTTGTGGATTGAAAGGGCAGACTTGAAAATTTGGGAGGCTTCAGAACTTCATTTCCCAAGACTTAGGCACCTTGTTCTTATATCTTGTGATAGGCTTCAGGCTGTGCCATGTGAGCTGGCTGGCGTACCTAGCCTTCAAGAGATGAGTCTGGAGAACACATATAGAGCAGTCAAATCAGCTAGAGAAATAGAGCGGAAGAAAATGGATAGCACCAAATTCAAGCTCACCATATTCCCTCCTGAAGTTGAGTATTACGAGCCCACAAACTGAAGGGTCAGTTTTCATTTTTTCTCTTAAAATGATCTTATATATACATTGTAGTTTCAATGGAATTGAAGTTACACGACTATATCCATGTTCAGCTGCTGTCGTTATGAAAGATTCCATGAGACTGCATCTATCTCTACATAATATGTCATTTGTTTAGTCTAATGTCCTGTAAATCTTACGTCAAAGTTTGTGTATCCTTCGGATCAACAATGCCACCATGATTATTCGTTTTGTTGTGTTTGTTACTTCGAAATATTATTCAGACATGATTCGGAATAGAGAATATCTATCTTTTTTTCTTTTTAAGATAGGTTAGGCATTTATTGTACTACAGTATATGGAGTATTGTAAAATCTTACTAGTAGTTTCTTTCTTTAGCTGTTTCTGTCTTATTTATTTTCATCCTTTCTACAGGAGAGATCCAGGCACGTTTCTCGGAGCCTGGGATCATGGACAAATAGAATGTCCTCTAATAAGAAGTCGCCGCATTTCATTTTGTATGCAGTCTGATCATAACTAATTCCAACAAAGAACCTGTTTGTGTTATATTTATCCAATCATTGTGAAGTTGAAAACTATCTGTGTGTGGTTCTGGAGGTTGATAACTGTTGGCTCGAATCACCTTCCTGCTCGTTACATTTCCTGTTCACCATTATGTGAATTGTGAAGTATTTGCTTTCCGAGTTGTAATAGAAATTTTCCATCTTTTTCCATTTCTGTTGTCTCTGTATTGCTTTACTTCACGATTTCTCCTCTGTTTAAGCATGGATACAACTATCATACTGAATGACAATTGACAAGTGCTTTCTTCAAGATGGGTTCTGGTTTTTTTTTTTGAATGGACTGTTTCAATTTCATATAATGAATTCTTATGTTTTCCAATTAGTTAAACTTTTGACTCAATTGTCTCGTCATTTGAGATACTTGCTATTCTTCCTACGACCATTGAATAATGTGGCAATGTTATTCCTAGGGAAAATGACATTGTATAGTCACTCTTAAAATAATATTAGAAAAAATATATATATATATATATATATATATATATATATATATATATATATATATATATATATATATATATATTTAGTATGTTATATACAAAAATTATATATATTTTATACATTTTTTCGGCTACGGAATGTAAATAATTTTCGCATAGGCTAAAAGTGAAAAAAGACCCTTTTTTCCTTTGAACCGAAGCATCTAAAACTAGCTACTTCCATGAGTCAAAATTAGTACCATACAACAAAATATCATATTCTTAAAAATATAAAAGTAATAAAATGTGACGACCCAAATTTTTCTCCGTAGGATGTCGTGATGACACAAAACCTCTGAGACTAGGTAAGCCTAACACTTAACAAATTAATGGAAGAGTGTGACCAACAATTAATAATTATGAAATAGACCCTTATTACACAACTTACAATTTTCAAAACCGTAGTACAAGTCATAAGCTATACTGAGTTTACTACAAAACCCCTCAAATATAACTGTTTCGAAATAAAGATAAACAGTGCAAGTACAATACAGAAGGTGACTCCGATGCTTGTGAACGCAACAACATGTTTACTTGAGTCTCCACAGCAAGATCTGTACAACTAGCTAGCGATCGACTGACTCCGAATTACCCGGGTCTGCACAAAAATGTGAAGAAGTGTAGTATGAGTACACCACAGCGGTACCCAATAAGTATCAAGATTAATCTCAGTGGAGTAGTGACGAGGGACAGTTAAGACACCTACTCGACTAGACAACCTGAACAAGTATAGATATAAGACTAACACGGTATGATATATCTACAGAACTACGCATAATGACAACAATAATACGGTGCTTGCAATAGGAAATAGAAGAAATAATTTGCAGCGGAACACCACAAGTAATAACACAATAGAGTAAGCTGGGTACAGTTTAAATTCGGTGAAAAACAAACAAAGGAAAGACAAATAGCAACTTGATAAGAATAACCGCTTTCGCATCAGGTTTTTTCAATAATCCCCACGAGGTACCAAACCTCAAAACTCACACAATTCACGGGTCCCAATTCATGAACCCTAATCGCTTGGCATCTTGTGCCCTCATTACAATTGATAACTGCACGGACGACTCACGTGCCAATAGAACAAATCTCACATATAAGACAAGTAGACGGAGTACGTATAAATGATCGGTAGTTTCAGTGTTCATCTTCTTAAACCGATAGGGTGATAAAGTACGCGTATGCTTGTGCAAGTGTTCTATCACAATTCGGGCTAACAATTAAGAGTAGAGAAAAATCTGAACGACAAACGATCCCCATAATTTGCACCAAGTAAAACTCACACAAGTTAGGCATGCCACTACATAAATATTAACAACAACAATGCCCCCAGGCCATCACAAGTCATCACAAATCAATCCCCGACATAGCCCACCTTGTCTCGCCACGTGTGTAATAATAAAGTAAATGCCTTCCTTGTCTCGCTGCACGCACATTATAATATTCCACCTTATCTCGCCACATGCGCAAACCCATATATATAGACCGCCTTATCACGTCGCATGTGCATATATCAATAGTAACAATAGTACGGCCCGTGCAAACACTCGAACAAAACCTCCCAATAATATCACATGCCAAAACACAACATCACAATAGAATGACTTTCACAACATGAACCCATATTCCATAATATTTAATCTAAATAGTGTCAGTCCCACAACCGCGCATAGCCCTCGGCTCAACAAACTGAGTACAACAGCGACAACAACAATAATAGCACGAGAATACGACAAGTAAATCAACTTAAGAGCTTTGGATCACAAAGAAGCGGTAGAACGAGCTCACAAAGAATAAATACAATAGGGAATACTAGCCTCAATAAGAATGGCTCAACAAGGGAGAAATAATTCGTGACAAATTATTCTAAATAAGGATAAGGCAACTACGACAAAGGATAACTAAACTTCATTTAGGGTTGAGCAATTATGAAGAGATGCAACAAATTCAATTAAGGATAAGCAATGGAAAAGATAATCAAAACCTCAATTAAGGGTAGATAACTACAGAAGAGATAATAATAATTTCAATTAAGGATCAACAATTAGGAAAGGATAACATGGAAATCGAAGAGGCAACAACTTCAATTAAGATACACAATAGTCAAATAGGCAATAAAGGTTGAACATGAAGCAATTAATTCCAATTAAGACACGTAGAATGAAACTAGGAAATGGGGAACTTAACATAATAAAACAACTTCATATCTAATGAACATAAGAACCTAAGAGACCTAAAGGTCAACTTTCCACAAATAAGCCCGAGCACGTACTCGTCACCTAGCTTACACGAACTTAACATGACGCAATTAGCACTAGAGACTCAATATCTAAGTGGTAGTTTTTCCCACACAAATTTAGGCAAGATACTTACCTCAAACCACACTCAATCAATCAATTAGACGACCTTATCCCTCGATTTCCAACTCCGAACGGCTTGAATCTAGCCAAAACAATTTCATACTATAATTATAACTATAGGAAACTAATTTAAATAATGAAATAATGATCTTAACTAAGAATTGAAAAATCACTCCAAAAGGTCGACCCGAGCCCGCATCTCGGAACCTGATAAAATTTACAAAATCCGAACACCCGTTCTGATACGAGTTCAACCATACCAAAATTATCAATTTCCGACATCAATTCGTCCTTCAAATCATCATTTTACATTTTGAACGGTTTCTACAAATATTCCCCAAATTTCTAACTTAATTCACTAATTAAATGATGAAAATAGCAACGGGTTCATGAAATATAACAAGATTCGGGTAGAGAACACTTACCCCAATGAGTTTCTTGAAAAACCCACGAAACATCTTCCAAAACCGAGTTGTAAAACTCAAAATATGTTAAAAATATCAAACCCTCTACATAAATGGGATTCTGCCCAGGCTTTTGGTATTTGCGAGCACACCACGAATCACAACGCAGACCTACTCGAGACCTCGAATCACATCAAACAATGCTGAAACTATGAATCGCAACACGAATCGAACTCATAAATTTCCAAGTCTTCTAACTCCCAAAACTTGTGCCGAAACTCACCAAATCATCCCGAAATGACGTCAAATTTTGCATGCAAGTCCAAAATGACATAATGGAGCTAATCCAACTCTCAGAATCGAAATTCATTCCTGATATCACAAGGTCAATTCTCGGTCAAACCTCTCAACTTTTCAATTTTCTCCGAAATTCTTCAAATTACCCTACGGACCTCCAAATCCAAATCCGGACGTAGGCCTAAGTACAAAATCACCATACGAAACTATTGGAACCATAAAAATTCTTGTAATGACCCGACCGGTCGTTTCGACCATTTGCACTTCGCTCGATAGTTTGAGGGCATGAGTAGCTCCGTATGAAGTATTATGACTTATTTGAACCGCCGATTTTGGTTTTCAGGTTATTCAGAATTGATTTGGAAGAATGAATTTCATCGTTGAAGCTTTAAGTTGGAAGAGTTGACCAAGTTTGACTTTTTTGAATTTGGCCCCGGAACAAAATTTTGATGGTTATGTTAGGTTTGGATGGTGATTTTGGACTCGGGCGTATGCCCATATTTGCATTTGAATATTCCTAGAAGGATTCGACACTGATTGGCGAAAGTTGGAAATTTAAAGGTTTGGAAAGTTCATAAGTTTGACCGAGAGTCGACTTTGTGGTTCCGGAAATTTGATTAGCTTCGTTATGTTATTTGGGATGTGTATGCAAAATTTGAGTTCATTCCGAGTTGATTTGTTATGTTTCGGCGCGGGTTTTGGAAATTGAAAGTTCAAAGTTCATTTAAGTTTGATTTGAGGTGCGATTCGTCGTTTCGATGTTGTTATGCGTGATTTGAGGTCTCGAGCAAGTCGTGTTATGTTTCGGAACTTGTTGGTATGTTTCGACGGAATCCCAAATGGCTCGGATGAGTTTCGGACGAGGTTCATATCATTATTGTTAAGGCTAGGAAGGTGTGTTTTGGTGTGGTCACACCTGCGGACCACTAGGCGCAAGTGCGATGGCCGCATATGCGAAGCTGAAGGCGCAGAAGCGGAATCGGTATCCCAGCGTGAGGCAGCAGAAATGGGTATTTTGTGCACACCTGCCACATCGCAGGTGCGGTGGTGCTGATCGCAGAAGAGGAAGGAGTGCATATGCGTACCCTTGACTCGCACCTACGATTGCGTAAAAGCGGAAGAAGTTCCACAGGTGCGAGGGCTAGCTGTTGAGTATGGATCCGTAGATGTGGGAATTGCCTTGCAAATGCGAGGCCTTAGGAGCGAAAGGTTTTATGCAAATGCGAAGAGGCCTGGACAGAAGATAAAATCGTGGGTTTTGAGGTTATTCTCATTTTTGGATTTTGGAGCTCGGATTGGGCGATTTTGGAGAGGTATTTTTCCACACGACTGTGATGACCCAAAAAGTCATCTTATGTTTTAGAACTCGAATCTGCGCTTTTAAGCCTTAAAAAATTTATTTTTACCCTCCTCGATTTGCATGCGCAGTCCGGGCAGGTTTCCAGAAAGCTTTTATGTTGAAAATTGATAAAAATAAGAATTTATGCCTTTAAAGTTGATTTTAGTTGACTTCGGTCAATATTTTTGGTAAACAGGCCCGGAACCATGTTTTGACGGTCCCAGTGGGGCCGTATCGAATTATGGGACTTGGGTGTATGCCCGAAATCGAATTCGGAGGTCCCTAGCTCAAGTTATGAATTTCTGATGAAAATAAAAAGTCTGAAAATTTATTATTTTTCAGAATTGATTGATGTTTGGCATTGTTAGTGCTTGGTCCGTATTCTAGTTCCGGAGTCCGGTACAGGTTCATTATGATATTTAATACTTGTCTGTAAAATTTGGTGAGACACAGAGTTGATTTGACGTGATTCAGACGTCCAGTTGAGAAAATAAAAATTTTAAAGTGTTCTTGAGAATTTTATTTGATTTGTGCTAAATTTGTAGTTCTAGGTGTTATTTTGGCGATTTGATCACGCGAGCAAGTTCGTATGATATTTTTCGACTTGTGTGCATGTTTGGTTTGGAGCCCCAAGGGCTCGGGTGAGTTTCGGATAGGCCACGAGATGTTTTGGACTTCGAAAATCTGGTATTTTGCTGCAGCAGGTGTTCTGGCATGTCCTTCTTCGCGTTCGCGAAGGTCCTCTCGCGAACGCGAAGAGTAAACTGATGAGGCAGAGATTTCTTCTTCGCGAACGCGAAGGCTTGGTCGCAAACGCGATGCGATGGGGGCGTTACCCTTCGCGAACGCGACAAGCCCATCGCGAACGCAAGCAATGCCTCGCGAACTCGAAGGCCAGGGGGGAGTAATCATCGTGAACGCGAGTTGTGTCTCGCGAACACGAAGGCTTGGCAGCCAGTACCCTTCGCGAATATGACAGTGCTCTCGAGAACGCGATGAACACTGCCGTCCAGCACTTAACAAAATCCAAAAATGGGATTTTAGCCAAAAACCCATTTTTCTCAAAAAAACAAACGGTGAGAGGCGAATTTTCAAGAGCCATTTCTTCCCCAAATTGTTGGTAAGTGATTCTAAACCATTTTATTTTAATTACCCATTACATTTCTTGAACTTTCAACCTAAAATCTAGAGTTTTCATGGTAGAATTAAGGGCTAGGACAGAAACTAGGGATTTCGGGAATTTGGGGATTTAGACCTCAATTTGAGGTCAGATTCCAAAACCAATTACATATTCGGGCTCGGGGATGAATGGGTAAATGAATTTTGGTCTGAACCTTGGGTTTTGACCAAGCGGGCCCGGGGTCGATTTTTTAACTTTTTTGGAGGAAAATTTGGGAAATTTAATTTATGTAATATATTTGATTCCTTTAGCAATATTTGATATTATTGAGTCAATTTTGAATAGATACGAGTGGTTTGGAGGTGAATTCCAAAGGAAAAGCTGTGATTGAGAATTAAATGGCCTTCAAAGCGAGGTAAGTGTTGTGTCTAACCTTGACTTGAGGGAATTAGGAACCTTAGATTACTTGCTAAGTGAAATTCATGTGCGCCTCAATTTACCTGTTTTCCATGTTTCTCTGTTTTTCTTATATTGTCTCATTCCTATGCCAAATTGCTACATGTTATACTAGTGTTGTTCAATTTATCGTTCTTATCATGTTTACGGATTTTCTGGTGATAATTAAGTTGTTATTCCAAAGTTGAGATTGATATTATGGAACCAAATGTTGAAGTAAGGTTCGTACTTATTATTCTATCTCCTTGTTGTTATTTATGCATTGCATTATGGTAAGGGAGAGTGTTAATGCACGAAGGGTGATGTCGTGCCATATTGTGAGTGTTAATGCACGAAGGGTGATGCCGTACTATATTGTGAGTGTTAATGCATGAAGGGTGATGCCGTGCCATATTGTGAGTGTTAATGCACGAAGGGTGATGTCGTGCCATATTGTGAGTGTTAATGCACGAAGGGTGATGTCGTGCCATATTGTGAGTGTTAATGCACGAAGGGTGATGCCGTGCCATGATATGAGAGTTAATGCACGAAGGGTGATGTCGTGCCGTTTCTATTAATTTTATGGTGAGATTGAGAGTAAAAGCACGAAGGGTGATGCCGTGCATTTTTTCTTACTGTATTCACTATTCCTATTGATTCATGGTATATTGACTTCTACGGTGATCATTCTGTTGTAGTTCTTTATCTTGTATTCCCCTCAGTATGTTCCCCTCCCGACATTTCCTGTTTAGTTCTTCATTTCTGTTATTTGTATATACACTGTCAAATTGTACAGGTTGATTTGTAGGTGACTTGCCTTAGCCTCGTCACTACTTCGTCGAGGTTAGGCTCGACACTTACCAGTACATGGGGTCAGTTGTACTGATACTGCACTCGGCACTTTCTGTGCAGATTTTGATACCAGTTTGGGTTGATTGAGATTTTGCTATTGGTCTGTTGTCCGGAGACTCAAGGTAGATCTGTCGGCATTCACAAACCTTGAAGTTCCCGTCTATCTTTTATGTTCTACTGTTTCTTTCATTTAGACAGTTGTATTTGTTTCAGACAATTACCTATAGTAAATTCTAGAATGCTCGTGAATTGTAACTCCAGATCCGGGTGGTAGTAATTAATACAGTTTTTATGATATTCCGCACTTATTATATTTCATCTTAGTTAATTATTGTTAATTGCTGAATGAGAATAAGGAATTGATTTAATAATTCTCTAACATTGGCTTGCCTAGCAAGTGAAATGTTAGGCGCCATCACGGTCCCGTCGGTGGAAAATTTTGGGTCGTGACAGATCCGCAGGTGCGAGGGCTGGCTGTTGAGTATGGATCCGCAGATGTGGGAATTTCCTTGCAAATGCGAGGCCGCAGGAGCGAAAGGTTTTACGCAAATGCGAAGAGGCCCGGACAGAAGATAAAATCATGGGTTTTGAGTTTATTCTCATTTTTGGATTTTGGAGCTCGGATTGGGCGATTTTGGAGAGGTATTTTTCCACACGGGGTAAGCATTCTTGACTCACTTGTGATTATACTTTTTTGGCATTGGATTATTGAGTTTTAAAGAGAAATTATAGGAATTGTCTATAGTTTCATAAAACAAATGTTTTAGATTTGAATGTCGATTCGGAGTCGGATTTGAGTGAAACTAGTATGGTTGGACTCGTAATTGAATGGGTTGTCGGATTTTGTGATTGTCACCGGGTTTCGAGATGCGGGCCCAAGTTTTGACTTTTGGTTAATTTTGGGTTTTTGATGAAAGACTCGACCTTTATCGATTGGCACGAGAATGCATTTTTGGAGCATCGCTTGACTTGCTAGGTATTGGATTTGGCTTGTTCAAGGTAAGCAACATTTCTAAACTTGGAGCTGAGGGTATGAACCATGATTACACGTGTTATTGATTTGTTTGGAGGTGACACACATGCTAGGTGACAGGCGTGTGGGCGTGCACCGTAGAAATTGAGACTCAGTCAATTCCGTAGAGATGTGTAGGCAATTAAATTGATTTTTTCATGTGTTAGAGAAACTGAGTTGTGACTCATGTTAGAAATCATGCTTAGGCGAATGCTGGTATTATTGTGACTCACTGAGGTCATTTCTGCTATCAAATTATATGTTTAAATTGTAATTTCGTACTGAGTCATATACAATCACTTTAAAAATCATGATTGCCGATAAATGACACTTTAATACAAATTAGTCACCTCTTTCTTTAGTTGCCATGGTCCCACGTGGACAACACATTTATTTTTACACTTATCCACTTATACTAATTCCAAACAATCAATTTCTAACTCTTATTTCACTTAAATACTAATATACTTCATATACCTTACTATCATGGTCATGTGGTATAATGCTTAATTTATGTCTTGTAATTGATTTATAACTTATCAGGTTAGTTGGTTCTGGTCCAGAAGGAACTCGGAGTGAAATATGACACTTAGTCTCATAATTATAAAATTTAAGTTAGAAAAGTGGACAAGATATGGATCTATGTGTAAACGACCTCGGATTAGAATTTTGATGATTACAATAGCTCCGTATGGTGATTTTGGGCTTAGGAGCGTGTCCGAAATATTATTTGGAAGTCCGTAAAGGAATTAGGCTTGAAATGTCGAAAGTTTAATTTTTGAGAAGTTTGACTGAGGGTTGACTTTTTTATATCGGGATCGGAATACGATTCTAAAAATTGGAATACTTCTGTTATGTCATTTATGACTTGTGTGCAAAATTTGAGGTCATTCGGACGTGATTTGATAGGTTCCGGAGTCGTTTGTACAAATTAGAAATTTCAAAGTTCATTAGGCTTGAATTGGGGTGTAATTCATAGTTTTAGCGTTGTTTGAGGTGATTTGAGGATTCTATTAAGTCTGTATGATGTTTTAGGACTTTTTGGTATATTTGGTCGAGGTACCGAGGGGCTCGGGTGAGTTTAGGATGGTTAACGGGTTGGATATTTGGACTTGGAACTATGCTGGAATTCTTCTGATGCACCATCTAGTTTCCTTCATCGCGTTCGCGAAGAGGAACTGAGAGGCTGTCAATATTTGCTCTTCGCATTCGCGAAGGGTGGACTGGGTGTGCATCGCAAATGTGAGAGGTGTTACGCGTTCGCGAAGAAGAGAGGAAGCAGCTGAGGACCCCAGGCAATTGGTCTACGCATTCACGTAGGGGTGTCACGTTCGCGTAGTGAGGGGGAACGAAGCATCGCGTTCGCGATGGGTTGAACGCGTTCGCGTAGAAGGCATTAAGGCAGAGGCATTTTGTGCTTCGCGAACGTGAGGGGAATGTCGCGCTTGCGAAGAAGGAATTTGGACGGGAGATATTTTGTGCTTTGCGAACGCGAGGCACTGACTGGCCCGAGCAGTGAGTTTCCCATTTTCAGTTTTTGACGATTTGGAGCTCGGATTTGAGGCAATTTTGGATGATTTTCAGAGGAAACAATGGTGTAAGTGTTATTAACTCAATATTGGTTAAATTACCCGAATCCATGATTATTTTTATCATTTAATTGGTGAATTGAGTTGGAAAAATTTGAAAACCCTCTTGGTTTAAATTGAAGATTTGAGGGACCAAACGATGTCGGATTTTGATGAATTTGGTATGGTTAGACTCGTGAGTAAATGAGCTTTCTAGTTTTGTAAATTTTGTCAGATTTCAAGACGTGGGCCCTGGTTTGAGCCAATTTCGGGTTTTGGTCTAATTTGATAGTTTTTCTTATTGAATTCATTCCATTAGCGTATATTGATGGTATTGTACTGATTGTGAATAGATTCAGAGCATTTGGAAACGGAGTCCAGAGACGAGGGCATCCCGGAGTAGGAATTTTACGCTGTTAAGGTAAGTAACAATTTTAACTCTGGCTTTGAGGGTATAAACCCAGAGATTTGACATCACGTGATTGTTTGGAAGTGATACCCACGCTAGGTAATGAGCGTGTGGGTATGCACCGTGAGGGATTGAGACTTGCTCCATCCTGTGAGGCTGTGAGGCCTAATGGCTATTATATGTGGTTATGTGTTTATTTGTTGTTGAACTTGTTTGCCTTTATGTTAGAGATCATGCTTATGCTTTATTCATGCTCACATTATTTGAACTCAGTCATAGAAATTATTGTACGTGTTACCTCAGTCTCTATAATTTGCTAATATGCGATGATACTTGATGTGGGTTGCGTTCCTTTATTTGTTGGTGATGATGAGGCTAGTGAGGTACATGATTAAGTGAGGCCGAGGGCCTGGTTGTGAGGATATTAATACCATAGCGCATGTGTTGTCCGCGTAGCACGTGAGTTGACCGTGCGGGTCCAGGTATTGATACCATAGCGCGTGAGTTGTCCACGTAGCACGTGAGTTGACCGTGCGGATCCAGGTATTGATATGATGGCACGTGAGTTGTCCATGCTTAGCGCTTGGGCTTTGGGAGCCCCTCCGGAGTCTGTACACACCCCAAGTGAGCGCAAAGTGTTATGTGTTTTGAGTATTGAGTGCTGAGTGCGAGTTATGAGTGATGGAGTGACACTGCTGTGAGGTTGTATTTATTTGTGTTGTTGCTGCATTTATCTGTTAAACTTCTTTTTGGCATTTACTGAGTTATGGAATTTACCTGTTTATTCTGTTTATTTTAAAATTGTGAAAATAAATAATTGGACTGTTTTACTTAGCTCGTCACTATTGCTCAGTTCCTTAGTTATTTCTGTTACTTACTGAGGTAGTTGTACTCATGCTACACTCTGCACTTTATGTGCAGATTCAGGTGAGTTAGAGCGCGGCGATTGTTGATTTCAGGCCGGCTATCTGTGGAGATTGCAAGGTAGCTGCTAGCGTCCGCAGGACCTAGTCACTCTTTTTATCATTTCTTCTTTTGGATTGTATTGACAGTTAGACAGTTTCATTTCTTTGTTCATAGATTTAGATGCTCATGATTTAGTGACACCCCGATGTTTGGGACTCGTTTTCGTATTTCTAAAATTATATTTACAGTTAATTTAGTTTATGAGAAATTCAAATATTTTATTAGATTCTTATAATCGGTTTAGTAGAAATATTTTGGGAAGTAGGCTTGCCTTGTAACACGATAGGCGCCATCACGACCATGGTTAGATTTTTGGGCTGTGACAAGTTGGATCTTGCCTAATTATTTATATTGAGGGATGGATTTTCCCTAGGCTGGATTGGCCCTATACAGTATTGAGTGACTGCATGTCAGTTATCATATATATATATATATATATATATATATATATATATATATATATATATATATATATATATATATATATATATATATATATATTTGGGATGGATCTTCCCTGGACTGGATTGGCCATATACAATACTGAGTGACTGTGCGCGAGTTATCATTTATATTTGGGCTGTATCTGCCCTGTACAGTGCCGAGTGACTGAGCGTGCGGAATATTGAGCGTGATGAGTGGAAACGCGAGACATTGAGCTTGGGTACTCTGAGAGTGTGAGTACACGAGTTCATCATTGTGTTGCATTGCATTAGACATACATACTTGATATGTAGGCGTAGAGAAGTATTTTTCCTCATGCCATATAATAATGGAATTTCTTATCTGTTGTTAAAGTTTTTGAGAAAAATCACAGATTTCAAACTTACTCATATTTTCGGTGATTTCAGGAAAAGTTTTGAGTTTTACTGTTATACTTGAAAAGAAAATATGTATTTTTCGGAATTGTATACAAGCTGAGCATTTATTTATTGAGTTATTTCTTGTATCATCTTTATTATATTGTTATGAACTGTTACTGGTTATTGAAGTTGGACTCTGACCTTTGTCCCAGCTCGTCATAACTTTCAACCTAAGGTTAGGTTTGTTACTTATTGAGTACATGGGGTCGGTTGTACTCATACTATCCTTCAGCACCTTGCATGCAGATTTTGGACACTGATGTTGCTGTGCATGGCGGGAGCTGGATTTGAAGATGTACCTGCATTTGTTATAGCTGCCTCTTGATCTTTGTAGCTTTAGAATTTTAATATGTTTATATATATTTCAAATAGATGATGTACTTTATTTCATACCAGCTTTGTAAATTCTAAATCTTAAAAGCTCATGATTTGTACTACCAATCCTTGGGAAATTCTTGCATAAAGCAGTTGTATTTTCATTTCTTCTCTTAATAAATATCATTTGAATTGGTTTATTATTAACTGGCTTACCTAGCGAGTTGGGTTAGGTGCCATCACGATGGTTGGATTTTGGTTCGTGACAAGTTGGTATCAGAGCTCTAGGTTCATAGGTTCTACAAGTTACACGCAAATGTCTAGTAGAGTCTTGCGAATCGGTATGATGACGTCCATACCTATCTTCGAGAGGCTATAAGGCATTTAGGATACTCTTCCTACCTTTATTTCCTTATCTTGCGATATTGATTCAGCTTGAAACATAACTCTTTGAATTCCCTCCACGCATTCTTGTGCACATGTGAGCGCTCGGTATCAGCCGTGCATTGCCAGCTTGTGATTCCATGGATGAGGTGCGAGATCTGATTTCTATGTGTTGATAATGGGCTAGTCTGGAGGACTTGAGGCCAGGTTATGACTGTAGCTTGAGCACGGGGATTTCGGTTGTGTGAGCACGTGCTTTTGGACTTATATGTTTGGTAGCGTCCCTATGAGTGGAATTTATGACTCGATGAGTGGCTGGATGGCTATATGATGGACATGACGTGACTGTAGAATGTGTTCAGATGGTTTGAATACGACCGAAAAAGTTTGCTTGGGATGTAAAAAGGACTATCAGATACTTGATTTTTGTCTTGATGTGATGTATAATCTCGAGTTATGAGTGTGTTGGAGGATCTTTCATGTTGTTTAATTGTGAAACGAATTAGACTCTCATATCTTGTTGATGAGCTCAGACTCAGGAACGTTAAGTGATGGCATAGTAATCATGGTTGAGAAAGGATATAGCAAGATGCCAATTTGAAGCTAAACAAGTAGGTTATCTCCTACGGAGTAATCTACAGAGGTGTGATCCTTACAATGTTGTGTGGAGAGTTTCCTTTCTACCACCGGGGTATATTTGTTAAAATTTGAATTTGAATTTGGTTGAAAAAGTTGACCTGATTGTCATATGGATGTATGCGATCATAGTAGATGATTTGAGGTACTATATGTTTTATGTTATGTGAGCTTATGAAAGATTTAGTTGAATCTCCCTACAGTATTATGGTAGTAATAGAATATGGGTATTGTGAGTTATCGAGTGTTTTGATCTATGGCTTTGAGCCAAGTGAGGGAGTCTACTATTGATGCTTTGATTGCATGGTTATGTATTGTGCTGGTTTTGGTTTGAGGCATACTTATGAATCAGTTATGACTTGCAGAGGTTGAGATCGAGGATGAATCGAGTAAGGAAATTTCTGAATACGGATTATATTACACTTTATGGGTATATAAAAATCATGGAAATGATTGAGTTGTTATGTGTGAAGGATGTAGTGTGCATGGAGTATGAATTTGATCGATTTTGTTAAGGCAAGTTACTTCCTTGGGTGTTGTTGTGCTAATAGGGCACATGTCGTTTGGCTCGTTTGGGTGGCACAATTGAGATTTGAGTAGAATAGATGACTCTCGAGAAAGTTTTAATGGATTCAAGATTTTATGTAGCAATTGTGAATTTTTACGGATTACCATATGGCTAGGATCTGAGATTTACATTGGATGGTGTCAAGACTCGCGGTATTTCTATGTCATTATGGATTTTACATTTCAGTATCAGGAAGCTGGAGGAAAACAACTTTAGATTCACAGAAGGTCTCCTCAAAATGGGTATCTCAATTATGGTACTTTTGGGGTACTTAAGAGGTAATACAACGACTTATGGGCCTTAGGGCGGTGCAGTTTTATTTTAGGATCTCGCGGGGTGAGTTTTGATTAAGGATCGTGGTGTTCTGGCAATAAGAAGTGTCACCTTAAGGGTAATTCAGAAGGAACTCAGAGAAATAGTACAACTTTGTATTAGGTTATGTTACATCTCGCGTTCTCGTACGTTAAAAGTTTCGTCTTCAGTTAATTGACGTAGACTCGGGGATGAGATGATCTTGAGGTTAACATATTTATGCTATTTATAACAAGCGGTAAGTAAGTTCCATAAAAGATAAAGGGTACACGAATGAAAAAAAAAAGAGTTTCATTGAAGGTTGCCGATTTGGGATGAAATACGGTCCGAGCTATAATACCCGATATTTATGGACTAGTAGCATACAAGGTACCATATGACCGTGATAGTGTGATGTATAAAGTGTGTTAAAAATAAGTAGAATTTTAAGTAATTTGAGACAATTCTTAATTATGTGGGTAATTGATTAATTACCGGGTAGCGGAATACTACCTAATTGATTGTTGGATAAAGTTTAAAATCACCAACAAGGGAATTACGTGGCAGCAAGCCATTTTCCAAACAAGTGACTCTTAGTCATTTTTGGATTAGGTGGCAACCTAATTAATAATTAAAATACACCTCATTCTTACATTTTGAATAACAAGACTTGTAAGAGTAATTTGAATACACCACTTCATATTTGAAAGACTTCATCAGAACGTTAGCAACACTTCATTCTAGGATTTTGAGTACAAGACATTTCAATTCTAAAAATTTCAATACAAAACAATGTTACAATTAGAAGTGAATTCTTGTAAGTTTTCATCGTGACTTCTTACAACCAAACAATTCCAACGAGAATAGTTAGAACCGTAGCAACGCAAAATTTTGCGGTTTTAAAAGAGTACGGTGCAACTTTTTCCAAGAACATCATACGGACTTTTCAATAATACATGTATGTTAAGGCTAATCTTTTCCTTCATTTTAGCATGATCTCGTAATTACACAAGTTTGATAATGAGGTATAAAGAAAAAATTTATGTCCCAAAATTTACGTACATTTAATAAGGTAAATAGTTCAAACCACAACTTTTGTTTGATAAGGAGTTGGGACTTAATCTTGAGTTTGAATTAATTAAATACATATCCAACGATACTCTACTCATTTTATATTATTTGTGGCATTACGTGAAGTTGCATGTCGCCTAGGAAGTAACAAGTTCTTCGCGGTCTTAGTATGTGCATATTTGAGTAGTGAAAATCACTCGGGAAATTTTCATAAAAACAACCAAGTTCAAGAATAAATAGTCAAAATGGGTAACATGAATATTTTTTCCAAGGCCTCATATCATGTTGAACAAGTTCAAAGGGTAACTTTGCATGATTTGTAGACTCATTTTCAGAAAGAGTTACACCTAGTATTGTAAGTACAATAATCAATTAAGTATTTCGTTCTTTCAGTCAAGAGAGCAGAGAGTCTATATATACAGTATTTTTATTACCATCGAGCTATAATCGATGGGCAGGCCTCTATTGGGCAACCTATGATCAGATGGTAAGTTATATGCCGAGCCTACTGTGGCCGAGCACCTGTGAGCGAGCCTAGTTGGTCGAGATACAAAGCATAGTATGGCCGAGCGCCTATATATATATATATATATATATATATATATATATATATATATATATATATATATATATATATATATATATATATATATATATATATATATATATATATATATATATATATATATATATATATATATATATATATATATATATATATATATATCGAGCCTTATAGGGCCGGACATCTATTTTACTTACTATATTGAGAGAGTCGAGTCAGTATCACCAGGTAAGCATATGTTCAGATTATCAGTTCAGTTTCACCTTTCCGTATATTGCCTTACATACTCGGTACATTATTTCGTATTGACGTCCCTTTCTGGGGGTGCTGCATTTCATGCGTGCATGTTTAGACAGACAGACGTGTAGACCTCCTCAGTAGGTGTTGCTCGAGTTTAGCTTTTTCGGTAAGCTCCCCGTCCTTCGTAGTTGCGTGGTCTAGAAGTTTTGTGTACATCTTGTGTATATATGTAGATAGGTTATGGGTAGGTCGGGGCCTTGTTACGATCGCAGTACATTTATCAGTAGAGGCTTGTAGATATATCCTGTCAGTTAGTACAATATGTTGGGCTTGTAGGCCTTGTACGTATATTTTGTTGGCCTATCAGTTGTAGTAATTATGACGGCCTTGCCGGCCCAGATTTATGTTGACATTTAGTCAACGTTAGTCTCTATTCAGTTTTATATTTTTCTTTACAAATTATCTTGCAATGTGGTCCCTGTCCAAAGTATGACATTATATGTCCAGAATTCCTAAGTCGCAAGTTGGTACGCAAGGATAGATGAGGCACCGAGTGCCGGTCTCGCCCCCAGGCTCGGGGCGTGAGGTGGAGTCTTACCAATCCTATTTATAACAAGCGGTAAGTAAGTTCCATAAAAGATAAAGGGTACACGAATGAAAAAAAAAGAGTTTCATTGAAGGTTGCCGATTTGGGATGAAATACGGTCCGAGCTATAATACCCGATATTTATGGACTAGTACCATACAAGGTACCATATGACCGTGATCGTGTGATGTATAAAGTGTGTTAAAAATAAGTAGAATTTTAAGTAATTTGAGACAATTCTTAATTATGCGGGTAATTGATTAATTACCGGGTAGCGGGATACTATCTAATTAATTGTTGGATAAAGTTTAAAATCACCAACAAGGGGATTACGTGGCAGCAAGCCATTTTCCAAACAAGTGACTCTTAGTCATTTTTGGATTAGGTGGCAACCTAATTAATAATTAAAATACACCTCATTCTTACATTTTGAATAACAAGACTTGTAAGAGTAATTTGAATACACCACTTCATATTTGAAAGACTTCATCAGAACGTTAGCAACACTTCATTCTAGGATTTTGAGTACAAGACAATTCAATTCTAAAAATTCCAATACAAAACAATGTTACAATTAGAAGTGAATTCTTGTAAGTTTTCAACGTTACTTCTTACAACCAAACAATTTCAACGAGAATAGTTAGAACCGTAGCAACGTAAAATTTTGCGGTTTTAAAAGAGTACGGTGCAACTTTTTTCAAGAACATCATACGGACTTTTCAATAATACATGTATGTTAAGGCTAATCTTTTCCTTTATTTTGGCATGATCTCGTAATTACATAAATTTGATAATGAGGTATAAAGAAAAAATTTATGTCCCAAAATTTACGTACATTTAATAAGGTAAATCGTTCAAACCACAACTTTTGTTTGATAAGGAGTTGGGACTTAATCTTGAGTTTGAATTAATTAAATACATATCCAACGATACTCTACTCATTTTATATTATTTGTGGCATCACGGGAAGTTGCATGTCGCCTAGGAAGTAACAAGTTCTTCGCGGTCTTAGTATGTGCATATTTGAGTAGTGAAAATCACTCGGGAAATTTTCATAAAAACAACCAAGTTCAAGAATAAATAGTCAATATGGGTAACATGAATATTTTTTCCAAGGCTTCATATCATGTTGAACAAGTTCAAAGGGTAACTTTGCATGATTTGTAGACTCATTTTCAGAAAGAGTTACACCTAGTATTGTAAGTACAATAATCAATTAAGTATTTCATTCTTCCAGTCAAGAGAGCAGAGAGTCTATATATACAGTATTTTTATTACCATCGAGCTATAATCGATGGGCAGGCCTCTATTGGGCAACCTATGATCAGATGGTAAGTTATATGCCGAGCCTACTGTGGCCGAGCGCCTGTGAGCGAGCCTAGTTGGTCGAGATACAAAGCATAGTATGGCCGAGCGCCTATGAGCGAGCCTACTACGGTAGAGTAGTTATATATATATACCGAGCCTTATAGGGCCGGACATCTATTTTACTTACTATATTGAGAGAGTCGAGTCAGTATCACCAGGTAAGCATATGTTCAGATTATCAGTTCAGTTTCACCTTTCCGTATATTGCCTTACATACTCGGTACATTATTTCGTACTGACGTCCCTTTCTGGGGGTGCTGCATTTCATGCGTGCATGTTTAGACAGACAGACGTGTAGACCTCCTCAGTAGGTGTTGCTCGAGTTCAGCTTTTTCGGTAAGCTCCCCGTCCTTCGTAGTTGCGTGGTCTAGAAGTTTTGTGTACATCTTGTGTATATATGTAGATAGGTTATGGGTAGGTCGGGGCCTTGTTACGATCGCAGTACATTTATCAGTAGAGGCTTGTAGATATATCCTGTCAGTTAGTACAATATGTTGGGCTTGTAGGCCTTGTACGTATATTTTGTTGGCCTATCAGTTGTAGTAATTATGACGGCCTTGCCGGCCCAGATTTATGTTGACATTTAGTCAACGTTAGTCTCTATTCAGTTTTATATTTTTCTTTACAAATTATCTTGCAATGTGGTCCCTGTCCAAAGTATGACATTATATGTCCAGAATTCCTAAGTCGCAAGTTGGTACGCAAGGATAGATGAGGCACCGAGTGCCGGTCTCGCCCCCAGGCTCGGGGCGTGAGGTGGAGTCTTACCAATCCTATTTATAACAAGCGGTAAGTAAGTTCCATAAAAGATAAAGGGTACACGAATGAAAAAAAAAGAGTTTCATTGAAGGTTGCCGATTTGGGATGAAATACGGTCCGAGCTATAATACCCGATATTTATGGACTAGTACCATACAAGGTACCATATGACCGTGATAGTGTGATGTATAAAGTGTGTTAAAAATAAGTAGAATTTTAGGTAATTTGAGACAATTCTTAATTATGCGGGTAATTGATTAATTACCGGGTAGCGGGATACTATCTAATTAATTGTTGGATAAAGTTTAAAATCACCAACAAGGGGATTACGTGGCAGCAAGCCATTTTCCAAACAAGTGACTCTTAGTCATTTTTGGATTAGGTGGCAACCTAATTAATAATTAAAATACACCTCATTCTTACATTTTGAATAACAAGACTTGTAAGAGTAATTTGAATACACCACTTCATATTTGAAAGACTTCATCAGAACGTTAGCAACACTTCATTCTAGGATTTTGAGTACAAGACAATTCAATTCTAAAAATTCCAATACAAAACAATGTTACAATTAGAAGTGAATTCTTGTAAGTTTTCAACGTGACTTCTTACAACCAAACAATTTCAACGAGAATAGTTAGAACCGTAGCAACGTAAAATTTTGCGGTTTTAAAAGAGTACGGTGCAACTTTTTTCAAGAACATCATACGGACTTTTCAATAATACATGTATGTTAAGGCTAATCTTTTCCTTTATTTTGGCATGATCTCGTAATTACACAAATTTGATAATGAGGTATAAAGAAAAAATTTATGTCCCAAAATTTACGTACATTTAATAAGGTAAATCGTTCAAACCACAACTTTTGTTTGATAAGGAGTTGGGACTTAATCTTGAGTTTGAATTAATTAAATACATATCCAACGATACTCTACTCATTTTATATTATTTGTGGCATCACGGGAAGTTGCATGTCGCCTAGGAAGTAACAAGTTCTTCGCGGTCTTAGTATGTGCATATTTGAGTAGTGAAAATCACTCGGGAAATTTTCATAAAAACAACCAAGTTCAAGAATAAATAGTCAATATGGGTAACATGAATATTTTTTCCAAGGCTTCATATCATGTTGAACAAGTTCAAAGGGTAACTTTGCATGATTTGTAGACTCATTTTCAGAAAGAGTTACACCTAGTATTGTAAGTACAATAATCAATTAAGTATTTCATTCTTCCAGTCAAGAGAGCAGAGAGTCTATATATACAGTATTTTTATTACCATCGAGCTATAATCGATGGGCAGGCCTCTATTGGGCAACCTATGATCAGATGGTAAGTTATATGCCGAGCCTACTGTGGCCGAGCGCCTGTGAGCGAGCCTAGTTGGTCGAGATACAAAGCATAGTATGGCCGAGCGCCTATGAGCGAGCCTACTACGGTAGAGTAGTTATATATATATACCGAGCCTTATAGGGCCGGACATCTATTTTACTTACTATATTGAGAGAGTCGAGTCAGTATCACCAGGTAAGCATATGTTCAGATTATCAGTTTAGTTTCACCTTTCCGTATATTGCCTTACATACTCGGTACATTATTTCGTACTAACGTCCCTTTCTGGGGGCGCTGCATTTCATGCGTGCATGTTCAGACAGACAGACGTGTAGACCTCCTCAGTAGGTGTTGCTCGAGTTCAGCTTTTTCGGTAAGCTCCCCGTCCTTTGGAGTTGCCTGTTCTAGAAGTTTTGTGTACATCTTGTGTATATATGTAGATATATTATGGGTAGGCCGGGACCTTGTTCCGATCGCAGTACATCTATCAGTAGAGGCTTGTAGATATATCCTGTCAGTTAGTATAATATGTTGGGCTTGTAGGCCCTGTACGTATATTTTGTTGGCCTGTCAGTTGTAGTAATTATGACGGCCTTGCCGGCCCAGATTTATGTTGACATTTAGTCAACGTTAGTCTCTATTCAGTTTTATATTTTGCTTCACAAATTGTCTTGCAATGTGGTCCCTGGCCAAAGTATGACATTATATGTCCAGAATTCCTGAGTCGCAAGTTGGTACGCAAGGATAGATGAGGCATCGAGTGCCGGTCTCGCCCCCAGGCTCGGGGCGTGAAGTGGAGTCTTACCAATCCTATTTATAACAAGCGATAAGTAAGTGCCATAAAAGATAAAGGGTACACGAATTAAAAAAAAACGAGTTTCGTTGAAGGTTGCCGATTTGGGATGAAATACGGTCCGAGTTATAATACCCGATACTTATGGACTAGTACCATACGAGGTACCATATGACCGTGATAGTGTGATGTATAAAGTGTATTAAAAATAAGTAGAATTTTAAGTAATTTGAGACAATTTTTAATTATATTGGTAACTGGATAATTATCGGGTAGCAGGATACTACCTAATTGATTATTGGATAAAGTTAAAATTCCCCAACAAGGGGATTACGTGGCAACAAGCCACTTTCCAAACAAGTGACTCTTAGTCATTTTTGGATTAGGTGGAAACCTAATTAATAATTAAAAGACACCTCGTTGTTACATTTTGAATAACAAGACTTGTAAGAGTAATTTGAATACAACACTTCATATTTGAAAGACTTCATCATAACGTTAGCAACACTTCATTCTAGGATTTTGAGTACAAGACATTTTAATTCTAAAGTTCCAATACAAAACAATGTTACAATCAGAAGTGAATTCTTGTTAGTTTTCAACGTGACTTCTTGCAACCAAACAATTCCAACGAGAATTGTTAGAACCGTAGCAACGTAAGGTTTTGCGGTTCTAAAAGAGTACGGTGCAACTTTTTCAAGAATATCATACGGGCTTTTCCCTAATACATGTATGTTAAGGCTAAGCTTTTTCTTCATTTTGGCATGATCTCGTAATTACGCAAGTTTGATAACGAGGTATAAAGAAAAAATTCATATCTCGAAATTTACGTACATTTAATAAGGTAAATCGTTCAAATCACAACTTTTGTTTTATAAGGAGTTGGGGCTTAATCTTGAGTTTGAATTAATTAAATACATATCCAACGATACACTACTCATTTTATATTATTTGTGGCATCACACGAAGTTGCATGTCACTTAGGAAGTAACAAGTTCTTCGCGGTCTTAGTATGTGCATATTTGAGTAGTGAAAATCACTCGGGAAACTTTCATAAAAACAACCAAGTTCAGAATAAATAGTCAATATGGGTAACATGAATATTTTTTCCAAGGCCTCATATCATGTTGAACAAGTTCAAAGGGTAACTTGGCATGATTTGTAGACTCATTTCCAGAAAGAGTTACACCTAGTATTGTAAGTACAATAATCAATTGAGTATTTCCTTCTTCCAGTCAAGAGAGCAGAGAGTCTATATATATATATAGTATTTTTATTACCATCGAGCTATAATCGATGGACATGCCTCTATTGGGCAACCTATGATCAGATGGTAAGTCATATACCGAGCCTACTGTGGCAAAGCGTCTGTGAGCGAGCCCAGATGGTCGAGATACAAAGCCTAGTATGGCCGAGCACCTATGAGCGAGCCTACTACGGTAGAGTAGTTATATATATATATATCGAGCCTTATAGGGCCGGACATCTATTTTACTTACTATATTGAGAGAGTCGAGTCAGTATCACCAGGTAAGCATATGTTCAGATTATCAGTTCAGTTTCACCTTTCCGTATATTGCCTTACATACTCGGTATATTATTTCGTACTAACGTCCCTTTCTGGGGGCGCTGCATTTCATGCGTGCATGTTCAGACAGACAGACGTGTAGACCTCCTCAGTAGGTGTTGCTCGAGTTCAGCTTTTTCGGTAAGCTCCCCGTCCTTCGGAGTTGCCTGTTCTAGAAGTTTTGTGTACATCTTGTGTATATATGTAGATAGGTTATGGGTAGGCCGGGGCCTTGTTCCGATCGCAGTACATCTATCAGTAGAGGCTTGTAGATATATCCTGTCAGTTAGTATAATATGTTGGGCTTGTAGGCCCTGTACGTATATTTTATTGGCCTGTCAGTTGTAGTAATTATGACGGCCTTGCCGGCCCAGATTTATGTTGACATTTAGTCAACGTTAGTCTCTATTCAGTTTTATATTTTGCTTCACAAATTGTCTTGCAATGTGGTCCCTGGCCAAAGTATGACATTATATGTCCAGAATTCCTGAGTCGCAAGTTGGTACGCAAGGATAGATGAGGCATCGAGTGCCGGTCTCGCCCCAGGCTCGGGGCGTGAGGTGGAGTCTTACCAATCCTATTTATAACAAGCGATAAGTAAGTGCCATAAAAGATAAAGGGTACACGAATTAAAAAAAAAGAGTTTCGTTGCAGGTTGCCGATTTGGGATGAAATACGGTCCGAGCTATAATACCCGATACTTATGGACTAGTACCATACGAGGTACCATATGACCGTAATAGTGTGATGTATAAAGTGTATTAAAAATAAGTAGAATTTTAAGTAATTTGAGACAATTCTTAATTATGTTGGTAACTGGATAATTATCGGGTAGCAGGATACTACCTAATTGATTATTGGATAAAGTTAAAATTCCCCAACAAGGGGATTACGTGGCAACAAGCTACTTTCCAAACAAGTGACTCTTAGTCATTTTTGGATTTGGTGGAAACCTAATTAATAATTAAAAGACACCTCGTTTTTACATTTTGAATAACAAGACTTGTAAGAGTAATTTGAATTCCACACTTCATATTTGAAAGACTTCATCATAACGTTAGCTACACTTCATTCTAGGATTTTGAGTACAAGACATTTTAATTCTAAAAATTCCAATACAAAACAATGTTACAATCAGAAGTGAATTCTTGTAAGTTTTCAACGTGACTTCTTGCAACCAAACAATTCCAACGAGAATTGTTAGAACCGTAGCAACGTAAGGTTTTACGGTTTTAAAAGAGTATGGTATAATTTTTTCAAGAATATCATACGGACTTTTCCCTAATACATGTATGTTAAGGCTAAGCTTTTTCTTCATTTTGGCATGATCTCGTAATTACGCAAATTTGATAACGAGGTATAAAGAAAAAATTCATGTCTCGAAATTTACGTACATTTAATAAGGTAAATCGTTCAAATCACAACTTTTGTTTTATAAGGAGTTGGGGCTTAATCTTGAGTTTTAATTAATTAAATACATATCCAACGATACACTACTCATTTTATATTATTTGTGGCATCACGCGAAGTTGCATGTCACTTAGGAAGTAACAAGTTCTTCGCGGTCTTAGTATGTGCATATTTGAGTAGTGAAAATCACTCTGGAAACTTTCATAAAAACAACCAAGTTCAAGAATAAATAGTCAATATGGGTAACATGAATATTTTTTCCAAGGCCTTATATCATGTTGAACAAGTTCAAAGGGTAACTTGGCATGATTTGTAGACTCATTTCCAGAAAGAGTTACACCTAGTATTGTAAGTACAATAATCAATTGAGTATTTCCTTCTTCCAGTCAAGAGAGCAGAGTCTATATATACAGTATTTTTATTACCATCGAACTATAATCGATGGACAGGCCCCTATTGGGCAACCTATGATCAGATGGTAAGTCATATACCGAGCCTACTGTGGCCAAGCGTCTGTGAGCGAGCCCAGTTGGTCGAGATACAAAGCCTAGTATGGCCGAGCGCCTATGAGCGAGCCTACTACGGTAGAGTAGTTATATATATATACCGAGCCTTATAGGGCCGGACATCTATTTTACTTACTATATTGAGAGAGTCGAGTCAGTATCAGCAGGTAAGCATATGTTCAGATTATCAGTTCAGTTTCACCTTTATGTATATTACCTTACATACTCGGTACATTATTTCGTAGTGACGTCCCTTTCTGGGGGTGCTGCATTTCATGCATGCATGTTCAGACTGACAGGCGTGTAGATCTCTTCAGTAGGTGTTGCTCGAGTTTAGCTTTATCGGTAAGCTCCCCGTCCTTCGGAGTTACCTGGTCTAGAAGTTTTGTGTACATCTTGTGTATATATGTAGATAGGTTATGGGTAGGTCGGGGCCTTGTTCCGATCGCAGTACATCTATCAGTAGAGGCTTGTAGATATATCCTGTCAGTTAGTATAATATGTTGGGCTTGTAGGCCCTGTACGTATATTTTGTTGGCCTGTCAGTTGTAGTAATTATGACGGCCCTGCCGGCCCAGATTTATGTTAACATTTAGTCAACGTTAGTCTCTATTCAGTTTTATATTTTGCTTCACAAATTGTCTTGCAATGTGGTCCCTGGCCAAAGTATGACATTATATGTCCAGAATTCCTGAGTCGCAAGTTGGTACGCACGGATAGATGGGGCACCGGGTGCCGGTCTCTCTCCTAGACTCAGGGCGTGACAAGTTGGATCAGTAAGGTAATATATACGATTTGTTCCTTGGGGTACTTATGATATGGTGCGTCTCTACAAGTGTTTCGTGGCAATGCTCTTGGGTTTGGCGACCTGCGTGGCTTAGTTAAGTTAGAGGGATTCAGTTATGATAGATGGGTTATGTGCAAATGGATTTCAAAGTATTCTCAATGGTTTCTACCACAGTTCGAGGTGTATATTTCCTACTGGCGTGAAGAACATGTTGCGTATTGTGATTTTCTCCTAGATGAGATCAAATGGAAGGTTTCTGACTGATTGGGTATGTATTCTGCTTGTGACTTAGAGTTGATTATGAGATTCTCGTACGTTTCATATGATGGCATGATAGATACAGTGTGTTGTGTAGGATTGAGTTTTGCATGTGCAAGGTCACAATTAATATTTGGAGGGAAGGTCATGAATTTTGGATAGCATGGACAGTTTCATATATATAGATGATGTTATAACTGTTTGGTAATTCCTGAGAATGGTGCGCATTTCAGAAAGCGCATTGTGTGTTGATTTACGGATACTTCATTGGTATTGTGGTACTCACCTGATTGATCGACTGCTGATATTCAAATTTTGCTATGTAGCACTAAAGAATTATGGAAGTATTCCTCGTGGGATGATCACGTATAAGAGATGTGTTAGATATTCAGGCGGTGGAATTGGGAGCAGATAAGGTGATTCAAGTGTTCTATGAATTTGAAAACTGGGAGTTCTCAGAAGCAGATTGTTTCGTGGTTGTGGACTGTGAAGTTGTGGCCAAAGATAGCTAGATGATAGTATGTGTTATGATTCAGCCATTATAGACTTTCGGAGGGTTATGTATCTATTTGTGGGTGACCAGAGTGGATTAGGGGTCCGTTGGCAGTCCAATGAGGATGTGTACTCTACATCGGGTTAGATTGGTTGACTCTGTACTACTGTTGTTGAGGGATGTGCCATTCAGTTAGAGTTGAGCTTATTCGTGTTATAAGATGTTCCATGTGTTACTCCTCTATGCTAAGAGGGGTTGTAATTTGTTGGTTATATGCACACATAGTGCGGTTCTGTTTGGGCCTTATAGCAGGATTCGAGCGAGATGGATATTAGGGTGTTGAATGGTTGATTGCATGTGGTTATTGATTTTGAGCATGGTGGCTGAGGTATTTCATACGGACCAATGTTTGGATGGGGTCACACATTGCAACAGAGTTATGTTAAGATATGGTCCTTTGTGTTAGATTCGTGTGTTATGATTCTACGGGGTGTGATGGGTTTTAGAATTGCGTTGTGGCGGTACTTGTTGAGCTTGCAGGACATGTCTCTCATTTGAGTCATTTTCTATGTTTGAGTACATTTGAATTGTTGCGTATTGGTGCACGGATTGCACAGTTTATGGCTCTGGGTATATTGGTGTGGCATGTCAGTAGAGTAGCTTATACTTGATAATATAAGGTCATTGGACCTATAATGGGTACTATCAGGTTTGATTACAGTATATTTCGGAGGATAATGTTGAAAGTAGGCTTAGAAAGTGATTATGGTTATGGTTGGGGCGAGAGAGCTCCATGATTTGTTAATCTGATAAGTGGTTAAGAGTTTCTGTGTATTTCTTTCATCATCGGCAGTGTGCGAAGGTTTTGGGAATGAGGTTTTGTTTGATGTGGGGTTTAATACTAGAACCAGGTTGGTTTTGAGTAGTTACTATGATCGGAAATGGTGCTGTGAGTGTGCGAGTTGTGTAGTATGTTATGTGATTACATCTGGGGGTATAGTTAAGGTTTAATACAACTTGTTCAGACTTATACAGTATGTAGATGCGAGATTCATATCTTATAGAAAATTCCGGATGTTGGGAATTGGATTATGTGGTTTACGAGCTAAGGTTGAAGTAATGACCTTCAGTTATGTTGCATTGTAAGGCCTATATGGAATAGGGTGACGTGGGATTACCCCTGGGTATATGTGTAGTAAGGTTACACGGTGATGTGATGGCTTTGGAATGACTCTTGACACGTTCGAGGACGAACGTATATTTAAGTGGGGAAGGATGTAACGACCCGACCAGTCATTTCGAGCATTTTTACTTTGCTCGGTAGTTTGAGGGCATGAGTAGTTACGTATGATGTATTATGACTTATGTGAATCGTCAGTTTTGGTTTTCATGTTATTAGAAATCGATTTGGAAGAATGAATTTCATCGTTGAAGCTTTAAGTTGGAAGAGTTGACCAAGTTTGACTTTTTTGAATTTCACCCCGTAACAAAGTTTTGATGGTTCCGTTAGGTCTAGATGGTAATTTTGGACTCGGGCATATGCACGGATTTGCATTTGGATGTTCCTAGAAGGATTCAACACTAATTGGCGAAAGTTGGAAATTTGAAGACTTGGAAAGTTCATAAGTTTGACCAATAGTTGACTTTGTGGATATCGGGTTCGGATTATGGTTTCGGAAATTTGATTAACTTCGTTATGTTACTTGGGAATTGTATGCAAAATTTGAGGTCATTCCGAGTTGATTTGGTATGTTTCGGCGTGAGTTTTAGAAGTTGAAATGTCAAAGTTCATTTAAGTTTGATTTGAGGTGCGATTCATCGTTTCGATGTTGTTTTGCATGATTTGAGGCCTCGAGTAGGTCCGTGTTATGATTCAGAATTTGTTGGTATGTTTCGACGGAATCTCGAGTGGCTCGGATGAGTTTCCGACGAGGTTCAGATCATTTCAGATCATTTTTGTTAAGACTGGGTAGGTTTGTTCTGGTATGGTCGCACCTGCGGAACACTGAGCATAGGTGCGAAGCTGAAGGTGCAAAAGAAGAATTGGTATCCCAGTGTGAGGCCATATAAGCGGGTATTTTGTGCGCACCTGCCACATCGCAGGTGCGGTGGTGCTGATCGCAGAAGCGGAAATAGCGCAGATGCGGACCCTTGGCTCGCACCTACGGTTGCGCATGTGCGAGGGCTGGTTGTTGAGTGTGGATCCACAGATGCAGGAATTGGCTCACAAATGTGAGGCCGCATGAGAAGAAGTTTTTACGCAAATGCGAAGAGGCCTGGACAGAAGATAAAATCGTGAGTTTTGAGGTTATTCTCATTTTTGAATTTTTCCACCCGACTTCGGGTAAGTATTCTTGACTCACTTGTGATTATATTTCATGAATTAATCTTCGTTTTTGACATTGGTTTATTTATTTTTAAAGAGAAATCGGAGAAATTGTCTATAGTTTCATAAAACAATTTGTTGAGATTTAAATGTCGATTCGGAGCTGCCTCTTGATCTTTGTAGCTTTAGAATTTTAATATGTTTATGTATATTTCAAACAAATGATGTACCTTATTTCATACCAGCTTTGTAAATTATAAATTTTAGAAGCTCTCGATTTGTACTACCTGTCCTTGGAAAATTCTTATATAAAGCAGTTGTATTTTCATTTCTTCTCTTAATAAATATCTTTTGAACTAGTTTATTATTAACTGGCTTATCTAGCGGGTTGGTTTAGGTGACATCACGATGGTTTGATTTTGGGTTGTGAGAATTCCATTCCGGAGTCGTCTACACAAAAGGCAAATTCCGGTCAACTCTTGCCGCTTAAGCTTCTAAAACACGAATCCTTCTTCCACATCAATCCCGAAACATCCGAAGTTCGAACTCGACTACGCACGCACGTTATAACACATATTACGGAGCTACTCGAGATCTTAAGCCACTGAACGGAGTGCTAATATTCAAAACGACTGGTCGAGTCATTACATAAAATGTTTTGTAACCTTTCCAAGCAATAACGTATGAGAAAAAGCCTTCTTTAAACATGTAATCGAAACCGGAAATAAATAATAAACAAATATTATATTTGTAAGGGATTATAAACTCCATAGCAACATCTATATATATATATATATATTAAAGGAAGAAAGTTTGCATTGTGGTTAAGCCAAGTGGCAAGCTACTATAAAGCCACTTGGCAATTTAGGATAATATTTATGATAACATTAATTTAAATTGAAAGATAAGATTATTTTGTTTTTGAATTTAAATGGAAAGATAATAAATAAGATTCTTTTGAATCTAACTGGAAAGAAAGTAGATATGTTTCTAAAGACACATCTTATTTTCCTATCTTAACTGGTAATTTAAAAAAAAAATTGAGTTTAAAGATAAAAACAATAGCACTATCTTTACTAATTTTAACTATAAAGATGAAGATATTGTCAGCACATATTATTGCTACTGTCATGACCCAATTTCTTCTATAGGCCGTGATGGCGCCCAACGTCGCCACTAGGCAAGCCTATGATGAATTTACTACATGATTACTTCTTTTAATAGGCTTATAAGTAATTACCTTCCATTTATTAAAGAAAGCTCCTGAATACAAGCATAAATATGTAAATGCTCCAAAACCATAAAGTCTACTAAAGTGTGTGCCAAGACCTGGTATCACAAGTATATGAGCACTAGTAGAATATACAAAGCTCTAACTATTGTCTAAAATAACGTAGATAGAAAAATAAGTACAAAGATAAGGCTCTAGGTGCTGCAGAACGACTCAAGATGGAGCTCACCACTAGGTCTCTGGTAACGGGGGTGTGCGCCGGTATGTCCACCAAATGCACCTGCCTCAGATCCTGCACGGTTAGTGCAGAAATGTAGTGTGAGTACATAAACAACATGTACCCAGTAACCATCAAGTCTAACCTTGAAGAAGTAGTGGTGAGGGGTCGACATTGACACTTACTACGGGCTAACAGTAAAGAAATACAGATTTCTAAATAATCATGGGTTATGTAATCAAAATAATCACTAAATAACAAGCAGGAAGTAAATAATTCTTTCACACATGGTAATTCACAATTTAATTCCATCAAGTATACTTTTAAGCTCTCAAGCCATGAGATGACAGCAAATATATAACTAAACTCTGAGCATTAACACGCACAATTATGCCGAGGTCATATGACCCGATCCAGAATAATGTGTATATTGCCGAGGGTCGAGCGGAACGAACCATAGATGCATTTTTCTACTACCGAGGTGTTCGGCCCGCTCTACAAGAAGAGAAGATACCTTATAAGCATTTGACTTAAACGTTATTAAAGGCTAATACACAATGTAGAACAAATTCCATTAACGGCCTTTCACAATTCCTCTAACAAGTTCTAATATAATTTAAGCACTTAAATTAACAAGTAGGGTGCAAACATTTCAAATAATTCATGATTTGGGTCCTAAAACTACCCGGACATAAGCATAATTAGTAGCTACGCACAGACTCTGGTCACCTCGTACGTATGCAGCCACCACAATTAGAAACAAACATAAACTTAAATCACCTATGGGGTAAATTCTCTCTTACAAGGTTAGACAAGAGACTTACCTCGTCTTAAAGTTCACTTTCCGGCCTCAAATTCCCTCTAAAGCCTCAACTCAATGTTGAACAATCCGAAACTAGTCAAATGTTGTGTAATCAATCAATATATGTTCAAAAGTTCATATTCCAACTATTAAAGTGAGTACCCAACCCCAATTGAAAGATTCCTAAAATTCACCCCCAGGCCCAAGTGTCCGGATTCTGAAAATTTTCGAAGAAAGCTGTTACCCATAACCTCATGAACTCAAATATATAGTTTTCACTCAAGCTCATAACCATTTTCGTTGTTAAATCCCATTTTTATCAAAACCTAGGTTTTTCACCTAAACTCATAATTTTCACAATTTTAGATGTTAAAATCTACCCATAATCTATGTATTAAACTCACATTGGGTAGGAATTACTTACCTTCAAAAGCTAGGTTGAAATCCCCCTCTTTAACGCTCCAAAAATCACCCAAGAGTGTAATAAATGAGCTCAAAATAGCCTAAGTCCCGCATTAAATAACCCATTCTCCCTCCAGCGATTTCCGCACATGCGGCTCCTTGGCCACATCTGCGGCTCCGCATCTGCGGAAGGTTCATCATAGATGTGGTCCTCCCTTGTCTGGCCTAAGTTTACATCTGTGGAAGGAGGGTCGCTTCTGCGAGGCCGCTCTTGCGGCAGATGAGTCGCACCTGCGCAAGTCTCGCTTCTACGATTGACTATTCCGCATCTGCGGTTTCTGGCTGCCCATGCTGGGCCACTTCTGCGGCTGTTGGCTCACTTCTGCGAGCTCGCACCTGCGGTTGGCTCTCTGCAGGTGCGGTTACACTAGAAGCTGGGTGCTTCAGCTGTTCACCCAAGGCTAAGCGACCTCCGCACGTCGTTCAAATGGCATTCGGGCCCCCCGAGGTTCCGTCCAAACATGCAAACAAGTTTGAAATCCTAAACGGACTCGTTCGCACCCTCAGACTGCGGAAAATAACATCAAAACTAAGAATCACACCCCAAACCAAAATGAATATACTTATGACCTTCAAGCTCTTCAGACTTACTCCGAGCGTGCCGAAACATACTTACACTACTCGGAATGACACCAAATTTTGCGTGCAAGTCTTAAATCACCATACAGAACTATTTCCCGGCTCAGAATTTCGAACGGACCTCGATAGCACCAAAATCTACTCCAAACCAAATTTAAAGAACTCTAAAACCTCAAATGTGCCAACTTTCACGATTAAGCGCTGAAATGTTCCCGAGTCATCCAAAGCCCGATACAAACATACGCTTAAGTCTGAAATCATCATACTAACCTATTGGAACCGTCAAATCCTGGTTCCGAGGTCGTTTACTCAAAATTTTGACCAAGGCAAACTTAATCTTTTAAAAGCCAATTAAGGAACTAAGTGTTCCAATTTCAACCCGAACCCTTCCAAATCCCGAACTAACCATCCATGTAAGTCATAAAATAGTAAAAGAACATACGAGGAGTCTTATTTAGGGGAACGTGAACTTAGGAAGCAAAATGGGGTTGTTACAGCTACTCCTAATAATCTTTATCTATATCTACCTATATATCTATATATATACTAAAGGAATAAAGTTACCATATATAGTTGCCATTGTGGTTAAGCCAAGTGACAAGGTAATAAATGCCTCTCTCTCTCTCTCTCTCTCTCTCTCTCTCTCTCTCTCTCTCTCTCTCTCTCTCTCTCTCTCTCTCTCTCTCTCTCTCTCTCTCTCTCTCTCTCTCTATATATATATATATATATATATATATAACGACTTTGAATTAAAGGATAATTTTGAATTTCTAGATCAATTTTTTAAATTTGAATTAAAATAAAAAATATTTATCTTTTGTTATCATGCTATCATACTTAATTCGGTTATTGATCATATGCAATCATTGTAGCGATCCGACTAGTTGTTTTGAGCTCTAGCGCGCCGTTCAGCAGTTTGAGGCCCTAAGCAACTTTACTTCAGGTATTATGACTTGTACGCATGGTCGAAATTTAATTTCGGGAAGTTCAGAGTCGATTTGGAAAGAAAATTCTGATTTTGAAAGCCTTAAGTTGGAGGAATTGACTAAAGTATGATTTTTGAGTAAACGACCCCAGAATCGAGATTTGAAGGTTCCAACAGGTTCGTATGATGATTTTGGACTTGGGCGTCTGCCCGAGGCAGGTTTTGGATGACCCGAGAGCGTTTCGGCGCCTATTATGGAAGTTGGCATTTTGGAAGAATTTCATAAATTTGAGTAGAAGTACATTTCAATGTTATCAATGTCCACTTGGGATTTCGAGCCTGGGAATAGCTCCGTATGGTGATTCTGCTTCCGAATGTGAATTTGGAGGTATGTAGGTCATTTGACAAAAGTTAGAATTTGAAGGGGTTTGGGGAGTTTGACCGGGAGTGGACTTTTTGATATCGGGGTCGGATTCCGATTCCGGAAGTTGGAGTAGGCCCGTAATGTCAATTATGACTTGTGTGCAAAATGTAAGGTCAATCGGACGTGATTTGATAGGTTTCGGCATAGAATGTAGAAGTTTGAATTTCTAAAGTTCATTAAGCTTGAATTGGGGTGCGATTCATGATTTTGATGTTGTTTGATGTGATTTGAGGCCTCGAGCAGGTCCGTGTTATGTTATGGGACTGGTTGTATTGATTGGACGAGGTCCCGGGGGTCTCGGGTGAGTTTCAAATGCTTAACAAATCGATTTTCGGACTAAGGAAAATGCTAAGGCAACTAGTATCTGGTGTAACTGCACCTGCGTGGTTTGGGCCACAGGTGCGGAGCCGCAGAAGTGGCCAGGAGGGTCGCAGAAGCAATGCTGGGCAGGAGCGCAGGTGCGAGGGAATGTCCGCACCTACGAATGCGCAGATGCAGAAGGAGAGACGCAAAAGTGAAAGCGGGCAGCTGGGGGCATCTCCGTAGAAGCGGAATAATTGCCGCACCTGCGAAACCACATAAGCGGTCAAGTGACCGCAGGTGCGAGAATTCGCTGGGCAGAAGGGTTCTTTAAGAATGGGATTTTGGCTCAATTGCACTTCGATTTGTCCATTAGGGCTGATTTTGTCATCCTTCATGAGGTAAGTGATTCCCACTTATTATAAGTTAAATACATGGTTTGTATGAGTATATAAACATGAAAATTAGTAGAAATTATGAGGGGTTTTGGTAGAAAGCCTAGAAATTTATATTTTTGGATTTTAACCACGAAATTGGACATGGAATTGAGAATAAATTATATATTTGTGTTCGTGGTGTTATGGGTAAAGTTTATCTTCGAAAATATCCGGAATATGGGCACGTGGGCCCGAGAGTGATTTTTATCGACTTCTCGAGCGAAATTAGAAATTGTTATAAATTGGATTATAATGAGTATTAGAGTATATATTTATGGATTTGCTCATTTATTGATTAGTTTGGGAGCGTTGGGTATCCATTTGAGTTGTTGGAAAGGCTTGGGAGCCGGATATGGAACTCCGGAGCGAGGTAAGTCTCCTATCTAACTCTGTAAGAGGAAAATTACCCCTAGGTGTTGTATATTGATGTGTTCTACTTATTGTGGGGGCTACGTTTGTGCGAGGTGACGAGAGCCCGTACGTAGTTACATTCATGTTGTTGTCCGGGTAGGCTTAGGTTCACATCATGCTATAGCTGTACTATTTGAGCAGTCTATCGCATATTAGATTCCTCTGTTTTACATTATTACTTGAGACTAGACTGTATATTATAGAGACTTCACGAGTTCATGACTTGTCACCGAATAGTTTTACTCCTCTTACAAAATGCTTCCATGATATATATGGTTCATTGAAAGTTTTTGTAAAAGAAATTACAACTCACACGTTTATTCGTGAGTGGGGTCAAGGACCCATCAAAGCTTCTTATTCTAATGGGATCGGGCCGTTCGCCTCGATAGGATTTATGTAACACACTCTTATGGGAGTGGCCGTTCGCCATGATAGTTTAATAGATGTATCTATGGTTTGCGTCGTTCGACCCTCGGCAATGCACATTTTAAATTTGATGTTGGATCGGGCCATATGCCTCGGCATTTCCTGTATCATATCCTCATGGAATCGTGCGTAATATTTGGCAAGAAGCCAGAGTATCTGTGAGTTTTCCCGATTTGAGTTATGACAATCTATCTGATGAGATCCACTATATCTATGTATATTTTCTGGTTAAGGAGGGAATTTCTAATGGAGATCTTGAGTTCCTCGTAAAGAGAGGGATTTGTACAAATGGAGAGCTCGAGTTCCTCGTAAAGAGGGGTATTTGTACCACATAATCTATTCTTGTTTATCTCATTTATTTACTCTGCGTCATATTTACTTACTTCTTTACTGTACATGATATTATTGGACCGCTAGTAAGTGTCGATGTCGACCCCTCGTCACTTCTCTTCCGGGGTTAGTCTAGATACTTACTGGGTATACGTTGATTACGTACTCATAATACACTTGTTGCACATTTTTATGCAGGTACATATGTGACTAGTGGTCTTGTGAGAGCAGAGGCATGTATGCATGCAGGGATTTACGTGAGCTGCATTTCCATGTTACGACCCGCAGCCGGCAGAGTCTCCTTCAGAGTATTTATATTTCTCCTGTCCAAATTCTGTATTCTGGATAGATGTTGTATTTTATTTTACATTCCTAGTTGATGCTCATGCATTTGTGACACCGGGTTTTGGGGTGATTATGGGTTGTTCTGTGTTGAAATTTATTAAAAATATTAGTATTTACTCTGTAAATTCCATCTATTACTATTTAATTGAAGGAAATATAATTTCAAAAATATTAAAATGACAACCAAACCAATATTTATTTTTGGCTTGCCTGAAAGCGGTGTCCGGCGCCATCACGACCTTTAATGGATTTTGGGCCGTGACAATCATGTTAGGAACTTTTGTTATATTTTCTAATTATTTAAATACTACTTCGCTTCTGGAAAAAAAGAAGAAAAAAATTACTCCATATAACTATAAAACTCATTCATATTTAAAACCCTCTAATTATAGTTTTTTAAAATATTATAGCTAGATTTGACTAAAGCGAATTTCTTTCAAAATAAATGTAATATACAAGGTACACATTTATGTTTATCCAGATAAAAAAAGAGTTTAAAAATTGAATAAAAGTTTACTTACATATATAATGAAGTAAACCTACATGCTGGAGAAAGAACATCACAAAAATTAGTCAATATTCAAAACAAAGTTGTTTTTTTCTTTTAGAAGAATGTTTGTTTAAAGAGTCAATTTGTAAAAATGGTCATCAAACAAACAACAAAAGTTTGGCTATACAATTGCTATCATTAATTTCAATTTAGTACCTTCTAAGAATTGAAGGGTATAAACTGAAACATCTTCAATTAGGTGCAGTCAAGCCACCATTGCAAGGGTATAATATTTCTTTCGTTGAAGAATACTAATTTAGAATCATTAAATTATGTGAAAGGTTTTTTTCCTCTTGAATTCAACAAGAGATATATTGGTTTCTAATTGATAGTTTCTATAGCGATTTTCAAGTGTAACAAAAAGAATATTTTAAAAAAAAGAAATTGGTATGACGTGAAATATTTGTTTTTAAATGTAAATAAATTATTTTGAAAGGGGATTATTTTTTAAAATATATAGTAATTTTAAAAATAGAAAGATAAGATATTTTTGAATTTTAGTAGAGAGTTTTAAAATTATTATAATAGAAGTCATATCATGAATAAAATCATGAAACCAAAATCCTATGGAATATTTACATAAATCCGGCAAGATTTATTGTTTACATTTTATATCTAATATAGATATATCATATACCGACAACACACGATTATACACATATTATATATGGATTATATATAAATTACACATCCTTAAAATTTTAATTCAAGTGGTTGGGTGAGCACCTATTTAGGTTCATTAGATAAAGCTAAAAGAAAAATATGAAAGAATTTCAACCAAAGACTAAAAATTTAAATAAAGTTCTTATATAGACAATTTCTATTAAAACTCATCATTTTATAGCGAAATAAATTAATTTTTGGCAACATAAGAAAGAAAGACATAAAATATAAGATAAAAGAAAATAAATATAGAAAAAACTGTATGAAAAATTTAAATACCAGAAATAAGAGATGACAACCAATTTCTTCTTCTGTTTCATCATTGTTGAGTACAAAAAATTTGGAAGCTGATCTCATCAATTTCAAATATTCTTTTGAACTCAAATACATAGATTATAAGTAAGAATATCTTAGAATATATTTTTTTAATTTACATTGTGTGTCATTTTTTAAAAATCACTAATACTACTAAACTGATATGATATTCAAATATGAATTTAATGCAATTTGAGTAGTTTGCATTAAAGTTAAGCAAAGTATGGTGTCGAAAAAAAACTACTTGGCAATTTTAAGACAAGATATGCAATGTTATATAATAACAATTGACTAATTTAACATTTAATTATTCAAAGTGTCAAGCCCCAAAATCCACTATAAGGTCGTGACGGCGCCTAACACCGTCGTCAGGTAAGCCAATAGTAATTGATCAATTTAATTACTTTCGAAATCATAAATTTTAATAAGAAAGGAAATTTGCACTTTTAAATCCACGGGAATGTACAAAATTGTACTTTATAAGAGAAACGAAAGGCGATGATAATATATAAAACCGTAAGCATCAACTACTATATCCCAAAACTCGGTGTCACAAGTACATGAGCATTTACTAAGGAGTACAATAATAATAATACAACATCTGTCTAGAATATAAATGAGACGAGATGAATTAGATAATACGATGGAAACTTTGTGGACTACGATGCGTTGCCTAAAATGCAACTCACATAAAGTCTCCTCAACAGCTACGCCTACGTGTCAAGATGATCATCAAATGAACTTGTCAGATCCTGCACATTTAGTGCAGAAGTGCAGTATGAGTACGCAAATCAATGCGTACCCAGTAAGTGTCTAGCCTAATTCTGGAGAAGTAGTGACGAGGGGTCGACATCGACACTTAATAGTGGTCCCATAAATCGGTATAGTAAATCATAAACAGATAAGAGTAGAATAATAGTAGTGAGGTAAATCTATAACTAACACAATCTTCTCAATCTCGTATTCTATCTCAACAGCTCAGGAAGTATCCAGTACCAATATCAAATGAATAAGAAATACCATATAAAATGCAAGGCATCAGCGGAAGGAAACTCTCATGAATTTTAGGACTGCTAGCGATATAACGCACGATTATGCCGTGGTCGTACGGCCAGATCTCAGAAGGAATATGATACTGCCGAGGCGATCGGCCCTATCCTATCATAACATGTATACTGCCGAGGGTCGAGCGGCACGAACCATAGATGCATCTATTATACTGCCGAGGCAAACGACCGTATCCCATGAGAGTGTGGTACATAATCCTGCCGAGGCATTTGACCTGCTCCACAAGAAAGGAGACGAATTATCAAATTATGAGACACGAGCTTACGATGCAGTATATGAACACAAAGTGAGTACAACCTTTACCGTTTATCAAATAACTTGCCAACAACTCAAAGTAATAAGGCTCGGCCTAATATATATGTATATATTTCTAAGTCAAGTTCAATTATAATTTCAATTAATTAAGCCAACATAATAAGTTCAAATATTACATGGTAAAGTCCTAAGTCTACTCGGACATAAACATGCTTTATCTACGTACAGACTCTCATCACCTCGTCCGTATGTAGCACCCACAACTAATAGCACGTAATAATTACATCACCTAGGGGGTAGTTTCCCCCTCACAAAGTTAGACCTGAGACTTACCTCATCCCGAAGCTCACTCTCCGGCCCAAACATCACTCTAAAACTTCAAGTCAGTGCCGAACAAATCCAAAACTAGTCAAATATTATATAAATTAATCAATACGTGTTCAAAAGTTCATAATTTAACTATTAGAGTGATTACCCAACCCAAATTAGAAGATTCTTAAAATTCACCCCCGGGCCCACTTTCCCGAATTTTCGGAATTTTCAAAGATAATAATTACCCATAGCCTCACGAACTCAAATATGTAATTTTTACTTAATTCCATAACCAATTTCGTGGCCAAATCTCATTTTTACCAAAACCCTAGTTTTTTCACAAAATCCCATGTTAAATCTACCCATGACCCACGTATTTAGCTAAAGAATTGATAGGGATCACTTACCTCTTGATGTTGATGAAATCTCCCCGCAAATGCTATCAAAAATCGCCTAAGACCAATTGGGAAATGAGCTAAGTCCCGAAATAAAAGGCTCTTGCACAAGTCGCAGATGTCGCATTTGCGAGATCTTGTTCGCAAATGCGACAAAATCATTGCAAATGCAAAACTGGGCCATCTCTGCCAAGGTCGCATTTGCGACCAAGATCTTCGAAAATGCGAAGAGGGCAACTCGCAAAAGCGACAAAAATGTCCGCAAATATGAACCCCTCAGTGTTTTCCCACTCTCGCAATTGCGGATCCCTCCTCGTAAGTGTGAGGTTCGTAAACGCAAATAAAACCTCGCATTTGCGAGACCTGCTGCACCAGATTACAAACCAGCAAAAATGGAAGTTCTTCACTACTCCGAACGTGCTAGAAACTCACCTGAGCCCCCGGGGCTCCGCACCAATAATCCACACAAGTCTAAAAACATCATATAAACTCGCTCGCATGATTGAATCACTGAAATAACATCTAAAAGTATGAATCGAACGCCAAAACCCATGAATCAAATCATGAAACTCAAAAACTTCTAAAAATACTTATGCACGTCCGATTCCCATTAAATTAACTCGGAATGACGCTAAATATTTGCGTGGAAGTCACAAATCACCATACGAAACTATTCCCAGGCTTGAAATCCCAAACGGACCTCGACAACACCAAAACCTACTTCAAACAAAATTTAAAGGACTTGAAAACCTCTAAAGCGCCAACTTCCGACATTAAGCGCCGAAACGCTCTCCGGTCATCCAAAACCCGATCCGAACATACGCCTAAGTCCAAAATCATCATACGAAACTGTTGGAACTTTCAAATCCTGATTCCAAGGCCATTTACTTAAAAGTCAAACCTTGGTTCATTCTTCCAACATAAAGTTTCGAAATTAGAATTTTCATTATGAATCAACTCCTAACTTCCCAAAATCCAATTATGATCACACGTACAAGTCGTAATACATAAAGTGAAGCTACTCAAGGTCTTAAACCACCAAACAACATACTAGAGCTCAATACGACCGATCGGGTCGTCACATTCTCCCGCACTTAAGTATAAGTTCATCCTCGAACGTGTTACGAACTGCTACGGAGTTTCGCCAAAATCATTATTCAACACCTTGTGCACCTAACCGTGCCACCACAACCTAGTTGAGCACATTAGCTCGAGCCATAATGAAGATCCTCTAATTTATTTAGTCAATAAGCCTTACAACCAAATTTCAACCCCCGAATTTCTTTACAATACCTCATTCTAAAATACGAACACCGTATCTATCACGACCCAAACCGAAGGGCCATGACGAGTGCCCGAGTCTTACCTGTCGAACACCCCTAAGCATTCGTCTAATATATAAACATGAATTAAGGGTAGGTCATGAATAACATCTGTCATTAAACTGTTGAATCACATGAATAACATCCTTGAGGAAAACATGTCCAAAAGACATATATACATATACATGCAGAATACGGTAGGGCGAGCCGACAAGGCTGCTATAGACAAATATATATCCCAAAATTGGAAGCCGACAAGGCCACATACTATCCAACTATACATAACTTTCTATAGACCTCTAATAGAATGTACAGTTATACAAGGACAGTACTGGGCACTGTCATACCCATATAAGTATACCAACACATCATACCAAAACTCAAAAGCAGTTCCGGATCAAATGGAGCACACAAAATCTCGCTGATTAAGGATCCTAAGAAAGGGGACCGTCAACCTGTCTACCTGCACCTGCGGGCATGAAACGCAGGCCCCGAGATAAAACATGGAGTAAAGAATTCCACCTGTGAGTCTAAATAACTTTGTGAATCCTGAAACATTTATAATGTCATGCACATGTGTATAAATGTCGTATCATGCATAGGTATATGCGTTCATAACATCATCAAGTCTCTGAGGGCATCCCATCATATCATTTCGGCCACCGTGGGCAAATCATCAACGTATACCAGCTGATCAGGTGGTGGTGTATATATAACGTCGTAACCTTTTCCCATATTCCATATACATATAATATATGCGTATATAACGCCATCTGGTCATCGGTCAATGTACATGTATAAATGCATGAAATGCATATGAAATACGTTAATAAAATATCTCGGAAGGTTATAAGATCAATATGCCTTTCGGATAAACTTTATCAACTACGTATTTTTTCTGAGACCCATGAACAAAAGATAAAATAATAAGTGACATGGGGAATCAAGAACATTGACACCCCTAGTACTTTTATGAATAGAGTCATTTATGAAAGATGTGTGTTTGCTCGTTTCGTTTGTATCGTATGAATCATTCCAAAAGGAAAGAAGGGATATCCTTAACATACCTGAGATGATTCTCTTGACAATCCTTCTAACACATGTCAAATGCAACGAAACACGTAACAACGAGATCGAAATAGGAAAAAATCCGTATGATATTCTTGAGAAAGATTGCACCATACTCTCTTAGAATCGCGATTCTCACGTTGTTAATTAGTCTTGTATGAATTTTGTAGAAAATCACGTTGCTATCATTTTGTATGAGTTTGCTGGAGCAATTTGCATTGCTATGAAGATTAGGTATATCTCTCTTCGTGAATTTTGAGATATCTTTTACCTTAGTGGGTGTGGGCCCCACTTAGGTGATGACTTAGCCAAAAGTCCCTCTAAATGTGCCACCTTGTAATGTAAATAAAGAGTCACAAATGGGGCATAACTTGCTGCCACGTTGGGGGGGAGGGGGGGGGAGGATTTTCCCACCCAATAATTATCCACTAACTGCTTAATTAACTTATTAATCCCTCACTAATCCACTAATTAACTAATTACCCACATAATTAAGAATTATCTCAAATTACTTAAAATACTAATCAGTTTTAACACACTTTATACACCTTACTATCATGGTCATGTGGTACCTTGTATGGGACTAGTCCATAAATACCAGGTATTTTAGCTCGGGCCGTATTTTATCCCGAAATGTCAAACTTCGACGAAATCATTTTCTTTGATATGTTTACCCTCTAATCTTCACGACACTTAATTATCACTTGTTACAAATAACATAAATACTTATAACCTCAAAAATAATCTCATTTTCGAGCTTACGTCGATTAACTTACGACAAAACTTTAACATACGAAATGCGGGATGCAACATCCTTCCCCGCTCAGAAACATTCGTCTTCGAATGTTTAACTCCCTGGGATATATATAAACTTTTGGCAAAGTCGCCTTTGTAACAGTACTACTACCAACGCTTCCTGTATAAAACTCAATAATCCAATGCCACATAGGGCCACAATCATCAATAACGACAATGGTCGGACACGGCCAATGACAATAACTAACACAAGAATCGATACACGAACCTTAAGGCTGTGATGTCTAAGTCGGATCCTCCTCTGGAAGAGGAAACAAGTGAGGATACCTAGACTTCATGTCTTTTTCGGATTCCCAAGTCATTTCTTCCACATTATTGTTTCTCCAAAGTACTTTCACCGAAGCTACGTCTTTAGTCCTCAATCTCTGAACCTATCTATCTAGTAAAGAAATGGGAGCTTCCTCGTATGATAACTGCTCTGTGACCTAAAAATCATCAACTATCACGACTCTAGAAGGATCTTAAATACATTTACGGAGCATAGACACATAAAAGACTAGATGTACAGACTCCAAGTTAGAAGGCAAGTCTAACTCATATGCTACCTAGCCTACCTTGTGTATAATCTTATATGGTCCAATGTACCGAGGGCTAAGTTTTCCTTTCTTACCAAACCTCATAATGCCTTTCATCGGTGATACCTTTAGGAATACCCCATCGTCAACCAGAAACTCCAAGTCTCGTCGTCGATTATACGCATAAGACTTTTGATGGCTTCGAGCTACTAATAGACTTTCCTGTATAAGCTTAATATTCTCGATTGCCTGTTTTACCAACTCTAGTCCTACTAACTTAGTTTCCCCAACATAGAACCATCCTATAGGCGACCTACACTTCTGTCCATAAAGAGCTTCGTATGAAGCCATCTGAATACTGGTATGATAGCTATTATTATATGCGAACTCAATAAGTGGCAGATGATCATCCCAGCTACCCTTGAAGTCTATCACACAAGCCTGTAACATATCCTCAAGTGTCTGAATAGTACGCTCAACATGTCCATCTGTCTGGGGATGAAATACTTTACTAAGACTTACCTGAGTCCCCAATCTTTTTTGGAAGGACCTCCAGAAGTTAGCTATAAATTGAGCACCTCTATCCGAGATAATAGATATACGGATACCATGAATTCGTACTATCTTATTAATGTAAAGCCCTGCATAATCCTCTGCGGAATATGTAGTCCTAACAGGTAGAAAATGGGTTGATTTTGTAAGTTTGTCAGCAATCACCCATATAGAATCAAACTTATGCTGGGTACGAGGTAAGACTACAATGAAATTTATATTAATTACTTCCCACTTCCAAGTCAGAATCTCTATAGCCTGCAATAATCCACCGGGTTTTTGATGCTCAATCTTAACCTACAGACAGTTAGGGTACTGAGCAACAAATTCCGCTATATCCTTTTTATTCCGTCCCACCAATATACTTCCTTGATATCATGATACATCTTTGTTGCTCCTGGATGGACAGAATAACGAGAATAATGAGTCTCTCCCATAACCTGCCGGTGCAACCCTGCAAGATCAAGGACACATAATCATCCTCTATATCTAAGGACTCAATCTCCTGTAATCTCAAATTGTGTCTTCTCCTTCTAAGGGGTTGTATCCCTATAATAAGCTAACACATGATCCTCGTACTGCCTTTCCTTCACTTCAGTTACTAAAGAGGATGTCGTCGTGTCCTGAATAGTAACTCCGGGACTAGCTAGCTGATAAATCTAAATGGGCTATCCCCCTCTTCTCTGGCTATAAATATGATAGGCTACTCATAGATCTACGACTGAGGGAATCAATTACTACATTCGCCTTCCCTGGATGGTATAAAATATCAACGTCATAGTCTTTCAGTAGCTCCAACCATCTCCTTTGATGTAAATTCAATTCTTTTTGCTTGAAGATATACTGAAGGCTCTTATGATTCATATAGATATCAACATGAATGCCATACAAGTAGTGCCTCCACATCTTTAGTGCATGAATCACCGCGGCTAACTCTAAATTGTGGGTCGGGTAATCCTTCTCGTGCTTTCTTAGTTGTCTAGAAGAATATGCTATAACCTTACCATGTTGCATCAGTAAACAACCCAATCCAATGCCCGAAGTGTCACAATAGATAGCATAACCATTGGTCCCCTCTAGGAGCGTTAGAACCGGTACTGAAGTTAATTTTTCCTTAAATGCATGGAAACTCTTTTCGCAAGCATCAGTCCATTGAAACTTAGCTCCCTTCTAAGTCAACTTTGTTAATGGTGCTGAAAGAGAAGAAAATCCCTCTACAAATCTCCTGTAATAACCTGCCATACCGAGGAAGCTACAAACCTCCGTCGGTGTCGTGGGTCTAGGCAAAATCTTCACTACCTCAATCTTTTGGGTATCAACCTGGATACCCTAACCTGAAATAATATGTTCAAGGAAAGCTACAGAATTCAACAAAATTCACATTTAGAGAATTTTGCGTATAACTTATCTCTTTGTAGAACTCTGAGCACCATACGCAAATGATCTGCATGCTCAGCCTCTAAACGGGAGTAGACCAACATATCATCCATAAATACAATCACGAACAAATCTAGAAAGGGTCTGAACACACAGTTCATCAAATCCATGAATACTTCTAGGGCATTGGTCAAACCGAATGACATAACACGAAACTCAAAATGCCCATATCTGGTCCTGAATGCTGACTTCAGTATATCCTTTTCCTTAACCCTTACCTGATGGTACCCAGACCTCAAGTCTATCTTTGAGAAATACTTGTCACCTTGCAACTGATAAAATAAATCATCACTCATCGGGAGAGGGTACTTATTCTAGATTGTCACCTTATTCAACTGTCTATAATCTATACACATCTGCAAGGAACCATCTTTCTTCCTCACAAATAACACAGGTGCTCCTCACGATGATGTACTAGGTTTGATAAAGCCTTTTTCAAGCAAGTCCCTTAGTTTTTCCTTCAACTCTTTCAGCTATGCATGTGCCATTCTATAGGGAGTAATAGATATTGGCCGAGTATTTGGTAATATATCAATAGCAAACTCAATTTCTCGCTCTGGCGGAAGACCCAAAAGCTTATCGGGAAAACATCGGGAAACTCGTTAACCACATGGATAGACTGAACGGCTGATGACTCTACTTTCACATCCTGAACCCTAACTAAGTGATAAATATATCCCTTTCTAATCATCTTCCCTGCCTTGAGATAGGAAATAAACCTACCTCTCGACGATGCCGTATTACCTTTCCATTCCAAAACAAGCTCCCCTGGAAACTAGAATCGAACCATCTTTGATCTATAATCAACGTTGGCATAACAAGAAGCTAACCAATCCATACCCAGTATAACATCAAATTCTACCATATCTAACTCAATTAGGTATGTTACTATAGATCGACTATGAACTACTACTGTACAATCTCTATATAACCGCATAGCTATTACTACATCCCCAACAAGTGTGGACACCTCAAAAGGTTTAGCCAACTCAGCTTCTATTCCAAACTTAATAGCAACCAACAGAGTAATATATGATAAGGTGGAACCTGGATCAATCAATGCATATACATCATATGAGGAGACTGATAATATACCTGTAACAACATCAGGTGACAAATGTTGATCCTGTCAACCTGCTAATGCATAAATGCAGTTCTGAGGATCGCTCGAGCTAGATACTCCACCTCTGCCTCTACCACGACCGATTGGTGCTAGTGAACCTTGCCTAGGGGGCGTACTAATGATGACGAACCAACTACAGATCCCGCTGCATGAACTATGCTTGTACCACCTCTTGTCGGACAATCTCTCATAATGTGGCCTAGATAACCACAAGTATAACAAACACCCAACCCCATACGGCACTGCCCGACATGCTGCTTACCACACTGAGCACATCGTTACAAGGGCGGCCTCATCTGACTTGACTCACCCCTATACTGAGAATTTGAGGCCTTGGAATTCTGACTTGGCCCTGAATATGTGGAACGATCAAATCTCCTACCGGCAAACTAAGGGGGTGTGCTAGCCGATGGCTGGGCTGGATACCTTAGGTATTATTATCTCTGACCACCTTGAAACTTACTAGAAGGACCTGAAGATCTCGCTCTCTTACTCTGGCCCCTAGCATGCTCACGATCGTCCCTCTGCTTCTGCTTACGTTCCTCTACACCCTGAGCGTATGCCTGAATACGAGAAATATCTATGCCAAGTTGAAGTGAGACAGACATACAATCGTTAAGCAAGTGCGGCTTCAACCCCATCACATATCGATAAACCTGATCCTCCATCTTAGATACAATAGTGGGAGCATACCTGGATAACGAATCAAACTGAAGACTGTACTCTCGAACACTCATGTTACCCTGTCGAAGGGTCAAGAACCTATCAACTCTGGCCCGTCTAAGCTCAGGTGGCAAATAATAACGAAGAAAAGCCTCTATAAACTCATGTCATATCGCTGGAGGGGCATCCTCACCTCTGGACAACTCCCAAGACTCGTACCAATTAACTGAAACATCTTGAAATCTATAGGAAGATAGCTCAACTGACTCAGTCGCAGTGGCCTTCATTACCCTCAAAGTCCTATGTATCCTATCGATAAATACCTGAGGGTCCTCATTTGGATCTGCTCCAGTGAATATCAGAGGGTCCAAAATAATGAAATCACAAACCCTCGCACTGGCGGACCTATCTGCATTACCAATACCTACCTACTGACACCGAGCTTGTACAGCTACTAATCGAGTCAATAGCTGAATAACATCTCTCATCTCCTGACCCAGTGTATCTGGCTGAGGAACTGGATATACAGGGGCAGGTGCTGGAGCTGGTGGCCCTCAGAGCTTCTCTAGAGAGGGTGGGGTATGTGAACTCTAAGATGGAATCTCACTATGAGACCTTCCCCGAGCCCTGGTAACTCGTGGCGCTCGACTAGTAGTCTCATCAAACACGGGCGTGCCCTTCTGGGCGACTGTAGCCTTCTTAGGCATCGCTGAAAACATAATATATCGTTAGGAAAATAATCTTTATATCGCACGATCTAAGATGAGAAAGGAGGATAACATCCTATATGTCTTATAGCCTCATGTTTAAGAATATCGTGCATAACACACTCATAAACAAGACTCTACTAGACACGACATGTAGACAACCCTAGGATAGAACTGCTCTAATACCACTTTTCTCACGACCCAAACCGATTGGCCATGACGAGTGCCCGAGTCCTACCTGTCGAACACCCCTAAGCATGCATCTAAGATATAAACATGAATTAATGGTAGGTCATGAATAATATCTGTCAATAGATTACTGAATCCTGTGAATAATATATGTAAGAAAAACATGTCCAAAATACATATATATATATATATATATATATATATATATATATATATATATATATAATGGTTGGTTGATAACATCTGTCATTAAACTGCTGAATCACGTGAATAACATATGTAAGAAAAACATGTCCAAAATATATACAAAATATATATATATATATATATATATATATATATATATATATATATATATATATATATATATATATATATATATATATATATATATATATATATGTATTTCCTAGAAATGCCACCAGATCGTGATATCGATTTCTGTATTGATTTGACTCCAGGTACCCAACCTATCTCTATTCCACCATACCGCATAGCTCTGAAAGAGTTGAAAGAACAACTTGAGGAGTTTCTAGCAAAGGGGTTCGTCAGACCAAGTGTATTGCCTTGGGGTGAACTAGTGTTATTCGTGAAGAAGAAAGATGGGACTATACGGATGTGCATTGATTATCAATATCGTGCATAACACACTCATAAACAAGACTCTACTAGACACGACATGTAGACAACCCTAGGACAGAACTGCTCAAATACCACTTTTCTCATGACCCAAACCGATTGGCCATGACGAGTGCCCGAGTCCTACCTGTCAAACACCCCTAAGCATGCGTCTAAGATATAAACATGAATTAATGGTAGGTCATGAATAACATCTGTCATTAAACTGCTGAATCACGTGAATAACATATGTAAGAAAAACATGTCCACACACACACACACACACACACACACACACACACACACACACACACACACACACACACACACACACACACACACACACACATATATATATATATATATATATATATATATATATATATATATATATATATATATATATATATATATATATATATATATATATATGTATGTATGTATGTATGTATGTTCCAAGCATGCCACCAGATCGTAATATCGATTTCTGTATTGATTTGACTTTAGGTACCCACCCTATCTCTATCACATCATACCACATGGCCTTGAAAGAGTTGAAAGAACAACTTGAGGAGTTGCTAGCAAAGGGGTTCGTCAGACTGAGTGTGTCCTCTTGGGGTGCACTGGTGTTATTCGTGAAGAAGAAAGATGGGACTATGCAGATGTAGATTGATTACCGCCAGTTGAACATAGTTACCATTAAGAATAAGTACCCATTGTCGCGTATTGATGACTTGTTTGAACAATTGTCAGTTCGTGGAGGGCTTCTCATCTATTGCAACACCTTTGACCAGATTGACCCAGAAGGCTGCTCCATTCCGATGGTCCGATGATTATGAGGCGAGATTTCAAAAGCTCAAGACCGCATTGACTTCAACACTGGTGTTAGTGTTGCCTTCATTTTCAGGGATGTATACTGTGTATTGCGACGCATAGCACATTGGTTTGGGTTGTGTATTGATGCAGGAGGGGCGAGTTATTGCATATGCTTCACGTCTGCTGAAGCCCTACGAGAAGAATTACCCCGTACATGATTTGGATATGGCCGCGATAGTTCATGCCCTTAAGATCGAGAGGCATTATCTTTATGGGGTGTCCTGTGAGGTTTACACCGATAATCGTAGCTTGCAGCATTTGTTCAAGCAGAGGGATCTCAAATTAGGGCAGAGCATTTGTCTTGAGTTACTAAAGGATTATGATATTACCATCATTTAGCATTCGGGCAAGACAAATGTAGTTGCGAATGTCTTGAGAAGAAAGGCAGAGAGTATGGGTAGTTTGGCATTCTTTTCAGCATAGGAGAGGCCATTAGCTTTGTACATTCAATCCCTAGATAACAAACTTGTGAGGTTGAATATTTTATAGCCCAGCCGAGTTCTTACATGTATAGTAGCCCAATCTTCACTATTCGAGAAGATCAAAGCTCTCTAGTATGACGATCCACACTTATTTGTTCTCAGAGAGACGGTACTACAGGGTGGTGCCAAGGAGGTGCCTAAATTGCCAGCAGTTTAAGTATGAGAATTAAAGGCCATGTATCCTATTCCAGTAGATGGTTATACCTGAGTAGAAATGGGAGCGCATCACTATGGACATCGTAGTTGGGTTGCCGTGGACCTTGGGGAAGTTTGATGCAGTTTGGGTTATTGTTGACAAGCTGACTAAGTCAGCACACTTCATTCCATTTGTGACCATATATTCTTTGGAGAGATTGGCCCATATTTATATTCAGGAGATTGTTCGGTTGCATGGTGTGCCCGTTTCCATCATATCAGATAAAGGCCCTTAGTTTACTTCATCATTCTGGAGGGCAGTACAAAGTGAGTTGGGGACCTGGGTAGATCTCAGCACATCCTTTCATCCGCAGACCGACGGGCAGTCATAGCGGATGGTTCAGATCTTGGAGGATATGCTCAGAGCATGTGTGATTAAATTTAGAGGGCAATGGGATCGATTCTTGCCTTTGACCGAGTTTGCTTACAACAACAGTTAACAGTCCAGCATCGAGATGGATCCATTTGAGGCTTTATATAGTCGGCGATGTCGTTCGCCCATCGGAGGGTTTGAGCTCAGCGAGGCTAAATTATATGGTAACGATTTTGTGTGGATGCCTTGGCAAAGGTAAAGTTGATTCAGGAGCAATTTTGCATAGCACGGTCCAGACAGAAGAGTTACGAGGATCAAAAGGTGCGTGATTTATCATTTATGATGGGCGAGAAAGTTCTCTTGAAAGTATCGCCGATGAAGGGAATCATAAGGTTCGGGAAGAAGGTCAAGTTGAGCCCAAGGTTTATAGGTCCATTTGAGGTGTTGAGACGAGTTGGGGAGGTTGCTTATGAGCTTGCCTTGCCTCCCACTCTATCGAGAGTTCATCCATTCTTCCACGTGTCTATGGTCCTGAAGTATCATGCTGACAGGTCGCAAGTGTTAGACCATATCACGGTTCAGCTAGATGAGAGTTTGGGTTATGAGGACGATCCAGTTGCCATTGTTAACAGGCAGGTTTGCCAGTTAAGGTCCAAGAAGATTTCAGCGGTAAAGGTCCAGTCGAGGAGGCGACTTTGGAGACCGAGGAGGACATGCGGAGCAGAAATCCACACTTATTCGGCACTCCATGTACGATTCTTGACTCGTTTGAGGACAAACTTTGTTTAAGAAGTGGAGAATGTAATGACCCGACCGATCATTTTGCCTTCTTGAACCCCGTTACCCTAAATAAGACTCCCCGTATGTGCTTTTACTATTTTATGACTTACGTTGATGATTAGATCGGGTTTGGAAGGGTTCGGGTTGAAATCAGAATACCAAGTTCCTTAATATTGGCTTAAAAAGGTTAAGCTTGACTTGGGTCAACATTTTTAGTAAATGACCTCGGAATCGGAATTTGATGATTCCAATAGGTTTGTATGATGATTTGGTACTTGGGCATGTGTTCGAATCGAGTTTTGGATGAACCAGGAGCGTTTTGGTGCCTAAAGTTAGAAGTTGACTCGTTGAAGGTTTTGAAGTTCTTTTAAATTTGGTTTGAAGTAGGTTTTGGTTTTATCGAGGTTCGTTTGAAATTTTGAGTCTGGGAATAGCCCCGTATAGTGATTTAAGACTTGCTCGCAAAAATTGGTGTCATTTCGAGTAGTTTAAGTATGATTCGGCGCGTTCGGAGCAAGTTGATTCAATTTGGTTTGGAGTGTGATTATTAATTTTGATGTTGTTTTATGTGTTCCGAGGGTTCAATTGAGTCTGTATTATGTTTAAGAACTTTTTGGTATATTTGGTCAAGACCCCGAGTGGCTCAGGTGAGTTTCGGACGGGGTTCAGATCAATTTGGGCCATATTGAAGAGCTAGGAGTTTGTTGTTGCTGGTGGGACTGCTTTTGCTGAAGTTTTGTCGTGGAGAGGCCACGCAGAAGCGAGGTGAATCTCGTAGAAGCAATTTGGGGATTGTGGGTGGGTAGTCGCGGAAGCGAAGAAACGAGCGCACCTGCAAAAGTGCAGGTGCGAGGCAGACGACCGCAGAAGTGGTCAAGATCGCAGGAGCGACACGAATGCCGCAGAAGCGGAGGCAGGCTAACTGTGGGAGGGCCGCATCTGTGATGCATTTCTGCAGATGCGGCCAATTCTTGCATAGGCAAAAAATGCTGGAGGCAGTGAGGTCGATATATTACGGGACTTAGGCCATTTTGGTTCATTGATTACACTTCTTGGGCGATGTTTGGAGCTTCTTAGAATGGTATTTCCACCTAGATATTGAAGGTAAGTAATTCCTACCAAATGTAAGTTAAATACATAGATTATGGGTAGATTGTAACATGAAAAATTGTGAAAATTATGGGTTTAGATGATAAATCTAGGTTTTGATAAAAATGGGATTTAACCATGAAACTAATTATGGAGTTGGGTGAAAATTATATATTTGAGTTTGTGAGGTTATGGGTAACATTTTTCTTCGAACATTTCCGGAATCCGGGCACATGGGCCCGTGGGGTGAATTTTAGGAATCTTCCAATTTGGGTTGGGTAATTACTCTAATAGTTATATTATGAAAATTTGAGTATAAATTGATATATTTATAAAATATTTGGCTAGTTTCGGTTGTTTGGCACCAAGTTGAGGACTTTGTGAACTGGAAGTGAGCTTGAGAACGAGGTAAGTCTCTTGCTTAACCTTGTAAGAGGGAACTCATCCCCTTAGGTGTATTTTGTTGTGTGTTATTTGTGTGGGGAGCTACGTACACACTAGGTGACGAGAGTCCATGCGTAGCAACATTTCATGAGATATCCGGGTAGTTTTAGATTTACATCATGCTTTAATTGTACGGTAATATGTTATGTATATTAATTATCTTGAATAGGGTTGAGACTAGAGATTTTGAAGTTGGAAACTTCCAATTTAGAATTCTTATTTTGGGGAAGAATTGATGAATATTTAATGTCTTTGAGAAATCCATGTCCTCTCACGTCGCAAGTACTTCCGCGATCGAGGGTAAACTTCTCTATTTTCATGGGAATGAGCCGTTCGCCTCTACAGTGAAATAGATGCATGTATAGTTTGTTTCGTTTGACCCTCAGCAATGCACACAATATATTTTTGGATCGGGTCGTACGACCTCGGCATAAATCATGCGTAATAATACTCGGAGCCTGATTACACTTGAAATTATAATATGTCTCAAGAGGTTATAAATTTATTAAATGACATAAATTGATTGGGGGTTAATAGATGTTGGCTAGAGATTTTGAAATTTATTATCAGCTAATGGGTCATTTATTCCCTACTTGACATTTCTATTATTATTATTTTTAATGTCTCATAGATGTTTAGAATTTCTGTATTATTATTGCTGGCCCATAGTAAGTGTCGAAGTCGACCCCTCATCACTACTTCTTCGAGGTTAGGCTGGATACTTACTAGGTACATGATGTTTATGTACTCACGCTACCATTCTGCACTAATCGTGCAGGATTTGAGGCAAGTGCATCTGGTAGTCATCCTGGCACGCACCCTTGATACTTTGAGACTTAGTGGTGAGCTGGCTTCCATGTCACGACCCAAAATCAATTATAGGTCGTGATGGCGCCTAACGCCGCCGTCACTCAAGCGAACGGTGATTACAACTTTAATTACTCATTTTAGTATCTTGAAATCATAATTTTCCATAATTGAACAGTATAAAATAGAATTTACAGAGTGAATAAAAATATCTACACGAACCTCAATAATGAATAACCCGAAAGAACCCCCCAAACCCGGTGTCACAAGTGCATGAGCATTTTCTAAAGAGAACATTATTATTACAATATCTGTCCCAAATGTAATAAGATAGAATAAAATAAATAGTACAATGGAGTTTCGGTGGACTGCGATGCATAGCCTGTAATGCAGCTCACATGAAGTCTCCCCAACAGGTGTGCCTATGCGCCAAGGTGGCAATCAATGAACCTGTCAGATCCTGCACATTTAGTGTATAAGTACAACATGAGTGCGTAAATCAATGCATACCTAGTAAGTATCTAGCCTAACCCCGGAGAAGTAGTGACGAGGGGTCGACATCGACACTTGCTAGTGGTCCAAGCAAATAATATAATAATCCATAACAGATATAAAGTGCACAACAATAGTGAAGTAAATTTGTAAATACCAAAAGTTTCCAATTATTTCCTTTAAAGTATAAATTTCTCATTCTTGTATTCTAACTTAATTTCTCCGAAAACTTTTCAAGTTTCATCATCAAATAAACTCGGAGTACCATATAAAATGTCGGGCATCAGTAGAGAGGTTAACTCGTGAATATTCGGGCAACAAGCGATTTAACGCACGATTCTGCCGAGGTCGTTCGGCCCGATCCAGGATAATGTGTACACTACTGAGGGTCGAGCGACACTAAACATAGATGCATCTATATACTGCCGAGGCATTCGGCCCGCTCCACGCAAAAAGGATGAAAGTTGCCGAATTACGAGACACGTGTTTACAATATCGTACATGGGTACAAAATGAATATAATCATTACCGTTTCTCAAATAACTCGCCCACAACTCAAGGTATTACAGCTTGGCCTAGTGTACATATATGTTTATTTCTAAGTCAAATTCATTTATATCTTCGATTAATTAAGTCAGTAGCATGAATTCAAATATTCCATGATAAGATCCTAAGTCTACCTGAACATAAACATGTAATAGCTACGTACGAACTCTCGTCACCTCGTGCGTACTTAGCACCCACAACTAGTTGCACACAACAATAAATATCACCTTTGGGGTAGTTTTCCCCTCACAAGGTTAGATAGGAGACTTACCTCACTCCAAAATTCCAAAACCGGCTCCAAGGCCTCTCTAACACCTCAATCCAAAGCTCGTCGATCCAAAACTATTCAAATAATGTGCAAATCAATCAAAAGATACTCTAATACCCATAATTAATCAATTTAAATAAATTTCCAACTCCACTTGAAAAGTTTATAAAATCAACCTTCTGGCACACGTGCCTGGATTCCGAAAATATTTAAAGATAAACTTTACCCATAACACCACGAACTAAAATATATAACTTATTCCAAATTCCATATCCAATTTTGTGGTCAAATTCCAAAAATGCCAAATTCTAGGTTTTCTACCAAAACCCCTACAATTTCTACTAATTTTCATGTTTAAATACTTATACAAACCATGTATTTATCTTGTAATAGGTGGGAATCTCTTACCTTGTGTTGCTTGATGAAAATCCCCCCTTGAAGCTCTCCAAAATCCCCCCAACCAAGTGAAAAATGGAAGAAAAATGGGCCGATTCCCATTTTTATAATAACCTTACTGCCTAGCGACTTTCGGCACCTGCAGAATTCCCATCGCAGGTGCGGTTCTAACTCAATCCAGGTACATCCGCATCTGCGGACCCAAATGTGCATATGCGCTTCCGCTTCTATGGCCAAGGTGCTTCTGCGCCCTCGCTCCTGCGGACCAGTCCTCTTCTGCGATCAACAGGCCTTTCCGCTTCTGCGCTCCTTCCTCCGCAGAAGCGACTTCACTTCTACGGTCCACCTACTCATTTTTACGACCCCAGCTCCAATCACGCCTGGCCGCTTCTGTGACCCTCTTGTCCACTTCTGCGGCTCCACACCTGCGGCCAAAACCTTGCAGGCGCAGTTACACCAGATATGCTACCACCAACATTTTCCTATGGCCAAATTCAATCCGTGAACCATCCGAAAATCGCCCGGGACCTTAACCAATTATTCCAACGCGTCCCAAAACACATTATGAACTTAGTCGAGGCCTCAAATCATTCCACACAACATCAAAACTACGGATCGACGATCAAAACCTTCTTAAAACACCCAAACCTTTAAATTTTGACGAACGTGTCTGAACCATATCAAATCAACCCGGAATGACGCCAAACTTTGCGCACATGTCACAAATCACGATACGAACCTATTCCAAGGCTCGAAATCCCAAACGGACATTGATAACATGAAAATCGACTTCAAATCAAACTTATGAAATTCTTAAATCTTTAAAAATGCCAACTTTCCATAATAAACGGAAAAATGCTCCCAGGAGATCCGATACTCAACCCGAACACACGCCAAGTCCGAGGTCGTTTACTAAAAAGTCAAACCTTAGTCAATTCTTCCAGCTTAAAGCTTCCGAAATTAGAATAGTTTTTCCAAATAAACTTTGAACTTCCCGAAATTTAATTTCGACCATACGTACAAGTCATAATGCATGAAGTGAAGCTATTCATGGCCTCAAACCGCCGAATGACGTGCTCGAGCTCAAAATGACCGGTCGGGTCATTATATTTTCCCCTACTTAAACATACGTTCGTCCTCGAACGTGCTAAGAATTGCTCCGGAGTTATCCAAAATTACTGTTTAACACTTCGTGCACCTACCCGTGCCACAGAAATCTAGTTGGGCACATTAGCTCGAGCTGGACTAAAGGTCCTCCCTTGTATTTAGTCAATAAGTCTTAAGAACCAAATTACAATCTCTGAACTTTTCTACAAGACCTGATTCTAATATACGAACATCGTACCACTCACCACACACCGTACCAAAACACGATCGTATACCTTTTGCTGAATTCACACCATGCCCCGCATAATTCACATGCCCATAGTAACATCCTTCGACCACAATAGTTGTAATTTCACAAATCTGATGTCCGCAATACACCTTATGACGTATATAAATCATGTTCCAACTCTTGCAATACTGCCATGACGAAAGAGACGTATAGAAACTCATAACCACTTGCAAATCAATAATTCATGGAGTCTCTCCTCCTGACAAGAACCATTACCTCATTCTGAACTAAATAACGATATTTTCCATTTATTGTACCTTATATAATTCTGATTGCACAAATTTCAGGTCCAATAATCTCGTCTCACCGAGTACAAGCAGCTCAGGCAATAAGCCGCCTCAAACACTAACTCAGATCTCATATGACGCCATCAATGCGCCGACAAGATACAACTCGAATATGATACATAAGGAGGAACGGTCTTAGGAAAAGAATTACCCATCCCGAGTAATGAATAAAACGGTCGAACATATATTATGAACCCTCCTCAAAGGATGAGAAATAAAATATGCAGGAATAGATATAGGGAACCGTACTCAACATAATACTGTTGTGATGTGCAACCCAATCCATATAATGTACCTGTGGTAGCGTGCCATCCGATCCGCTCATAACAATAAATAAGGACATACTCATCAAGCAATAATGCTTCTACCTACGGAATATCGAATATCAGCCACAAGGACGCCAAGTGCAAAAATACAACTCTGGGGAGACGGATAGCGCAATACGCCACAAAACCCAACCATAACTAAGGTGCAATAAATGACCTGTATCTCGAGAGCCATCGTGCTGATATGACACTACAAGCTACACGGGACCTCAACACATGTGCGAAAAATCAATCCGTCTCAATCCGGCACAACCCCACAGTTCCCAACCAAAGGAATAGAGAGCCTTCCAAGAGTAAACTATCACATTAGCTATAGTACCAAAATCTCTGTACATGGTTTCGATCTTTAACAATCAAGTGACTAGCATGTCACACTCATACAATGTCCCCGTGCGGTATGCTCCCACGACCTTCCGCTCAGGTAGCAAAGTTCGCACACCCATACCACCGACCGTACTAATCCTGTAAGGCAAATCACAATCCATAAATCAAGACACAACGCCACTTCCACAGAACACCATTCTCAGGCGACACTAAGATAATGCCAGGTCACTCTAAACATCTGAATTCTTCCCTACTCACCCGAGCTTATGACATTCTTATCAACACAGAACTGCAACCTTGGTCCTCTACTTTCAAATTCACATGCCTCTCATTGCACCTATCATGCCGCTACGTGAGAATATACGAATTCATCATAACCTCTGAACTACAAGTAGAATAACACTTCATCAAGTAGAAACTTTCACTTAACTCATTTCAGAAAAACCAATGCAACACACACCTGAATTCCCAAACCGTAGAAAACCCAAACCTCAAGTCGTGATCTAAACCGTCATGCCTCTTTCGGAATCCATTTACACCACAAGGCCATTTGAATCCATTACCTCCCCATCAATCAAGTCATGGTGGTTGATGGGCCTACACGTACAACCACATACTGCATGTGTAACTTCACACCAGAAGAAACTGATCATTTCCACAATCACACTGATTCGACCATTACTAATCGACCCAGCTTCTTTCAATTTACTCTTGACCTAACTTAGAAATATAATAGCTCCATTCACAACATAACGATCTCGATCCGCAGTCATCCCGAGTGACCCGAATTGCGAGACCACATCGTCTTAATACCATGAACTACCCCATACCCTTCTCAAGCGCACAATAGCACCTCCAACTGGTACACCTAGTTTGCAAGACCTTCCGCGAATCCGAAGCTATTTCTTCATTTCCTGCAATACTGTACCACATACCCAATGATAGCATAGAACATTCCAAGTTCCATTCGCAATCCACTGTGAAGACTCGATCCTTAACCACACATCGGACCCGAAATCCTTAGGCACTGCACTTTAATTCTTGAACCCACTAAGACCATTGTCGAGAGTCACCCACTCTGACCTGATCCCGAATATGACCAAACTCCAACGCTCTACTAGCACATGAACACCCTCTCAAAGAATCAACCGGCTGAACTCTTTTTCTTGTACATCAGATTCACAAAAGCATAGGCTCCGAGTCTTCCCAAAAACCTAAACATACATCGATAGAGTCGAATATAGCACACTTCCATCAAGCTCTTAGCTGAATTACCCCTGATATTTCCTTTTCTTAGTCATAAATAATTCGTCAACGCACCAATAACCAGAACCGCACAACCAGCCAACCATGCGATCCAATCGTAAATGGTGGGGCTCTCCCACTTAGCTTTAATCTACCATCACATAATGTAGAGCCCACACCGATTCCTCATTCTCAATTACCATGATAGCGCACCGTTAATCCGCCATACTTCTCGAAGTCTTTTGTTAAGCTTTTCATGAACATTATGAATCACAATCACAATCACATATTCGACCTCTTACTGGGTAGCAAGTAATATTCTTCGCAGAAGCTTCATCACCATCACGCAACCGCTAACCTGCTCATAGGAGATAACCCACATGCGGAATTCCTCGCCGACATCTTCCAACGACGCTGCACTAGGTACAACTACCACGTAATCAGTAAATTCTCCTAAGCCCATGCTCGCCCACCAGCTGTATAAGTCTGCTCCTTCCCTATTGACATCAACTAAAAGTTCAACAATACCTTCCAAACTCAAGTCATATTGCACTTGAAATGATAATAAGATCTTCACACCCCTCTTCATTTCAAACAAACTCATTTCTGCCATATTCAATCTTTCTTTGTACGGTAACCTTCACTCCAAATAAAATCCGTAGGCCAAATGACCTTCGATCACGATTCTCTAACCGTTCTACACTTTCTCAAGGCACACGACTATCCTATCATGGAATCCATAGGCTAATCTACCACTCTGAATTCGGTTATACAATCTCTTTCAAGCAACTTCTCGACCTCTGTTTTTCATGCTTGACATTGTAGTAATTCAACCACTGCGAGACACTTCCCGCCAAGTCCTTCCCTCATACTTCGCTACCCAAATGTTGCATTAAATGTAAAAACCCATCTGTGTAGCCATGTACCTATAAAATGTTACCTACTCTAAGCCTCTTCGAAGATCATCCCTCTCATGCCATCAACATTAGAAATACCAATTTGATTCTGAATAGCTACACCCCGCTATCTCTTACAGCTGCCCCTCAAGCACTATTTCACAACACCCTGCCCCAAAGGCAAAATCTAAGAGGAAACCGTAATGCGTTCAAACAAGGATGGCGACACTGCATCACAATGAAAATTCCACCACGCTTGAAAATATCAAGTCTCGTTACTTCATCAACTAAACCTCGACATCTATAGTCCGATAGCCTTTCCTCTGCTGGAATTAAATGCTGAACCCCTTAATGATGCATTGAGAAATCCTCTCTTCAATCCATTCACTGCCTCAACACATAAACGAACACCTTACCATTACACCAACATTGTGCGATAACAACTCATAGAGATCGTAGCAATCTGTGTATAGTCTCGAAACAATAGAAAATACAGATACTGAGCTGGAACAAAAGAACATCCTTCCGCAAGGCGATGATAATAGTCTGCCCGAACACACAGAGAAAAACAACCTGCACTATGTCTGTAGTACCACCACAACTACTCGACATCCATTTGATAACAAGCGCTTCACGTCGCATAAGATTGATTAGGAAGGAAATAAATGCATAAGCCTCAAAGGAATCAAACCGCACGATGAGAAATCAAGAATGGAAGTGCTCCTAACAACTATGTAGCCCCTCGAAGATAAGTACCGACGTCTTTATACCGATCCGCAAGACTCTACTTGAATTATTCATGACATGTGAGACCTAAGTGAACCTAACGCTCTGATACCAAGATGTCACAAGCCATAATCTCCATAACATATATGAAGTGCACAACAATAGTGAAGTAAATTTGTAAATCTCAAAAAGTTTCCAATTATTTCCTTTAAAGTATAAATTTCTCAATCTTGTATTCTACCTTAATATCTCCGAAAAATTTTCAACTGTCATCATCAAATAAACTCGAAGTACCATATAAAATGTCGGGCATCAGTAAAAAGATTAACTCGTGAATATTCGGGTTACAAGCGATATAACGCATGATTCTACCGAGGTCGTTCGTCCCGATCTGGAATAATGTGTACACTGCCAAGGGTCAAGCGACACGAACCATAGATGCATATATATACTGCCGAGGCGTTCGGCCCACTCCACAGAAAAATGAAAGAAGTTACCAAATTACGAGACACATGTTTACAATTTCGTACATGGGTACAAAATTAATTTAATCTTTACCATTTCTCAAATAACTCGCCCACAACTCAAAGTGTTAAGGCTTGGACTAGTATACATATATTTATTTCTAAATCAAATTCATTTATATCTTCGATTAATTAAGCCAGCAACATGAGTTCAAATAATTCAAATATTACAGGATAAAATCCTAAGTCTACCCGAACATAAACATGATATAGCTACGTACGGACTCTCGTCACCTCATGCATACGTAGCACCCACAACTAGTTGCACATAACAATAAATATCACCTATGGGGTAGTTTCTCCCTCACAAGGTTAGACATGAGACTTACGTCGCCCCTAAGTTCCAAAATCGGCTCCAAGGCCTCTCTAACACCTCAATCCAAAGCCCGTCGATCCAAAACTAGTCAAACAATGTGCAAATCAATCAAAAGATACTCTAATACCCATAATTAATTAATTTAAACAAATTCCCAACTACACTAGAAAAGTCTATAAAATCAACCCTCGGGCCCACGTGCCCGAATTTCAAAATTTTCGAATATAAACTTTATCCATAACACCACGAACTAAAATATATAACTTATTCCAAATTCCATGTCCAATTTCGTGGTCAAATTCCAAAAATGCCAAATTCTAAGTTTTCTACCAAACCCCCCACAATTTCTACTAATGTTCATGTTTAAATCCTTATACAAACCATGTATTTAACTTGTAATATGTGGGAATCACTTACCTTGTGTTGCTTGATGAAAATCCCCCCTTGAAGCTCTCCAAAATTGCCCCAACCAAGTGAAAATAGAAAAACAATGGGTCAAGTCCCGTTTTTACAAAAACTTTACTGCCTAACAACTTTTCGCACCTGCGGAATTCCCATTGCAGTTGCGGTTCTAACTCAGTTCAGGCACGTCCGCATCGGCGGACCCAAATGCGCATTTGTGCTTCCGCTTCTGTGGACTAGGTGTGCTTCTGCGACCTTGCCCCCGCGGACCATGTCCGCTTCTGCGATCAGCAGGCCTCCCATGCCTTTCCACTTCTGTGCTCCTTCCTCCGCATAAGCGACTCCACTTCTGCGATCCTTCCTCCGCAGAAGCGACTCTGCTTCAGCGGTCCACCTGCTCACTTCTGCGACCCCATCCCCAATCACGCCAGGCTTCTTTTGCGACCCTCTTGGCCGTTTCTGTGACTCCGCACCTACGGCCAAAACCTCGCAGGTGCGGTTACACCAGATATGCTGCCACCAGCATTTTCCTAAGGCCAAATTCAATCCGTTAACCATCCGAAAACCACTCGGGACCTTAACCAATTATACCAACGTGTCCCAAAACATATTACGAACTTAGTTGAGGCCTCAAATCGCGCCAAACAACATCAAAACTACTGATTGACGATCAAAACCTTCTTAGAACATCCAAACCTTTAAACTTCGACGAACGCGTCTGAACCATATCAAAATATTCCGGAATGATGCCAAACTTTACGCACAAGTCACAAATCATGATACGAACCTATTCCAAGGCTTGAAATCCCAATTGGACATCGATAACATGAAAATCCACTTCAAATCAAACTTATGAAATTCTTAAACTCTTCAAAAATGCTAACCTTCCATAATAAATGTCAAAATTCTTCCAGGTGATCCGATACTCAACCCGAATACACTCCCAAGTCTGAAATCATCATACGAACCTATTGGGACCTTCAAATTACGATTCCGAGGTCGTTTACTCAAAATTCAAAACTTAGTCAATTCTTCCAACTTAAAGCTTCCGAAATTAGAATTTTCTTTCCAAATAAACTCTGAACTTCCCAAAATTCAATTCCGACCACACGTACAAGACATAATACGTGAAGTGAAGCTACTCAAGGCCTCAAACCACCAAATAAAGTGCTATAGCTCAAAAGGACCGGTCATGCCGTTACATTCCGAGTCCGTCCTGCAGCACCCAGAGTCTCTCTTTTGCATTTATTTTCTGTCTACTATATTTCAAATAGTAGTTTAGTGTTTTGTATATTCTACTAGTATCTCATACACTTGTGACACCAGGTCTTAAAAAATATGCTAGTAGACATTTGATGGCTTTGAGTATCTATTTCACTACACTTGTTCTTATATTTGTTTATGATTCATTTTATTAAATCTTTCACCTCTTACTTACTAAATAAATAAAAATCAACTATTTCAAAATTTCTAAAAAGAACAAACACATGGATAGTTCATTGTTGGCTTGCCTAGCGGTGACGTTGGGCGCCATCATGACCTATAGGAGAATTTGGGCCATGACTTACGCCCAAAACCAAAATCATCATACGAACCTGTTGGAACCTTCAAATCACGATTCTGAGGTCGTTTACTCAAAAGTCAAACCTTGGCTCATTTTTCCAACTTAAAGTTCCGAAATTAGAATTTTCCTTCTAAATCAACTATGAACTTCCCAAAATCCAATTCCGACCACAAATACAAGTCGTAATATATGAAGTAAAGCTACTCAAGGCCTCAAACCCTCGAACGACGCACTAGAGCTCAAAACGACCGGTCGGATCGTTACACAAAGAACAAAAAATTTGTATATACATGGTATTCAAAATACAAAATATGTGGCAAGAGTTTCACCGGCTAAAGAATCATTTAAATTTTTAGATAGCCGATTAAAGTAGATTTTAAATTAAGGATAATATCTTCACTTGCATCATTATAAATATAATCATTATTGAAATAAATATAAAGTTTTAGAAATTGGAATTTCAAAATAGAAATATTTTTTGAAATATAACAGCATACCAAATAAGAGTTCAAGTCGTAATAAAAGAGTCACGTCGTAACCAAAGAATCGTTCATATTGTGTCAACCTTTGTGCTTTTCCATAAATACGATTTATTATTTCACTTTATGGCTATTTTTAGGTTCCAATGACACCAATGAGAATGATGCAAAAATTAAATTATCACTACGAGATTTGAGAATATGTTAGTCTTTTTTCATGTGGTGGTTCTTAATTAATATCTAACTATTATCTATAATATCTAGGAAGTTTAAATTTGAAGGCTCTTTACATATAATTCAAATAACTCAGATATTTAACATGGTTAACGTCAAATATCAAAATGGAGTCATACAAGGAAAGAAATCACCGGCTAAAGAATTTTTTAAATGTTTAAATAGCCGACTAAAATGAGTTTTGACTTAAGGATAATAATTTAACTTACATTATTATAAAAATAATTATTATTGAAAAATAAAGTTTTAGAAATTGAAATTTTAAAATAGAAATATTTTTTAAAAGATATCAACATACCAAATAAGAGTTCAAGTAGTAGTAAAGGAGTGAAGTCGTATCCAAAGAGTCCAGTTGTATCCAAAGAGTCCTTCCTAGTCTCAACCTTTGATTGTTTTGCCATAAATATGAGTTATTATTTTGCTTCCTAACTATTTTTACAGCTTGTTTGGATGGTTGTTACCTATTGTATTGTATCGTATTGTTACTTTAAATACGATATTTGTTTTGGTTGTTACTTAAATTTTATTGTATCGTATCGTTAAATCCGTCGTTACGTAACGACGAAATGTGTCACTTTAAATAACGACAATTTGGTGTAGTTGTGTCGTTATCTTGTCTTTTTCTCTCATCTCACCCTTCACTATTATTAAATAATTTTATTTTATCATTTACCCTACCTTTTAATATAATAAATTTATCCTGTATAATAATTTTTCTTTATAATATTGCAAATTTATTCTTTATATTATCGGTGCATGATATCATGAAACAAAGGAAAATGACAAACGATACAGTACAATACAATACGATACATTATGAAATGATGTGTAACAACCATCCAAAAAAGCTATTAGGATCCAATGATACCTGCTAGAATGGTACCAAAACAAAAATAGAATTATAACTAGGAAATTTCAGAAATGGTTAATCTTTTTCATGTAGTGTTTCTTAATTAATATCCAATGATTATCTATATTTACTAAGAAGGTTTAAATTTTAAGATTATTTGCATATAATCCAAATAACTCAAATATTTGATATGGCTAGTGTCCGCGCATCCGCGTTGTCACGATCCAATTTCTCCTATAGGTCGTGATGGCGCCCAGCGTTGTCGCTAGGCAAGCCAACAATGAACTAGCCATGTATTTATTATTTTTAACAATTTTGAAATAGTTGATTTTTATTTATTAAGTAAGAGGTGAAAATAATCTCAAAAACCATCAAACGTCTACTAGCATATTTTCAAGACCTGGTGTCACAAGTGTATGAGCTACTAGTAGAATATACAAAACACTAAACTACAGTCTAAAATATAGTAGACAGAAAGAAAATGCAAAAGAGAGACTCTAGGTGCTGCAGAACGGACTAGGAAGCAGCTCACCACTAAGTTTCAGTGTATCGGAGGTGCGCGCCGGAATGACTGCCAGATGCACCTGCCTCAGATAGTGCACGATTAGTGCAGAAGTATAGCATGAGTACATAAACTGTCACGACCCAAAATCCAACTAGTCTTGATAGCACCTAACCCGAACTGCTAAGTAAGCCAATTATCAACTATCCAATTCAATGAAATTAATAAGGCAATTGAATAAATAATATATATGAAACTAATACATTCCCCAATGTCTGGTAGTACAAATCACGAGCTTCTAAGAATAGAGTTTACAAAGCTGATATGAAGTAAATACATTATCTGTTTAAAATGTACATAAACAGATTTTTATAAATCTAAGGCTACCATGAATAAGAGGGAGCTCCAACCGGAATGCAGGTATATCTTCAGATCTAGTTCCCAACGAACACATCAACATCAGCAGCCAACATCTGCACGCAAGGTGCAGAAGTGTAGTATGAGTACAACCGACCCCATGTACTCAATAAATAACAAACCTAACCTTAGGTTTAAAGTAGTGACGAGCTTGTACCCAGGTCAGATCCAACACCAATAGTCAACAACAGTCCATAACAATGTAAAGCAAGTAATACAAGAAGTAACTCAGAGATAAAATGCTCAATAAAATCTTGATTTCTTAAAATAGTTCTGCCTTTCAAGTACATCAGTGAAAACACAAATCGTTTACCGAAGTTGTAAAAAATATGAGTAAGTTTGAAAACAGTAATTTTCCCAAAATTTCTTTCAATAATAATTTAGATGTTTCATTTTCTTTGCAGATAGCCAGTGTAAAACCAATGCATCACTATGTCCATATGTCAACATGTGTGAGAGGTCATGAATGACGTGATACCGCACAACATGAGGAAAATACATCTCTATGTCTGTATGTCATGTGTGCATGTCAATGCAATGTATATCAGAGATGAACTCATGTACCCACACTCTCAGAGTACTCAATCTCACTTTCTCACACATTCTACTCATCATGTTCAATCACTCGGTACTGTATATGGCCAATCCGGCCCATGGAAGATCCATCCCGGATTATACACATCAACTGATCATCAGTCATTCAGTACCGAGTAGGGCCAATCCAGCCCATGGAGAAGATCCATCTCCAAGTATCAAGTACTTCAGACAAGATTCATGTCCAGGGAAGATCCATCCCTTAATAATATCAACTGCGCTCACTGGGGGTGTGTGCAGACTCCAGAGGGGCTCCTTCAGCCCAAGCGCTATCATAAATCAGTATAACCACCACGGCGTGCAACCCGATACCATAAATGCCACTCATAATCAAGCGCTCGACCTCACTCAATTATCAATCTCTCCAGTCTCTCTCTCACGGGTTCACAATGTCATGATACTAGCCCAAAAACAATGATATGATGCATCAATAAATAACAACAGTGACTGAGATATGATATGCATATGAATGCGTATGACTGAGTATGTAATGCAATGAAAGCAGATAACTCAACAACAAAAATGACCTCGGTGGGTCCCCACAAGATAAGCATGTAGCCTAGACATGGTTTCTAACATGGATCACAGCTCAATAACTCTAGTACGTAGAGATTTTATGATTACAGATAAGTTCAGGTAACTACACAGTACCACAGAAATAACGGAATCATAGTTCACACGGTGCACGCCCACACGCCCGTCACCTAGCATGTGTGTCACCTCAACACTAAATTCACATAATACGTATATTCAGGGTTCATGCCCTCAACTCCAATATTAGAAGAGTTACTTACCTCGAATAAGATGAATCCAAAGTCGAGCAAGCTAAATAATGCTCCAGAATTCCCATTATGCGCGTATCAACTTCTGAACGGCTCGAATCTAGCCACAATAAATTTGATCCAGTCCACACAATTATAGGAATTAATTCCATATCAAAACTTTAATGTTTTCCCAGAAAAATCCAAAATTACACTCCAAATATTGCATGTGGGGCCCACATCCCAGAATCTGACGAAACTCACAAAATCCAACAACGCATCCAATTACAAGTTCAACCATACTATTTTCACCCAAATCCAACTCCGAATCAATGATCAATTCTTGGAAATTCATTTTATGAAATTGTAGAAAATTCCTCCTTCTTGAAAAATCAATAATCTAACACTGAAAACGAAGATTAATTTATGGAATATAATCACAAGGGAATCAAGAACATTTACCCCAAGTTGTGTGGAAACATTCCTCTCCAAAATCGCCCAAACTGAGCTCCAAAATGTTGAAAATGGCTAAAAACATCAAAACCCCGAATTTAAGGCTTCTGCCCAGCGACTTCCGCATCTGTGGTGGAGTAGTCGCATCTGCGACATCTGCTTTTACGGACGAAGGTCGCTTCTGTGGCGCGTAAACCATATTTGCGGTCTCTCTTCTGCATGAGTTGGGCCGCTTCTGCGACTGCATTGTCGCACCTGCGAGCCCATTTCCGCAGGTGCGATCACACCAGAATCAGAAATCCTCAGCAATGCAATATGAAACGAAATTGATCTAAACCTCGTCCGAAACTCACCCGAGGCCCCCGGGACCTCAACCAAATATACCAATAAGTCCCATAACATAAAACGGACCTACTCGAGGACCGAAAGCACATCAAACAACATCAAAAAGACGAATCACACCTCAAATCAAAATCTATGAACTTTGGACTTTTTCTATATCTTGTGCCGAAACACATTGAATCAATCCAGAATGATTTCAGATTTTTCACACAAGTCATAAATAACATAACGAAGCTATTCCCATTACCAAAATCGGATTCCGACCCCGATATCAAAAAGTCAACCCCCGGTCAAACTTCCCAAAAATTTAACTTTTGCCATTTCAAGCCTAATTCCACTACGGACCTCCAAATAAATTTCCGGTCCTAAGTCCAAAATCACCATACGGAGCTATTGGAATCATCAGAATTCAAATCCAAGGTCGTTTACACATACGTCAACATCCGGTCAAGTATCTTATTTCACTTCAAAATCCTTCCGGGCCCGAACCAATTACCCCGGCAAGTCATACAACAAATGTAAAGCATAAATTGAGTAGTAAATGGAGGAACGAGGCTGTAATACTCAAAACGACCACCTAGGTCGTTATATTCTCCCCCACTTAAACATATGTTCATCCTCGAACGTGCCAAGAGTTGTTTCCAAGCCACCAAATCATTATTCCATCTTACCACGCATGTACCCGGGGGTGATCCCACATCACCCTATTCCATATAGTCCTGACAACACAATACAACTGAAAATCATTAATTTAATCTTAGCCTAAAAAAAAATTGGAATTCAATTCCCAACCTTCAGAATTTCTTTTCAAGAAACGAATCTTACATTTCTCATTGTATGAGTCTGAACAAGCTACATCGAGCCATAACCATAACCACAGATATAATCACCTAACATATTACACAACCCACATGCTCGTAGCACCATTCCAGATCACAGTAACTACTCCAAATGAACCAAGTACTAGTCATATCGAACAAAACCTCATCCCAAAACCTTCGTACACTATTGAGAATAAAAGAAACACGCAGAATCCCGTAACTCCTTATCAGATCAAAAAGTCATGATGCTCTCTCACCCCAACCAGAACCATAATCACTTCTTAGCTGACTTTCAATGTCATTTTCCCAAATATACCGTAATCAAACATGACAGTACCCATTCTGGGTCCAATGACCTTATATTATTAAACACCACTATCCCATAGATATGCCACACCAATATAACTCAGAGCCACAACCCGTGTCATCCGTGCACCAATACGCAACAATTCAAATGTACTCAGACATGGAAACAAATGACTCAAATGAGAGAACTGCCCCGCAAGATTAACAAGTACCGCCACAAAAAAATGCTGAAAATCTATCACACACCGTAGAACCATCACACGATTCTAACACAAGGTTCATACCTTAACATAACTCTGCAACACATGACCCCATTCAAATGCTGGTCCATATTATATACCTCGAGCCATCCTGCTCAAAATCAATAACCACAGAGAGACAATTGACGCAATGCCACACAAAACCTGAAAGAACATACCCAACGCAATTAATCATGCAATACCCAAATAGTCATCTCGCTCGAATTCCGCCATAAAAACTCTAATAAAATTGCACCATGTGTGCATATAACCAATGAATCACAATTCCTCATAGCATAAAAGAGTAATTCATAGATCATTTTAGAATACTAATAAGCTCAACATCAACCAAATAGAACAACCCTCAACAATAGCAGTATGGAGCCAACCAATCCGACTCGGTGTAAAATACACATCCTAATTAGGCCTACCAATGGACCCCCAAATCAACTCTGGTCACCCACAAATAGATAAATAACCCTCCGAAAATCTACAACGACTGAGTCATAATACATACTATTATCTGGCTAGCTTCGGCCACGACTTCACATCCACAACCATGAAACAATCTATTCCTAACAACTCCCAGTCTCCAAATCTATAGAACACACGAATCACTACTTCTGATTCCATCTCCACAGCCCGAATGTCTAGCATACCTCTCATACATGATCATCCCACGAGGAATACTTCTCCCATTCTTTTGTGCCACATAGCAACATCTTAAAATCAGCAGTCGATCAACCAGAGAGTGTCACAATACCTATGAAAAATCCTTAATTCAAAGCATAGTACGCCTTCTGAACTGTACACTCTACTCATGCAATACCAAATAGTTATAACATTCATCTAAACATCGAAAATCGTCCATGCCATCTAAGAATTTATGACCTCCCCCTCAAAACTATATTGCGACCTTGCGCACACAAACCTTAATCTTACACAACACACCGCATCTATCATGCCTTCATATAAAAATATGAGAACCTCATAATCATTCTGAGTCACAAGTAGAATACATATCTGATCAACCAGAAGATTTCCATTTGATCTCATCCGGTAGAAAATCACACAATTCAACATGCTCCTCAGGCCAGTAGGAAATATCCATCTCAAACCGGGGTAGAAATCCTCGAGAATGCCTTGGAATCCCTTTGTACATAATCAAGTCGTCAGAACTGAATCTCTCTAACTCAACCAAGCCACGCAGGTCGCCAAATCCAAGAGTATTACCACAAAGCGCCTGTAGGAAAACCCCCATATCATAAGCACCCAAAGAACCGATCATATCTATTACCATACTGATCCATCTTACTACCAAGATGTCCTATTTCTCTAAGTCCCTTCCAAATTTGTCTTCAAATTGATACTTCTCCTTGCTAAAACACCACGATCTTTAGCCACAACTCACCCCATGAACCCTAGTATAGAACCACGATGCCCTAAGGCCCATAAGCTGCTGAATTCCCTCTTAAGTACCCCAAAAGCATCACAAGCGTGACATCCACTCTGAAAGACCTTATGTAAATTTAAAATTATTCCTCTTCTATTTTATTATACTGAAATGTAGAATCCATAGTCATACAGAATTATCGCAAGTCCCGACACCATCCAATGTAAATAACTGATTCTAGCTATATACGAATCCGATAATTTTTCAATTACCATTTATACATTTTTGAATCCATTAGTACCTTCTCGAGAGTCACCCATTTTTCTCAAATATGAAAATTGCACCGCCCAAACAGGTTGAAGTACATGTGCCCCATTAGCACAGCAACACTCAAAGAGGTAATCCTGCCTTAACACCACCGATCAAATTCATACTATGTGCACACTGCATCATTCACTAATAACAACTCACTCATCCTAGGACTTTCAGATACTCATAAAGCGCAATATATCTCGTATTCAGGAATTTCAGTACTCGAGTCATCCTCGATCTTAACCTATGCAAGTCATAACTAATCCACTAGTATACCTCATACCAAAACTAAAAATTTAACATATGACCATGAATTGAATTATCATTAGCAGGCTCCCCCACTTGGCTCAAAGCCATAAATTTAAACACTCAATAACTCGCAGTACTCGTACTCTATTACTTCCATAATACCGCGGCCAGTTCAAGAAAGAAATTCTTCTCAAGCTCATACAATGCCAACCATAAATATACCTCAATCATTCGCTAAGCTCGTATTCATTCTCTTGACACTCAAGTTAACTTTCTCAACCAGATTCAAATTCAAATCTCAACACATGTGCCCCGCTGGCGGAAAATAAATGCTCCACTCACATTATAAGGAACACACCTAAGTAGTTTACTCCGCAGGGGATCACCCACCTACTTAATCTCAAATTGGTATCTCGTTATACCCTTTGGCAGTCATAATTACTATGCAATCTCTTAGTCTATTTGAGTCCAAACTCATTAACCAGACATGAGAATTTAATTTTCCCAAAATTTAACAACGTGAAAGATCCTTCAAAGCATTCATACTCGAGACTGTACGTCACATCAAAATGAAAATCAAGCACCTAATGGCCTTTCTTTTATATTTCAAGGAAACACTTCTCGTCACATTCAAATTATCTTAACACATCCCACAGTTACATCATACTCATCACAAAGCCATTCCACGGCTCATCGAGCCACAATTTCCACTCGTAGGGACATTACCGAACATATGATCCCCAAATGTACAAGTTACAACAGAAACTGCCGAGATTAAGTTGTGGTCTAACCATGGCCTTAAGTCCTACAGATTGTCCCATCACCAAAACACAGACTACACATCTCAAACCTCGTTCATAGAATCATAAGCCGGCGATGCACAGGCGATACTGAGCCCCCATGTGCGCATACGAGTGCGTGGAAGGAATTCAAGGATTTTTGTCTCAAGCTAAATCAATTCCCCACGATAAGGAAAGAAAGATGGTAAGTATATATCCTAAATGCCCTGTAGCCTCTCGAAGATAGGTATAGACGTCATCATACTGATCCGTAAGACTCTACTAGACACTTGCTCATGACTTGTAGAACCTTGGAACCAAGAGCTTTGATACCACCTTGTCACGACCCAAAATCCAATTAGTTGTGATGGCACCTAACCTGACCCGCTAGGTAAGCCAATTATCAACTATCCAATTCCAATGAAATTAATGAGGCAATTGAATAAAAAAAAATATATGAAACTAATACATTCCCCAAGGTCTGGTAGTACAAATTATGAGTTTCTAAGAATAGAGTTTACAAAGGTGGTATGAAGTAAATACATCATATATTTGAAAAGTACATAAACAGATTTTTATAAATCTAAGGCTACCATGAACAAGAGGCAACTCCAACCGGAATGCAGGTACATCTTCAGATCTAGCTCCCAACGAACACAGCAACATTAGCAGCCAATATATGCACGCAAGGTGCAGAAGTGTAGTATTAGTACAACCGACCCCATGTACTCAATAAGTAACAAACCTAACCTTAGGTTGAAAGTAGTGACGAACTTGTACCCATAGTCGCCACTCATAATCAAGCACTCGACCTCACTCAATCATCAATATCTCCAGTCTCTCTCTCACGGGTTCACAATGTCATGATACTAGCCCGAAAACAATAATATGATGCATCAATAAATAACAACAGAGACTGAGATATGATATGCATATGAATGCATATGACTGAGTATGTAATGCAATGAAAGTAGAAAACTCAACAACAGAAATGACCTCGGTGGGTCCCAACAGGATAAGCATGTATCCTAGACATGGTTTCTAACATGGATCACAGCTCGATAACTCTACTACGTAGAGATTTCATGATTACAGTTAAGTTCGTTTAACTACACAGTACCTCAGAAATAACAAAATCACAGTTCACACGGTGCACGCCCACACGCTCATCACCTAGCTTGTGCGTCACCTCAACACCAAACACATAACACGTATATTCAGGGTTCATACCCTCAACTCCAAGATTAGAAGAGTTACTTACATCGAACAAGACGAATCCAATGTCGAGCAAGCTAAACACTGATCCAGAAACTCCATTCTGAGCGTATCAACTCCTGAATGGCTCGAATCTAGCCACAATAAATTTGATTTAGTCCACACATTTATTGGAATTAATTTCATGTCAAAATAGTAATATTTTCCCCCAAAATCCGAAATTATACTCCAAAAATCGCCAGTGGGGTCCACATCTCAAAATCCGACGAAACTCACAAAATCCGACAACACATCCAATTACAAGTTCAACTATACTAATTTCACCCAAATCCAACTCTGAATCGATGTTCAATTCTTGGAAATTCATTTTATGAAATTGTAAAAAAACTTCTCGGATTTCTCTTGAAAAATCAATTATCTAACGCCGAAAACGAAGATTAATTCATGGAATATAATCACAAGGGAGTCAAGAACCCTTACCCCAAGTTGTGCGAAAATATTCATTTCCAAAATCGCTCAAACCGAGCTCCAAAATGTTGAATATGGCTAAAAATAGCGAAACCCCGAATTTAAGGCTTCTGCCCAGTGACTTCCGCATCTGCGGTAGAGTAATCGCATCTGCGACATCCACTTTTACGGAGGAAGCTCGCACCTGCAATGGTCGCTTCTGCAGCGCATAAACCACATTTGCGGTCTCGCTTCAAAGCGAGTTGGGCCGCTTCTGCGACTGCCTTGTCTCACCTGAGAGCCCATTTCCTCAGGTGCAATCACACCAAAACCATAAAACTTCAGGAGTGCAATATGCAATGAAATTGATTCGAACCTCATCCGAAACTCACCCGAGGCCCTCGGGACCTCAACCAAATATATCAACAAGTCCCACAACATAACACGGACCTACTCGAGGCCCCAAATCACATCAAACAACATCAAAATGACAAATCGCACCTCAAATCAAAATCTATGAACTTTGGACTTTTAAATTCTATATCTTGTGATGAAACACATCAAATCAATCCGGAATGAGTTAAATTTTGCACACAAGTCATAAATAACATAACGAAGTTATTCCCATTTCAAGAATCGAATTCCGACCCCGATATCAAAAAGTCAAGCCCCCGATCAAATTTCCCAAAACTTCAACTTTCGCCATTTCAAGCCTAATTCCACTACGGAGCTTCAAATAGTTTTCCAGGCATACTCCTAAGTCCAAAATCACCATACGGAGCTATTGGGCCTACCAATGGACCCCCAAATCAACTCTGGTCACCCACAAATAGATTAAAAAACCCTCCGAAAATCTATAACGACTGAGTCATAATACATACTATTATCTGGCTAGCTTCGGCCACGACTTCACATCCACAACCATGAAACAATCTATTCCTAACAACTCCCAGTCTCCAAATCCATAGATCACACGAATCACTACTTCTGATTCCATCTCCACAGCCCGAATGTCTAGCATACCTCTCATACATGATCATCCCACTAGGAATACTTCTCCCATTCTTTTGGGACACATAGCAACACCTTAAAATCAGCAGTCGATCAACCAGAGAGTGTCGCAATACCTATGAAAAATCCTTAATTCAAAGCATAGTACGCCTTCTGAACTGTACACTCTACTCATGCAATACCAAATAGTTATAACATTCATCTAAACATCGAAAATCGTCCATGCCATCTAAGAATTTATGACCTCCCCTTCAAAACTATATTGCGACCTTACGCACGCAAACCTTAATCTTACACAACACACCGCATCTATCATGCCATCATATAAAAATATGAGAACCTCATAATCATTCTGAGTCACAAGTAGAATACATATCAGATCAGCCAGAAGATTTCCATTTGTTCTCATCCGGTAGAAAATCACACAATTCAACATGCTCCTCAGGCCAGTAGGAAATATCCATCTCAAACCGGAGTAGAAATCCTTGAGAATGCCTTGGAATCCCTTTGTACATAATCAAGTCGTCAGAACTGAATCTCTCTAACTCAACCAAGCCACGCAGGTCGCCAAATCCAAGAGTATTACCACAAAGCGCCTGTAGGAAAACCCCCATATCATAAGCACCCAAAGAACCGATCATATCTATTACCATACTGATCCATCTTACTACCAAGATGTCCTATTTCTCTAAGTCCCTTCCAAATTTGTCTTCAAATTGATACTTCTCCTTGCTAAAACACCACGATCCTTAGCCACAACTCACCCCATGAACCCTAGTATAGAACCACGATGCCCTAAGGCCCATAAGCTGCTGAATTCCCTCTTAAGTACCCCAAAAGCATCACAAGCGTGACATCCACTCTAAAAGACCTTATGTAAATTTAAAATTATTCCTCTTCCATTTTATTATACTGAAATGTAGAATCCATAGTCATACAGAATTATCGCAAGTCCCGACACCATCCAATGTAAATAACTGATTCTAGCTATATACGAATCCGATAATTTTTCAATTACCATTTATACATTTTTGAATCCATTAGTACCTTCTCGAGAGTCACCCATTTTTCTCAAATCTGAAAATTGCACCGCCCAAACAGGTTGAAGTACATGTGCCCCATTAGCACAGCAACACTCAAAGAGGTAATCCTGCCTTAACACCACCGATCAAATTCATACTATGTGCACACTGCATCATTCACTAATAACAACTCACTCATCCTAGGACTTTCAGATACTCATAAAGCGCAATATATCTCGTATTCAGGAATTTCAGTACTCGAGTCATCCTCGATCTTAACCTATGCAAGTCATAACTAATCCACTAGTATACCTCATACCAAAACTAAAAATTTAACATATGGCCATGAATTGAATTATCATTAGCAGGCTCCCCCACTTGGCTCAAAGCTATAAATTTAAACACTCGATAACTCGCAGTACTTGTACTCTATTACTGCCATAATACCGTGGCCAGTTCAAGAAAGAAATTCTTCTCAAGCTCATACAATGCCAACCATAAATATACCTCAATCATTCGCTAAGCTCGTATTCATTCTCTTGACACTCAAGTTAACTTTCTCAACCAGATTCAAATTCAAATCTCAACACATGTGCCTCGCTGGCGGAAAATAAATGCTCCACTCACATTATAAGGAACACACCTAAGTAGTTTACTCCGCAGGGGATAACCCACCTACTTAATCTCAAATTGGTATCTCGTTATACCCTTTGGCAATCATAATTACTATGCAATCTCTTAGTCTATTTGAGTCCAAACTCATTAACCAGACATGAGAATTTAATTTTCCCAAAATTTAACAACGTGAAAGATCCTTCAAAGCATTCATACTCGAGACTGTACGTCACATCAAAATGAAAATCAAGCACCCAATGGCCTTTCTTTTATATTTCAAGGAAACACTTCTCGTCACGTTCAAATTATCTTAACACATCCCACAGTTACATCATACTCATCACAAGGCCATTCCACGGCTCATCGAGCCACAATTTCCACTCGTAGGGACATTACCGAACATATGATCCCCAAATGTACAAGTTACAACAGAAGCTTCCGAGATTAAGCTGCGGTCTAACCATGGCCTTAAGTCCTCCAGATTGTCCCATCACCAAAACACAGACTACACATCTCAAACCTCATTCATAGAATCATAAGCCGGCGATGCACAGGCAATACTGAGCCCCCAGGTGCGCATACGAGTGCGTGGAAGGAATTCAAGGATTTTTGTCTCAAGCTAAATCAATTCCCCACGATAAGGAAAGAAAGATGATAAGTATATATCCTAAATGCCTTGTAGCCTCTCGAAGATAGGTATGGACGTCATCATACTGATCCGCAAGACTCTACTAGACACTTGCTCATGACTTATAGAACCTTGGAACCAAGAGCTTTGATACCACCTTGTCACGACCCAAAATCCAATTAGTTGTGATGGCACCTAACCTGAACCGCTAGGTAAACCAATTATCAACTATCCAATTCCAATGAAATTAATGAGGCAATTGAATAAAAAAATTTATATGAAACTAATACATTCCCCAAGGTCTGGTAGTACAAATTATAAGTTTCTAAGAATAGAGTTTACAAATGTGGTATGAAGTAAATACATCATATATTTGAAAAGTACATAAACATATTTTTATAAATCTAAGGCTACCATGAACAAGAGGCAACTCCAACCGGAATGCAGGTACATCTTTAGATCTAGCTCCCAACGAACACAGCAACATCAACAGCCAATATATGCACGCAAGGTGCAGAAGTGTAGTATTAGAATAACCGACCCCATGTACTCAATAAGTAACAAACCTAACCTTAGGTTGAAAGTAGTGATGAACTTGTACCCATAATCGCCACTCATAATCAAGCACTCGACCTCACTCAATCATCAATCTCTCCAGTCTCTCTCTCACGGGCTCACAGTGTCATGATACTAGCCCGAAAATAATAATATGATGCATCAATAAATAACAACAGAGACTGAGATATGATATGCATATGAATGCGTATGACTGAGTATGTAATGCAATGAAAGTAGAAAACTCAACAACAGAAATGACCTCGGTGGGTCCCAACAGGATAAGCATGTATCCTAGACATGGTTTCTAACATGGATCACAGCTCGATAACTCTACTACGTAGAGATTTCATGATTACAGTTAAGTTCGTTTAACTACACAGTACCTCAGAAATAACAAAATCACAGTTCACACGGTGCACGCCCACACGCTCATCACCTAGCTTGTGCGTCACCTCAACACCAAACACATAACACGTATATTCAGGGTTCATACCCTCAACTCCAAGATTAGAAGAGTTACTTACATCGAACAAGACGAATCCAATGTCGAGCAAGCTAAACACTGATCCAGAAACTCCATTCTGAGCGTATCAACTCCTGAATGGCTCAAATCTAGCCACAATAAATTTGATTTAGTCCACACATTTATAGGAATTAATTTCATGTCAAAATACTAATATTTTCCTCCAAAATCCGAAATTATACTCCAAATATTGCCAGTAGGGCCCACATCTCGAAATCCGACGAAACTCACAAAATCCGACAACACATCCAATTACAAGTTCAACTATACTAATTTTACCCAAATCCAACTCTGAATCGATGTTCAATTCTTGGAAATTCATTTTATGAAATTGTAAAAACCTTCTCGGATTTCTCTTGAAAAATCAATTATCTAACGCCGAAAACGAAGATTAATTCATGGAATATAATCACAAGGGAGTCAAGAACACTTACCCCAAGTTGTGCGAAAACATTCATTTCCAAAATCGCTCAAACCGAGCTCCAAAATGTTGAATATGGCTAAAAATAGCGAAACCCCGAATTTAAGGCTTCTGCCCAGCGACTTCCGCATCTGTGGTAGAGTAGTCGCATCTGCGACATCCACTTTTACGGAGGAAGCTCGCACCTGCAAAGGTCGCTTCTGCAGCGCGTAAACCACATTTGCGGTCTCGCTTCTAAGCGAGTTGGGCCGCTTCTGTGACTGCCTTGTCACACCTGCGAGCCCATTTCCTCAGGTGCAATCACACCAAAACCATAAATCTTCAGGAGTGAAATATGCAATGAAATTGATTCGAACCTCATCTGAAACTCACCCGAGGCCCACGGGACCTCAACCAAATATATCAACAAGTCCCACAACATAACACGGACCTACTCGAGGCCCCAAATCACATCAAACAACATCAAAATGACAAATCGCACCTCAAATCAAAATCTATGAACTTTGGACTTTTAAATTCTATATCTTGTGATGAAACACATCAAATCAATCCGGAATGAGTTAAATTTTGCACACAAGTCATAAATAACATAACGAAGTTATTCCCATTTCAAGAATCGAATTCCGACCCCGATATCAAAAAGTCAAGCCCCCGATCAAATTTCCCAAAACTTCAACTTTCGCCATTTCAAGCCTAATTCCACTACGGACCTCCAAATAGTTTTCCGGGCATACTCCTAAGTCCAAAATCACCATACGGAGCTATTGGAATTATCATAATTCAAATCTGAGGTCGTTTACACATACGTCAACATCCTGTCAACTTTTCCAACTTAAGTTTTCAATTATGAGACAAAGTGTCTCATTTCACACCGAAATCCTTCCGGGCCCGAACCCATTACCCCGGCAAGTCATACTACAACCGTAAAACATAAATTGAGTAGTAAATGGGGGAACGGGGATGTAATACGCAAAATGACCGGCCAGGTCGTTACATAAACAACATGTACCCAGTAAGTATCCAGTCTAACCTCGAAGAAGTAGTGATGAGGGGTCGACATTGGCACTTACTATGGGCCAATAATCAAATACATAAACTCTAAACAGTTATGGAATATGGAAATGATAAACATAATAACACAAAACCAAGCAGTAAATACATGATTATTTAACTGATAATAAATTCCAAAATCTTCATCTAACACATACTAGTTCCAAATCACTTCCGGTTATTAAATAAGTTATACCTCTCAAGCCATAACATAATATCATGTGTAATCAGGTTCTGAGTATTATCACGCACGATTTATGCCGAGGTCGTACAGCCCGATCCAAAATATTGTGTGCATTGCCGAGGGTCGAACGACACGAACCATCGATGTATCTATTATATTGCCGAGGCGAACGACCCGTTCCCATGAGAATAAAGAAGTTACATCGCTCGCGGAAGTACTTGCGACGTGAGAGGACATGGATTTCTCAGAGTTATTAAGTATTTCTCAATTCTTTCCCCAAATAATTAATCTAACTTGGAAGTTTTCAACTTTAAAATCTCTAGTCTGAGCTATATTTAAGATAATTAATATTCACAACAAGCATGACAGTACAATTAAAGCATGATGTAAATCTAAGACTATCCGGACATCTCATGGAATATAGCTACGCAGGGACACTCGTCACCTAGTGCGTACGTAGCTCCTCACACAAGTAATTCACAACAAACAAATATACCTAAGGGGATGAGTTCCCCTTACAAGGTTAGGAAAGAGACTTACCTTGTTCTCAAGCTCATTTTCGGTCCACAAATATGCTCTAAATACTCAACTTGGTGCCAAACAACCAGAAACTAGCCAAATATTATATAAATAAATCAATATAAACTCAAAAGTTCATAATTTAATTATTGGGGTAACATCCCACCCCTAATTGGAAGCTTCCTAAAATTCACCCCCGACCCCACGTGCCCGGATTCCGGAAATGTTTGAAGATAATTGTTACCCATAACCTCAAGAACTCAAATATATCACTTTTACCCAATTCCATAATCATTTTCGTGGTTAAATCCCATTTTTTATCAAAACCTAGGTTTTTCAACTAGACCTATAATTTTCACAATTTTACATGTTACAATCTACCCATAATATATGTATTTAACTTACATTGGTTACAAATTACTTACCTTCAATAGCTAGGTTAAAACCCCTCTCCAAGAAGCTCCAAAATCGCCCAAGAGATGAAGAAATGAGTCAAAAATGGCCTAAGTTTCGACTTAAAAGAACCTCACTGCCCAGCGGTTTTTGCACCTGCGGTGCCACTGTCGCACCTGCGGCTCCACTTATGGGGACAAAAACCTCGCAGGTGAAGACCAAGACCATGTATTCCTCCTTCGCTTCTATGGACAATAGCTCGCTTCTACGAGCCCACTTCTGTGGCATACAGGTCGCACCTGCGACCTTCCCCGCTTCTGTGATCGCCTGCCTCGCACATGCGCCTTCACAGGTGTGGTCCCTGCCTCCCTCCTACGATCACTGGGCAGTCCACGCCAGGATGCTTCTGAGGTCAAAAGCTCCCACCTGCACCAAAACTAGTGCACCAGCAATTCTATTAAGTCCAAACTTGGTCCGCGCATCGTCTAAATGGCACTCGAGTAAACCGGGGCCTTGCCCAAACATACCAACAAGTTCGTAAACATAAGACGGACCTACTCAACCTATCGAAACATAGAAAACAATATCAAAACTAAGAATCATACTCCAAACCAAATCGCATCAACTTATGAACATCAAGTTCTTCCAACTTGCTCCAAACGCATCGAATCATACTTAAACTATTCGGAATGACACCAAATTTTGCGTGCAAGTCTTAAATCACCATACGGAACTATTCTCGAGCTCAGAATCCCAAACGGACCTTGATAACTCCAAAACTAACTTCAAACCAAATTTAAAGAAGTTGAAAAACCTTCAATGTGACAACTTTCAATATAAAGCGCTAAAACGGTCCCCGGTCATCCAAAACCTGATCCGAACATACGCCCAAGTCCAAAATCATCATACAACCCTATTGGGACCGTCAAATCATGGTTCTGAGGTCGTTTACTACAAATGTCGATCCAAGTCAAACTTAACCCTTTTAAGCGAATAATAAGGAACTAAGTGTTCTGATTTCAACCCAAACCCTTCCAAATCCTGAACTAACCATCCCCGCAAGTCATAAAATAGTGAAAGCACATACGGGGAGTCCTATTTGAGGGAACATGGATCTATAAAGCAAAACGACCGGTCGGGTCGTTACATTCTCCACCTCTTAAACAAACGTTCATCCTCGAACGGGTTTAGAATCGTACCTGGAGTGCCGAATAAGTGTGGATATTTGCTATGCATGTCCTCCTCAGTCTCCCAAGTCACCTTCTCTACTGGTTGACCCCTCCACTAAACTTTTACCACAGAAATCATCTTAGACCTCAACTGACAAACCTGCCTCTCAACAATGGCAATTGGTTCCTCCTCGTAATCCAGGCTCTCATCTAGCTGAACCGTGATGTAGTCTAACACATGCGACATGTCGGCATGATACTTCTGAAGTATAGACATGTGGAAGACCGGATGAACTCCCAATAGACTGGGAGGCAAACCAAGCTCGTAATTAACCTCTCCAACTCGTCTCAACACCTCAAATGGACCTATAAACCTTAGGCACAACTTGCCCTTCTTCCCGAATCTCATTATTCCCTTCATCAGCGAGACTTTTAAGAGAACCTTTTCGCTCACCATAAATGATAAATCACACTCCTTCTGATCTGTGTAACTCTTCTGTATGGACTGTGTTGTGCGAAATCGCTCCTGAAACAACTTTACCTTTTCCAAGGCATCCTTCACCATGTCAGTACCATATAATGTAGCCTCGCCGGGAAAAAACCATCCAACGGGCAAACGACATCGTTGACCATACATAGCCTCAAATGGAACCATCTCGATGTTGTACTGATAAATGTTGTTATAAGCAAACTCGGCCAAAGGCAAGAATCGATCCCACTTCCCTCCGAAGTCAATCACACATGCTCTGAGCATATCCTCCAAGATCTGAACCATCTGCTCTGATTGCCCGTCGATCTGCGGATGAAATGTTGTGTTGAGCTCTACCGGGGACCCCAACTCACTCTATACTACCCTCCAAAAATGTGAAATAAACTGAGGGCCTCCATCTGATATGATGAAAACAGGCACACCATGTAATCGAATAATCTCCTGAATGTAAATATGGGCCAATCTCTCTGAAGAATACGTGGTCACAACCGGAATAAAGTGTGCCGACTTGGTCAACCTGTCAAAAATTATCCAAATTGCATCAAACTTCCTCAAGGTCCGCGTCAACCCAACTAGAAAGTCCATAGTAATGCGCTCCCATTTCCACTCAAGTATAACCATCTGCTGGAGTAGGCCATTTGGCCTCTAATGCTCATACTTAACCTACTAGAAATTTAGGCACCTCACCACATACTCAACTATGTCCTTTTTCATCCACCGCCACCAATAATGTTGCCTCAGGTCGCGATATATCTTCGTAGCACCTAGATGAATAGAATACTGAGAACTATGTGCTTCCTCTAGAATCTTTTCCCTCAATCCATCAAAACTAGGGACACATAGACGACTCTGGTGTCGCAGAACACCATCCTCAGTGATAGTAACCTCCTTGGAACCACCATGTCGTACCTTTTCTCTAAAAACCAATAAGTGTGGATCGTCGTACTAGCGAGCCTTGATCTTCTTGAATAGTGAAGACTGGGGGACGACGCATGCAAGAACTCGGTTGGGCTCTGAAATATCCAACCTCACAAGTCTGTTAGCCAAGGGATGAATGTCCAAAGCTAATGGCCTCTCCTCTACTGAAATGAATGCCAAACTACCCATACACTGTGTCTTTCTGCTCAAGGCATCCGCAACCACATTCGTGTTGCCCAGTTGATAAAGGAAGGTAATATCATAATCTTTTAGTAACTCAAGCCACGTGCGCTGCCTCAAATTAAGATCCCTCTGCTTGAACAAATGTTGTAAGCTCCAATGATCGATGTAAACCTCACAGGACACCCCATAAAGATAATGCCTCTAGATCTTGAAAGCATGAACTATCGCGGTCAACTCCAAATCATATATGGGGTAATGCTTCTCGTCGGGCTTCAACAATAACTCGCCTCACAATCGTCGTGAAGCATATGCAATAACTCGCCCATCTTGAATCAATACACAACCCAGGACAATGCGTGAAGTGTCACAATACATAGTATACATCCCTGAACCGGAAGACACTAACACCGGTGCTGAAGTCAAGGCGGACTTGAGCTTCTGAAAGCTCGCCTCGCAATCGTCGGACCATCAAAGCGGATCACCCTTCTGGGTCAATCTAGTCAAAGGTGCTGCAATAGATGAGAAGCCATCCACAAACCGATGATAATAACCTGCTAACCCCAAGAAGCTCATGATCTCGGTCGTTGTGGTAGGATGAGGCCAACTCTGAACTGCCTTGATTTGTTTGGGATCTACCTTAATACCCTCGCTTGATACAACATGCCCTAATAATACCACAGAGTCTAACCAAAACTCACAATTGGAGAACATAGCATATAGTTTTTGTTCCCGCAAGGTCTGAAGCACCACTCTCAAATGCTGCTCGTGCTCCTCCATGCTAAGCGAGTAGATAAAAATGTCATCAATGAAGACAATGACAAACGAGTCAATATACGGCCTGAACACCGAGTTCATCAAATCCATAAACGCCGCCTGGGCGTTAGTCAAGCCGAAGGACATCACTAAAACTCATAGTGGATATATCTAGTCCGGAAAGCTGTTTTCGGAACATCCAAATCATGAATATTCAATTGGTGGTACCCCGATCTCAAGTCAATCTTAAAGAACACCCCGGCACCCTACAACTAGTCAAACAAATCATCAATATGCGGCAATAGGTACTTGTTTTTAATGGTAACTTTGTTCAACTGGCAGTAATGAATGCACATCTGCATAGTCCCATCTTTCTTCTTCAGGAATAACACCGGTGCACCCCAAGGCGACACACTCAGTCTGACGAACCCTTTTGCTAGCAACTCCTCAAGTTGTTCTTTCAACTCCTTCAGCTCTTTCGGAACCATGCGGTACGATGGAATAGAGATAGGCTGGGTACTTGGAGCCGAATCAATAAATAAATCGATATCACGATCTGGTGGCATGCCTGGAAGATCAGAAGGAAACACATCGGAGAACTCCTGAACCACGGGCACTGAATCAATTTCCAGAGTCTCCGTAGTAGTATCCCAAACATAATCTAGATAAGCCAAACAACCCTTCTCGACCATATGTCGAGCCTTCAGAAAAAAGAGATAACCCGACTACACTGACAGACGAACCCATCCACTCCAATCTAGGCAAGTCTGGCATCGCTAAGGTAACAGTCTTGGCATGGCAATCAAGGATGGCGTGATATAGAGACAACCAATCCATGCCCATGATGACCTCAAAGTCCGTCATATCAAGAAATAGAAGATTCGTTCTAGTCTCAAACCATAGAAAGTCACGATACAGGACCGGTAGATCCAATCCACCACAACAGAATCGCCTGCTGGTGTGGACACTTATACAAGAGTACCCAAGGACTCGCGAGGAACACCCAGGATATGAGCAAACAGAGATGAAATATATGAATGTGTAGACCCTGGATCAAATAGTAATGAATCATCCCTACCACAGACAGCAATAATACTTGTGATCGCGGCATCTGAGGCCACTGCATTTGTTCTGGCCGGAAAAGCATAGAATCTAGCTGGAGCGCCACCTGACTGGACTCCACCTCTAGGATAACCCCTAGCCATCTGCCCTCTGCCTCTGGGCGGCCGGATGGCTGGTGCGGCAGCTGGTGTTGTAATCATAGACTGATGACCCTGCTGAACTGCCTTGCCCCAAAGTCTGGGACAAAACCTCTTCATGTGGCCAGGATCACCGCACTCATAACAACCCATCGGACTGGGGGACTGCTGATCTGAAGTCTGACCCTGATGAACTGAATAGCCTATGGAGGAACCCTGAATAGTTGGTGGGCGGTATGCGCTCAATGGAATGGCGCTGAAATAGAGCCGCACTTGAGCACCTCGAGAAGGGGGCGGTGCTGGATATGTGGGCTTGCTAGACCGACCCCTCCCAAACTAACCTCTGCCCCCAGACGGAGCACCACTGAACCCTCCAGAATAACGGAATCGCTTGTCCCTCGGCACCTTCTCTCGGCTCTGGTAACGAACACCTACGATCCTCTGAGTTATCTCCACAACTAGCTTATAAGAAGTCCCCATCTCAACCTCTCAGGCCATAGTGGCCTGGATACTAGAGTGCAAACCGGCAACAATACTTTGCACTCTCTATGCATCGGTGGGAAGTATCATAAGTTCATGGCGAGACAACTCAGAGAATCTTGCCTCATAATCGATCACTAACATCTGACCCTGCTTGAGCTGCTTGAACTGAAATAGCAACTCTTCCCTCTAAGAGAGTGGAATATATCTATCCAGAAAGATAGGTGTGAACTGGTCCCAAGTCAAGGGAGGAGAACTTGTTGGTCTGCCGAGGAGATATGACTGACACCACCTACGAGCCCTACCCTCCAGTCGAAAAGAGGTAAATTCCACCTCGTGGGACTCAAAATCCTCATGTTGTGCAATTTATCCCTGCAATAATAAATAAAGTCCTAGGGGTGCTCATGTCGCTAACATCCAAAGATAGGAGGATGTAGCCTAGTCCATCTATCCAATAGCTTATGCGGCTCGTCGGTCGTAGCTGGTCTAGGCTCAGGTATGGCTGTTATAACTGGCTGGGCTCCGCCCATGGGTAATGTGCTTGGGGTCTGATATACTGAAACTGCATGCCTAGGAGCCTGAGTGGTAGGGGTCTGTGATCCTCCTCCCACCTGAGATATGGTTGGTTCTACTGGAAATAAATCAGCCTGAGTCATAGAATCCATGAACCGCAACATACGGACTATGACCTCCTGGAATCCTGTTGTGGATAGGAAATCCGCTGGGGCTGGTTCAGCTGCAGGCACCTCGCCCTGCTCCTCAATAGCAGGTTCCTCCACTGGATCCACTTGTGGCACAATTGGAGCAACTCTAGGACGTCCTCTTCCTCTACCATGAGTTGGAGCCCTCCCTCGACCTCTAGCAACAGGGAGAGCAGCTCTTCCATGGTCGGGTACATCTGTCGCACGCGCTCTCACCATTTGTGAGAGAATAAGAGAAAGCTAACTAACACAACATAAACTGCACGAAAGGAGATGAAGAAAGAGTAGTTTCCTAACACCCTATAGCCTCTCGAAGATAAGTACGGACGTCTCCGTACCAATCTGCAAGACTCTATTATGTCTGCTTATAACTTGTGAGACTTACGTGAACCTAGTGCTCTGATACCATGTTGTCACAACCCAATTTCCCATATAGGTCGTGATAGAGCTCAACGTCGCCGTTAGACAAGCCAACGGTAAACTATCCATGTATTTATTCTTTTTAACAATTTCGAAATAGTTGATTTTTATTTATTAAGTAGGTGAAAATTTTAATAAAATAAAGCTTAAATAAATACGAGAGCAAGTGTGGTGTCAAAATACTCAAAAAACATCAAACGTCTAATAGCATATTTGCAAGACCTGGTGTTACACGTGTATGAGCTACTAGTAGAATATACAAAACACTAAACTATTGTTTAAAATATAGTAGACGGAAAGGAAATGCAAAAGAGAGACTCTGGGTGCTGTATAATGGACTCGGAAGATGCTCACCACTAAACCTCGGGGTATCGGGATGTGCGCCAAAATGACTGCCAGATGTACCTGCCTCAGATCCTGCACGATTAGTACAGAAGTGTAGCGTGAGTACATAAACAACATGTACCCAGTAAGTATCCAGTCTAACCTCGAAGAAGTAGTTACGAGGGGTCGACATTGACACTTACTATGGGCCAATAATCAAATGTAAAAAATCTAAACAATTATGGAATATGAAAATAATAATAATAATAATAACTCAATAACAAGCAGTGAATAGATGATTCTTCAACTGATAATAAATTCCAAAATCTTCATCTAACACATACTAGTTCCAAATCACTTTCGGTTATTAAATAAATTATACCTCTCAAGACATAACATAATATCAAATGTAATCGGGTTCCAAGTATTATCACGCATGATTTATGTCGAGGTCCTATGACCCGATAAAAAATATATTGTGCATTGACGAGGGTCAAACGGCACGAACCATAGATGCATCTATTAAACTGTCGAGGCGAACGACCCACTCCCATGAGAATAGAGAAGTTTACCTCGCTCGCGGAAGTACTTGTGACGCGAGAGGATATGGATTTCTCTGAGTTATTAAGTATTCCTCAATTCTTTACCCAAATAAGTAATCTACCTTGGAAGTTTTCAACTTTAAAATCTCTAGACTCAGCTCTATTTAAGATAATTAATATGCACAACAAGCATGACAGTACAGTTAAAGCATGATGTAAATCTAAGACTACCCGGACATCTCATGGAATATAGCTACGCACGGACTCTCGTCACCTAGTGCGTATGTAACTCCCCACCCAAGTAATTCACAACAAAAAAATACACCTAAGAGGATGAGTTCACTCTTAAAAGGTTAGGCAAGAGACTTACCTCATTCTCAAGCTCACTTCCAGTCCATAAATACGCTCTAAATCCTCAACCTGGTGCCAAACAACCCGAAAGTAGACAAATATAATATAAATAAATTAAAATATACTCAAAAGTTCATAATTTAACTATTGGGGTAATTACCCACACCTAATTGAAAGATTCCTAAAATTTACCTCCGGGCCCATGTGCCCGAATTCCGGAAATGTTCGAAAATAATTGTTACCCATAACCTCATGAACTCAAATATATCATTTTCACCCAATTTCATAATCATTTTCGTGGTTAAATCCCATTTTTTTTATCAAAACCTAGATTTTTCAACTAGACCCATAATTTTCATAATTTTACATGTTAAAATCTACCCATAACGTATCTATTTAACTTACATTGGATAGAAATTACTTATCTTCAATAGCTAGGTGAAAACCCCTCTCCAAGAAGCTCCAAAATGGCCCAAGCGATGAAAGAAATGAGTCAAAAATGGCCTAAATCCCGACTTAAATGAACCTCACTGCCCAGCGGTTTTCTCACATGCGGCTCTGCTTCTGCGGAAAAACCCTCGCAGGTGCGTACCAACCACAGGTCTGCCTCCTTCGCTTCTGCAGTGTACGCGTCACACCTGCGACCTTCCCCGCATCTGTGATCGCTTGCCTCGCATCTGCGCCTTCATAGGTGCGGTCCCTAGATCGCTCCTGCAATCACTGGACAGTCCACGCCAGGCCTCTTCTACAGTCAAAAGCTCGCACCTGCAGCCAAAATCGCGCAGGTGCGGACACACCAGAACTGGTGCACCAGCATATCTATTAAGTCCAAACTTGGTCCGCGCATCGTCCGAATGGAACCTGAGGCCCCCAGGGCCCCGCCCAAACATACCACCAAGTTCGTAAACATAAGACGGACCTGCTCGACCTCTCAAAATACGGAAAACAGTACCAAAACTAAGAATCACACTCCAAAGCAAATCTAATCAACTTATGAACTTCAAGTTCTTCATACTTGCTCCGAACGCGCTGAATCGTACTTAAACTACTCGAAATGACACCAATTTTTTTTTTTTTGTAATTCTTAAATCACCATACGGAACTATTCTCGGATTCGTAATCTCAAACGGACCTTGATTACAGCAAAACCAACTTCAAACCAAATTTAACGAACTTGAAAAACCTTCAATGTGCCAACTTTCAATATTAACCGTCGAAACGCTCACGAGTCATCTAAAACCCAATCCGAACATATGTTCAAGTCCAAAATTATCATACCAACCTATTAGGACCGTCAAATCCCGGTTCCGATGTCATTTACTATAATTGTTGACACAAGTCAAACTTAATCCTTTTAAGCCAATAATAAGGAACTAATTATTCCGATTTCAACTCGAACCCTTCCAAATCCCGAACTAAACATCCTTCTAAGTCATAAAATAGTAAAAGCACATGCGGGGAGTCTTATTTAGGGGAATGGGGATCTAGAAAGTAAAATGATTGGTCGGGTCGTTACACGCGCGGCTACTAATATTAGTATATATATATTAAAGAAAGAAAGTTTATATTGTGGTTAAGCCAAGTGGCAAGCTATTATAAAGCCATTTCAATTTGGCAACTTAGGATAATGTTTATGATAACATTTAATTTAAATTGAAAGATAAGATTTCTTATTTGAATTAAAATGGAAAGATAATAAATAAGATTCTTTTGAATCTGAATGGAAAGAAAGTGAATATTTTTCTAAAGATACATCCTATTGTCCTATCTTAACTGATAAGTTTTTTTAAAAAAAAAATTGAGTTTAAAGATAAAAACAATAGCACTATCTTTACTAATTTTAACTATAAAGATGGAGATATTGTCAGCACATATTATTGCTACTCCTAATAATAATAATCTATATCTATATATATATTAAAGAAAGAAAGTTTTAACGATGATGATGATAATAATAATAATAATAATAATAATAATAATAATAATAATAATAATAATGATAATAATAATAATAATAATAATAATAATAATAATAATAATAATAATAATAACAATAATAATAATAATAATAATAATAACAATAATAATAATAATAATAATAATAATAATAATAATAATAATAATAATAATAATAATTAATCAACATATCTTCTGTCTATTTATTTTCTTAAACCAAATCAACTCAATTCTTTCTCATTGTGAATTGAAAAACAAAATCATTTAAATCTTATCCAAGCTTCTGAATAGGAAAAGAAAACTCCAACGACGGAAATATAACACGAGATATTGGTGAAGTATAAGAAAATATACGCAGTTGTTGTTCTATTCTTTGTCAATTTTTGGACTAAATAATAAACATGTTTATATCGATCGATCATAGAAGAAAAAATATTATTCATTCCGATTAAGAAATTTAATAAATATTTATAAGTTAATAAATAAAATAAAGGTAATAAATAAATAATACTGAAATAATATTATTAATAAATTTATATATAAAAATTAGAGTAAAGGGTAAAAGAATCAAAGAAAATAAATATTTTATTACAATAAAAAGAAAAGTCAAATTTATTTATAATATATCTCGGTTCTTTTGAAGTAATAGATAGACTTTTCAATTGTTTTCTCTTAATGCTAGATGTCTTCTATGCTAAATTAGATAGTGTCACGACCCCAATTTCCCTCTGTAGGATGTCGTGACAGCACCTAGTCTCCAAGATTAGGTAATCCTAACAAGTATGCGAAATAACTGAAATATTAAGCTAAAACTCAAAACGTCAACAACCGTAATAAATAAAAATTGCAACTCAAGTATAAACAACTCCCAAAACTCGGTAGATATAAGTCACAAGCTATAAAGAGACATACTAAATATCCCTATACATCAGAGTCTGCAGACGCTGGCAGATGTACCTTGAAATCTTCACGTAAGGACTAGCTCACTGATACCTGGTCTGGTAGGCAATACTTAGGTCTGCACAAAAAATGTGCAGAAGCGTAGTATGAGTACACCACAACGGTACCTAGTAAGTGACAAGCCTAACCTCGGTAGAGTAGTGACGAGGTCAGGTCAGGGCCTTACTGGAAAAAATAAGAAACAGGGCAAAAGATATAATAATATAATGAAATGACAGAGAAGTGAAACAATGAGAATTTACGAAAGGTAATAACACTGAATCAAAGAAAGACAAATAAAACATGAAAGGAAAGCAAAAATCTTACAAGTTAAGGAACAACAACAACAACAACAATATAGCAAATAGAGGAAAACAACAGGGGCACTCCCGAGGTACCGCCTCGTAGTCCCAAAAGTAAATATCTCACAGTCTTTCCTTATTTTACCACGGGAGCCTTCATATTTTGTTTTGAAAATTATTTTTCCAAAATAACATCCCGAATTTTAGCCAACCTTATCACACTGCATGACTTCTAGTAGTTCCCCTACTAGGTATGTGTATCAAGCCCACCTTATCTCACTGCATGCGTTTCAACACCCAGACCTTATACCACAGCATGCGTATCAATAATAACAACCGCATGGCAGAAACCTCGTGCAACAACCAAACATTTGTCTCAACAATAATCACGAAAACCAAAACATTACAACTGAAACAATGATATTTCAATGATAGCAATTTCAAGTAAATAATCCCATAGTTAAATAATGAATATGGAATAAAAAAAGCAGGTAATTCAACTAAGCATGTAGTACAAGTTGCAAATAAGAGATAAGACAAGTAGATAGGTGAAATTAGGCTAAACATGATGACTATACATGCTAAGTAACTTAGTTAAGGTATAAAAAGAAAACTACTTAGCTAAAACAGGAATTTCAACATTTAGCCCATGTACGCGCTCGTCACCTCGTGTACACGGCCCTCACATATCACAAATTGTCACAACAATACCAAATCCTAAGGGGAATTTCCCCCACACAAGGTTAGACAAGTCACTTACCTCAAACCTCACTCAATCAATCAATAAGAAGGCATTTCTCTCGATTTTCCGACTCCGAACGACTCAACTCTAGCCAAAAACAATTACATACTATAAATATAACTATAGAAAACTAAACTAGATAATGAAATTATGATTTTAGCAAGAATTGGAAAAATTGCCACAAAAAGTCGACCCGGGCCCATGACTCGGAACCCGACCAAAACTATAAAAACCGAACACCCATTCGATATCGAGTCCAATCATACAAGAATTATCCAAATCCGACCTCATTTGGCCTTTAAAAAAACCAAAGAATTTGGTCAAAGAACTTTTACACTTTTTCCCCAATGTTTTCATCCCAAATCCTTAATTAGATGACGAAATCGAAGATGGATTAGTGGAAATTAATCAAAAAAAATTCAAGAATCCTTACCCAAATATTTCCTCTGAAACTCCCTCAAAATCTCTCGCCTCAATCCGAGCTCTTAAAGTCCCAAAATGAAAATGAAAACAAACCCTCGATTTTGAAATTTTAAGATTTAATGCCTAGTTTTACTTCTTCGCTAACGCAGAATTAGCTTTGCGTTCGCGAAGCACAAAATGTTACTGCCCCATACCTATGCGATCGCAAAGCAGAATGTACGAGAACGTGGAAATACATACGCGAATGCGGTGCACTGGTCCCTCATGCCTACGCGATCGTGAATGACCTCACGTGATCGCGATGAACAATCGTGTGTGAATCCTCAACCTTCACTTCCTCTAAGCGAACACGGTCTTACCCACGCGTTCGCATTTCACTGTTGCGCCAACTTACGCGATCGTCAACCCAGTCTCGCGAACGCGTAGCACTAAATCCCATCTGCCACCAAGAACACATCGTGAACGCGTGTCACAACCCAAATTATTCCTCCGTAAGGGGTCGTGATGGCACCTAGTCTTTACGACTAGGTAAGTCTAATATTGCAAAAAATATAAAGAAAACACAACATTTTAAAGGTAAACATCATATTATAAATAGCCAAGAGTAGCACCACTCGACATATACAAAATAGTTTTCCAAAACCCGGAATATCACTAAGTCACAAGCTGTTATAATCTATGTAGCTTTATACAAAAGTCTGAAGATAATAAGGAAAGTCTCTAGACGAGGGAGTAGAAGGGGACTCCGAAGATCTGCAGACGCAAGCAGAAATACTTTGAAGTCTCCTAGAATCAGCAGCACGCATTAACCCCAAGGCTGATAGCTCGTACCTGGATCTGCACATGAAAAATATGTGCAGGAAAGGGCATGAGTACACTACAATGGTACCCAGTAAGTGCCAAGCCTAACCTCGGTCGAGTAGTGACGAGGTCAGGTCAAGGCCCTACCGGAGTAAATATAATAAATTAAACAGTAAAAGATATAAGTAGAATTTACGGTAACACATTTAAAGAAATTCTCGAAAATTTAACAGTTAAGGGAGCCCTCGACTCAAAACAAGGTAAACACAGTGGGAAATCTCTCAGGATACCGTCCCGTAGTTTTAAATGAATATGCCGTACAGAGGGATCTCCCGGAATACGTCCGTAGTCCCAAAGTAAATATGTAGTGCTGGGGGATCTCCCAGAATACATCCGTAGTCCCAAAGTAAATATGCAGTACAGGGGGATCTCTCGGAATACGTCCGTAGTCCCAAAGTAAATATGCAGTACAGGGGAATCTCTCGGAATACGTCCGTAGTCCCAATTTAAATATGCAACGCAAGATGAAATGACAGGTATGACATCGAGTTATACAGTTTATACTGGACACAGATAAGGCAAATAAGGACTTAACTGAACATGATTCACGGAATGTCAATTAGGCAGTTAAAATATGTAAGCATGCTTTTCTAGTCTAAACTACACAATTAAACATATTAGTACAATTAATAAGAGAAGCAATTTATGATTTAAAAAAGTTAAACATGATTTTTGCAATAATAGCCCGTGTACATACTCGTCACCTCACGTACACAGCGCCCACACACCAAATAATATCAAGATATCCTAAGGGGGAAGTCTCCAACACAAGGTTAGGCAAGCCACTTACCTCGAATCGCTCAAATCAACTTGATATCACATTCTTGCCAGGAGTATCTGACTCCGAATGGCCCGAATCTATTCAAAACAGTACAATACCATCAATACGTGCTAATGGAATGAATCCCACAAGAAAAACTACAAAAATTAGGCCAAAATCCGAAATTGGCTCAAACCGGCCCTCGGGCCCACGTCTCGAAACCCAACAAAATTCATGAAACTAGAAAGCTCATTCACTCACGAGTTTAACCATATCAAATTTACTAAAATCCGACACCCAATGGTCCTCCAATCCACAATTCAAACTTCCAAACCCCTAGCCTCCAACTTCCAAATTCCACCTTAAATACACATTAACTAGGTGAGAAAATACATGTCAAGGCAAGATTATTGACCAAAAATAAGCACAAGGAACTTATCTCAATAAATGCCTCGAAAATGCTCTCAAAAATTGCCCTAACCCGAGTTTGCAAGGCCAAAAATGACAAAAATCGTGAAGCCCTTCGGTTTTAATCACTGCCCAGGTATTTCCGCACCTGCGGGTGCGCTTGTGCAAAAAATGTGTGCATCTGCGTAACTCACTTACCCCCTCTGCCTTTGCACCTACGACGAAAGGGCCGCACCTACGCGCGCGTGCCTGCGGACAACACTTCCGCTTCTGCGCATTTGCGAACAACCTTGCGCATTTGCAGGCATCGCAGATGCGGAACTTCCTCGCACCTGCGACCCCAGGGCAACTCTACTTTCTCGCATTTGCGCCTGCAAGTCTCGCTTCTGCGAGGCCGCACCTGCGGACTCCCCACCGCAGGTGCGAAAACACCAGAACCAGCAAAAAAATCAGAAATTCCTCTAAGTCAAACCTTCACCCGTTAAGCATCTGAAACACACCCGAGGCTCCCGAGACCTCAACCAAACATACCAACCAATCCTAAAATACCATGCAAACTTAGTCGAGCTCTCAAATCCCATCAAACAACGCTACAATCACGAATCACCCTCCAATTCAAACTTAAAGAACTTGAAACTTCAAAATTCTACAACCGATGTCGAAACCTATCAAATCACGTCCGATTGATCTCAAATTTTGCGCACAAGTCATAATCTACATTAGGGACCTACTCCAACTTCCGAAATTGGAAAATGACCCCGATATCAAAAATTCCACTACCGGCCTAAAACTCCAAAAATTTGACTTTCGCCATTTCAAGCCTAAATGAGCTACGAACCTCCAAAACACAATCCGGACATGCTCCTAAACCCAAAATCACCTAACGGAGCTAACGAAACTGACGGAATTCCATTCCGGAGTCATCTTCACACAGTTTCGACTACGGTCCAAATCCTAAGGCTTAAGCTCTCATTTAGGGACTAAGTGTCCCAAAACACTCTGAAACTCAAAACCAATCATCCCAGCAAGTCACAATAGCAGAAAAGGATTTGGGGAAAGCAGTTAATAGGGGATCGGGGCTATTACTCTCAAAATGACCGGCCAGGTCGTTACAACGCGGCCCCACTCTCGCGATCGTGTATAAAAACACCAGCACCAGCAAAATCTGCAATCTCCCAAGTTTCGAAATGCGCCGAATATGATCCAAATAACACTCGAGGCCCCCGGGACCTCAACCAATTATACCAACAAGTCCTAAAACAGCATACAGACTTAGTGGATTTTTCAAATCACATCAAACAACGCTAAAATCAAGAATCGTGCATCAATTCAAGCCTAATGAACCTTTAAACTTGTAACTTCCATATCAGATGCCAAAACCTATCAAATCAAGTCTGATTGACCTCAAATTTTATATACATGTCATAATTGACATTACGGACCTACTCCAACTTCCGAAAATGGAATCCAACCCTGATATCAAAAAGTCCACTTCTTGTTAAACTTTCCAAAAATCTTCTAAATTTCCAACTTTCGCCAATTAACGTTGAAATGACCTACGGACCTCCAAATCAACATCCGGATATGTTCGTAATACAAAAATCACCATACAGAACTATTGGAACCGAAAAAATTTCATTCCAAAGTCGTCTTCATACAAGTCCAACTACAATCAACTCCTACGATTTTAACTTTCAATTTAGGGACTATGTGTCACATTCTACTCCGAAACTTGCCAGAACCCGACACCAAGAACCCCGGCAAGTCAAGTAACCACAAAATAAGATTGAGGGGGCAATAAATAGGGGATCGGGGCTAATACTCTCAAAATGACTGGTTGGGTCGTTACAGATAGGAGTGGGGATATGGATTCTTATCTGATAGCTCAGGTATGGACAATGACCTTTTAGTCCGTTGTTGATATTTATGTTCTCACAAATTGTTTCAACTAATTGATTGAGTAGTTGTTGGGATCGATATATACGTATACATTAGAATGAATTAGATTTAAACAGAGTAAACATAAGGAGGAATATGATTACACTATTTGGGATTGCTATTTACACAAAATAAAGTGAATACAGAGATCAAAGGTAAATTAATTTAATTAAGAATTACAAGTCAAGATGTAGGAACTCATCTTCTATTAGGACATATGCATGGTAGAAGAGAAATACTGAAAGTAGGTTAAAAGTTCATTTAATTAGAAAACCATTTACAAAATAAATTGTTAAATAAAATTAAAATCTTTAATGTTGAAGAGTTTTATCAAATATTCTTACTTACAGATAGTGATCTGAACAATCCACTATATTCCAAAGGTGTCATTCAAACTGTTAAAAGTAAATTGACTTTAATTGTGTGGTTAAAATTGAAGTGGAATTAAAATTGTTGAGAAAATTATGATCCAATTGTTCTTTAGGTTGATAACTCCCAAAAGTGAAAATATGTTTGTTGTCAATAAATCATCAAGTATGTACATATTAATTTCACTTTCAACATTAAAATAGCTAACGTAATAAGTAACTTTAGGTTGATATAAATTGACAATGTAAGATGTACTTCTGTTGAGATAACAATAAAATGTATTTTTAAATTAAGATATTATTAAATGTATTTTTATTAATTATTATTTTATATAGTGTTATTTATTTTTGAATCATGTTATGTTTTTGTTTGTTTGTATCACCGACTATATGTGGAGTTATAATAATTGAATTTCTGCCAGTAGTTATTCATATATATTTTTTAATTTATAAAATTTAGCATGATCATATTATTATCCGCACATCGTGCGGGTACAACTAGTAGTGCCCCTTAACAGGGTAAACTCTGTAACGACCTGACCGGTTGTTTTGAGCTCTAGAGCATCGTTCAGCGATTTGAGGCCCTGAGCAGCTTCAGGTATTATGACTTGTACGCGTGGTCGGAATTTAATTTTGGAAAGTTCAGAGTCGATTTGGAAAGAAAATTCTAATTTTGGAAGCCTTAAGTTGGAGGAATTGACTAAAGTATGATATTTTTAAGTAAACAACCTCGGAATCGGGATTTGAAGGTTCCAATAAGTTCGTATGATGATTTTGGACTTGGGCGTATGTACGGAGTGGGTTTTGGATGACCCGGGAGATTTTCGGCGCCTATTATGGAAGTTGGCATTTTGGAAGAATTTTATAAATTTGGGTTGAAGTGTATTTCAAGGTTATCGATATCCATTTGGGATTTTGAGTCTGGGAATAGCTCTGTATGGTGATTCTGGTATTAGGAGTGCATCCGGAAGTGGATTTGGAGGTGCGTAGGTCATTTTGGGGTCATTTGGGTGAAAGTTGGAAATTTGGATAATTTTAAGAAACTTGACCGAGAGTGGACTTTTTTATATCGGGGTTGGATTCCGATTCCGAAAGTTGAAATAGGTCCATAATGTCAATTATGACTTGTGTGCAAAATTTGAGGTCAATCGGACGTGATTTGATAGGTTTCGCCATCGATTGTAGAAGTTTGGAATTTCAAAGTTCATTAAGTTTGAATTGGAGGGTGATTCGTAGTTTCAATGTTGTTGGGCATGATTTGAGGTCTCGACTAAGTTCGTAATGTGTTTTAGAATGTGTTGGTATATTTGGTTGAGGTCCGAGGGCCTCGGGTGGATTCCGGACGGTAAACAGATCGAATTTGGACTTGGGAAGAACAACTAAAGCTTCCAGCTTCTGGTGTAACCGCACATGCGTGGAGGTAGCCGCATGTGTGAAGGAGAGGAGGTTGTCCAGTAACCGCAGGTGCGGAATATTTGGGCGCACCTGCGAAGGCTCAGGTGCGAAGAGGGCAATGCAGGAGCGGGCAATAGGCGCAGGTGCGGCGCATGGACCGCAGAAGCGGACGCCTAGATAAGTTACATGGGGCGCAGATGCGGGGACTATTGCACCGAGCTGGAGCCGCACCTGCGATGGAATTTCTGCAGGTGCGGAGCCGCAGAAGCTGCTATTTGACCGCAGGTGCGAAGGTCGGGTTAGGCAGTGTGTTTCTTTAAAACGGGGGTTTGGCTCAATTTCACTTCATTTCCTCAATGGGAGCCAGTCTTGGAGTGATTTTGGAGCTCCATCTTTATCATCTATGTCAAGGTAAGTGATTCCCACCTATTGCAAGTTAAATACATGGATTATATATGGATTTAGACATGAAATTTTGTAGGAATTTGGTATTTGTGAAGAAAAACCTAGAAATTGGTATTTTTTGATTTTGACCACGAATTTGGACATGAAATTGAGAATAAATTATATGTTGGAGCTCGTAATGCTATGGGTAGTGTTTACCTTCAAATTTTTCGAAATCCGGGCATGTGGGCCCAAGGGTGATTTTTATCGACTTTTCGAGCGGAGTTGGAAATTGTTGTAAATTGAATTGTAATGAGTATTAGAGTATATATTTATGGATTTGCACATATATTGAATAGTTTTGGAGCAATGGGCATCGGTTCGAGTTGATGGAAAGGTCTCTTGTCTAACTCTGTGAAGGGAAAATTACCCCTAGGTATTGTATATTGATGTGTGCTGCTTGTTGTGGGGGCTACGTACGTGCGAGATGATGAGACCCTGTACATAGGTTCATTCATGTTATTGTCCGGGTAGGCTTGGGTTCACATCATGCTATAGCTGTACTTTTTGAGCAGTCTCTCGACTATTAAATTCCTTTATTTTTACATTACTACTTGAGACTAGAATTGCTATTGTAGAGACTTCACGAGTACATGATTTGTCACCGAATAATTTTACTCATATTACGAAATGATTCCTTGATATATATGGTTCATTGAAAGTTTTTGTAAAAGAAATTATAACTCACACGTTTATTCGTGAGTGGTCAAGTACCCATCAAAGCTCTTTATTCAAATGCGATCGGGCCGTTCGCCTCGGCAGGATTATGTACTTCTTATTCTAATGGGATCGGGTTGTTCGCCTCGGCAGTTTATTTGATGTATCTATGGTTCGCGCCGTTCGACCTTCGGCAGTGCATAATTTAAATTTTATGTTGGATCGGGTCGTACGCCTCTGCATTTCTTATATCATATCCTCATGGAATCGTGTGTAATATTTAGCAAGAAGCCAGAGTATATGTGTTTTCCCGATTGGGTTATGAAAATCTATCTGATGAAATCCACAATATTCATATATAAGCTCCGGTTAAGGAGGGAATTTCAAATGGAGAGCTTGAGTTCCTCGTAAAGAGGGGTATTTGTACCACATTATCTATACTTGTTTATCTTATTTATTTGCTCTACCTCATATTTACTTACCTCTTTACTGTACATGATATTATTGGACCACTAGTAAGTGTCGATGTTGACCCCTCGTCACTACTCCTCCGGAGTTAAGCTAGATACTTACTGGGTAAACGTTGATTATGTACGCATACTACACTTGCTGCATATTTTTGTGCAGGTACATATGTGACTAATGGTCTTGTGAGAGCAGAGTCATGTATGCATGCGCGGACTTACGTGAGCTGCATTCCATATTACGACCCGCAGCCGGCAGTCTCCTTCGGAGTATTTATATTTCTCCTGTCCAAATTTGTATTCCGGGCAGATGTTGTATTTTATTTTACATTCCTAGTGGATACCCATGCACTTGTGACACCGAATTTTAGGGTGATTATGAGTTATTCTGTACTGAAATTGTTAAAAATATTATTATTTACTCTGTGAATTCCATCTTTAACTATTAAATTTAAGGAAATATGATTTCAAAAATATTTCCAAATCAATATTTATTTTTGACTTGACTAACAGCGGTGTTCGACGCCATCACGACCTTTAATAAATTTTGGATCGTGACAATCTCTTTTTTAAATTGAGAAGCCTTCTCAAGGGGAACAGATATCACGTAAATACAAGTGCTTGACCATTAAATTAGATTGCATTGAACTTTGGATAGCACGGCAAAAGACAAAAGCATCTCAGTTTAGTCCTACTCTAGTCGAAATACATACAAAACAAAGATCAAACAGTCAACTTTTACGGTCAGAATTGTAATAACCAAAACATCAAAATGGGACATGAAATTGACCGCATAAATCAGAAATGGTTAACATGAGACCATATAAATCAGAAATTGACCACATAATTCAAAGATTGTAATAGCCAGAAGCATTAAATCAAATTTAGACAACAAATATACATTTAACATAGAAGAAGGCTACAGGAAATTGACCACATAAATCAAAAAGGGTTAAAATGAGACCTTTGGTCCAAATCTGACAAAATGCAAATTACTTTGAGAAAGTCAAAAAGCAAATTGTAACGATCCGACTTGTCGTTTTGAGTAATTACGCTCATTTCTACTATTTGAAGTCTTGAATAGCTTCATATGATGTATTATGATGTGTGTAAATCGTCGGTTTTAATTTTTAGGTGTTTCGGAATTAGTTCGGAAGAATGAATTTCATGTTGGAAGCTTAAATGAAAAGGGTTGACCGGAGTTTGACTTTTATGCAAACGGCTCCGCAATAGAGTTTTGATGATTCCAATATCTTCGTATGGTGATTTTGGACTTAGGAGCGTGTCCGGATAATTATTTGGAAGTCCGTAGTTAAATTAGGCTAGAAATGGCGAAAATAAGAAAATTGAAAGTTGGAAGTTGGACCGGGGGGTTGACTTTTTGATATCGGGGTCGTAATCCGATTCTGGAAATGGGAGTAGGTCTGTTATATCATTTATGACTTGTGTGCAAAATTTGAGGTCAATCGGACTTGAATTGATAGGTTTCGACATCGAATGTAGAAGTTGGATATTTCTAGAATGTTTCGATGTCGAATCTTCAAGAATACGGGGTATCACCTTAAGAAAATGATCTCCAAATTTATTTTTGATTAAAGCATTAGATCCATATTAAAATTACGGAGCCATAGCAAAAAGGAATCGTCGAATTCGGACATCGTATGAGAGAGTTATGCCCATTTTCGTGTAGGAAAATATTTTTCGTCAACGTCCAGGGTAGCTTGGGGCACTATCCATGGCGCTGGAACTTCTGGAGTTCTAGAAACGGTGCCACAGGCAGCGCGCCATGCCACCTGTGGTGCCCGAACATTAAAATCCCTATAAACAGGAGGGTTTTTGCCATTTGTGACGAAAACAAAGTTGGGGAGCTCGGTTTGGGCGATTGTCAGAGGCAAATTTCACCATACAACTTGGAGTAAGTTTTCTTGACTCCTTTGTGATTATATTTTCATGAATTAATCTTCGTTTTCGGCATTAGATTATTGATGTTTCAAGAGAAATCGGAGGAATTATCTACAATTCCATAAAATTTATTTCGAGATTTGAGCATCGATTCGGAGTCGGATTTGAGTAAAGTTAATATGGTTGGACTCGTAATTGAATGGGTTGTCGGATTTTATGAGTTTTGTCGGATTCCGAAATGTGGACCCCACTGTCAATATTTTTTAGCGGAGTTGGAAACTTTTGTAAATTGTTAAAGTGTAAGCGTTAGAGTAAATTGTGATTAATTTGCACGTTGTTTGAATAGATACGAATCGTTTGGCTTGAATTGAGGAGATATGAAGGCGTATGGAGGTTGATACGCACAAAATGAAATTTTTGGAGTATTGTACAGCTTTCTCGGTATTGGATTTGGCTTGTTCGAGGTAAGTAACTCTTTTAATCTTGGAGCTGAGGGTATGAACCCTGATTATACATGTTATGTGTTTGGTGTTGAGGTGACACAAATGCTAGGTGACGGGAGTGTGGGCGTGCACCGTGTGAACTATGACTTCGTTGTTTCTGCGGTACTGTGTAGTTACCTGAACTTATCTGTAATCATGAATCTCTACGTACTAGAGTTATCGAGTTGTGATTCATGTTAGAAACCACGTCTAGACTATATGCTTATCCTGATGGGACCCACTGAGGTCATTACTGGTGTTGAGTTATTTGCTTACATTGCAATTTCAAATTCAGTCATGCTCATTCATTGCATATCATAACTCGGTCTCTGTTGTAATTTAATGATACATCATATCATCATTTTGGGCTAGTTTCATGACATTTTGAGCCCGAGAGACTGGAGAGATTAATGACTGAGTGAGGGCGAGGGCCTGATTTTTTGAGATATTGATACCATGGCATGTGAGTTGTCCGTGCGACACATGAGTTGTCCGTGCGGATCCATATATTTACTATAGCATGTGAGTTGTTCTTGCAACATGTGAGTTATCCGTACGGATCCATATATTATACTATAGCACGTGAGTTGTCCGTGCAGCACGTGAGTTGTCCGTGCGGATCCAGATATTATACTATAGCCACGTGAATTGTTTGTGTAGCACGTGAGTTGTCCGTGCGGATCCGGATATTATTTTATAGCTCGTGAGTTGTCCATGCGGATTATAGCGTTTGGGCTGAAGGAGCCACTCTGGAATCTGTACACACACCTAGTGAGCGCAGGTACCTACTGAGTACGAGTGTCGAGTGCTGAGTGACAGTGAGGATTGAGTGACTGGGAGGACTAAGTGACTGGGAGGACTGAGTAAAATGATAATCTGAGAGTATGCATATGGTTTTATTACTGAGTTACATCGCATTGACATGCACACTTGACATATAGGCATAGAGATACATTTTTTCTCATGTTGTACGATATTTCATCGATCATGACTTCACATACTCATGGACATGTAGGTATAGAGATGTATTTTTCTCATGCCATTTGAAAATGAAGCATCCTATCTGTTGTTGAAAAGTTTTTGGGAAAAATAATAGTTTAACAAAACGTACTCATATTTTGGTGATTTCGGTAAAAGATTTGGGTTTTCGTTGATATACTTGAAAAGCATGCCTATTTTTTTGGAACTGTGAATGAGATAAGAATTTTATCTCTAATCTACTTTTTTTATTACTTCCATTATGTTGTTATGAACTGTTGTTGGCTATTGGTGTTGGACCCCGACTTGTGTTACAACTCGTCACTACTTTCAACCTAAGGTTAGGTTTGTTACTTATTGAGTACATGGGGTCGGTTGTACTCATACTATACTTCTGCACCTTGCGTGTAGATATTGGATGTTGATGTTTATGGATGTTGCGTGTAAATATTGGATGTTGAGTACATAGGGTCGGTTGTACTCATAAAATCAACGAAAGCTGGATTTGAAGTCGTACCTGCGTTCCGGTTGTAGCTGCCCCTTGTTCATGGTAGCCTTAGATTTATAAAAATCTATTTGTGTACATTTCGAATAGATGATGTATTTATTTCATACCAGCTTTGTAAATTCTAATCTTAGAAGCTCATGATTTGTACTACCAGTCTTTGGGGAGTGTATTAGAGTCAGTTAAATATTAATTGAATCAGATTATTATTATTTGGCTTACCTAGCAGGTAAGGTTAGGTGCCATCACGGCTAGTTGGATTTTGGGTCGTGACAAGGTAGTATCAAAGCTCTAGGTTCATAGGTTTTACAAGTCATGAACAAGTGTCTAGTAGAGTCTTGCGAATCGGTATGATGACGTCCATACTTATCTTCGAGAGGCTACATGGCGTTTAGGATAATTTTCATATTTCTTTCCTTATCGTGCGAAATTGATTCAACTTGAAACATAACTCTTTGAATTCCTACCACACATTCGTGTGCGCATGTGAGTGTTCGGTATCAGATGTGCATCGCCGACTTGTGATTCCATGAACGAGATTCGAGATGTATATTCTGTGTTTTGGTAAAGGGACAGTCTGGAGGACTTGAGGCCCGCTTTAGACTGTAGCTTAGTCTCGGTAGCTTCAGTTGTGTAAACTTGTACATTTGGACTCATATGTCCGGTAGTGTCCCTATGTTTGGAATTTGTGGCTCGATGAGCGGTTGAATAGCTATATGATGAGCATGATGTGACTGCGGAAAGTGTTCAGATGGTTTGATTATGACGAGAATGATTTGCTTGAGATGTAAAAAAGAGGGCCATTGGGTGCTTGGTGTCTGTCTTCATTTGACGTATAGTCTCGAGTATGAATGTGTTGAAGGATCTTTCATGTTGTTTAATGGTGGAGCGAAGTAGATTTTCATGTCTTGTTGATGAGTTCATACTTAGGGAGATTAAGTGATCGCGTAGTGATTGTGGATACGTAAGGGTATATTAAGATACCAATTTTAGGCAAAGCATATGGGTTATCTCATGCGGAGTAATCTATGGAGGAGTGCTCCTTATAAAGTTGAGCGGAGAGTTTCTTTTCTACCAGCGGAGTGTATGTGTTGAGATCTGAATGTGAATCTGCTTGAAAAAGTTGACTTGACTGTCAAGAGAATAAATGCGAGCTTAGCGGATGATTGACGTATTTTATGGTTAGTGTGGCTTAAGCTTAAGAAGATTTTCGTTGAACTGACTACGGTATTATGGCAATAATAGAGTATGGATATTGTGAGTTATGGAATATTTTGTTCTATGAATTTGAGCCAAGTTGGGGAGTCTTCTATCACCGATTTGATTGCATGATTATGTGTTGTATTGGTTTTGGTCTGAGGCATACTTGTGGATTAGTTATGACTTGCAGAGGTTGAGATGGAGGATGAGTCGAGTAAGGAAATTCCTGGATACGGGTTATATTGCACTTTATGAGCATATGAAAATCATGGGATGAGTGAGTTGTTATTTACAAAGTATGTAGTACGCACGGAGTATGAATTTGATTGGTGGTGATAAGGCAGGGTTACCTATTTGAGTGTTGTTAAGCTAAAGGAGCACGTGTCTTTCGGCCCGTTTGGGCGGTGCAATTTAGATCCGAGCAGAGTGGATGACTCTCAAGAAAGTTCTAATGGATTCAAGATTAATATGTAGCAACTGAGAATATTTTTTGGCGGATTTGTATATGGCTATAAGCTGAGATTTAAGTTGGATGGTGTCGATACTTGTGGCATTTATTTTATATCATTATGGATTTTATATTTCGGTATCAGGAAGGTGAAGGAAATGTCTTTAGACTCAAATAAGGTATTTTCATAGTGGGTGTTTCGGTTATGGTATTTATAGTAATGGTAGCATCGATTCTTTGGGTAATTATGATGTGTTGAGACTTTAAAAATATTTTGGTGGTAATATTCTTGGGTTTGGTGACCTGCGTAGCTTGGTAGAGTTAGGTAGATTCAGCTCTAATAGCTTGGTTATGTGCAAATGTATTTTAAAGTGTTCTTGATGGTTTCTACCATGGTTATAAACGGATATTTTCTACCGATGTGGAGAACGTGTTGTGTATTGTGATTTTCTCCTGGAAGGAAGCAAGAGAAAGGTTTCTAACTAACCGGGTATGTAATTTGCTGATGACTGAGAGTTCATAATGAGATTCTTGTGCTTGTCACATGATGACATGATAGATGTGGTGTGTTGTGTGGGGTTAAGATTTACATGTACAAGGTGGCAGTCTTGAAGGGAAGGTCACGAATTTTGGACATAATGGTCAATTTTAGATACTTATAGGAATGATATAACTGCTTAGTAATCCCTGAGAAGGGTGCGCATTTCAGAAGGCGCATTGTGTTTTGACTTATGGATGTTCATCGGTATTGAGGTACTCACCTGGTTGATAGACTGATGATATTCAAATCATTGCTATGTGGCACAGAAGAATTATGTAAGTATTCCTCGTGGGATGATCGTGCATGAAAGATGTGTTAGTCATTCGAATGCTAGAGTTGGGATCAGTTATGATGATTCATGTGTCCTATGAATTTGGAGACTGTGAGTTCTCAGAAGCATATTGTTTCAGGGTTGCGACCTGTTTGAGGTGAGTATTTTATTTAAACTCAGTGGAGGCACTAGTTGCGTTAATTATTTGTGATAGCTATGCCCTATGAGTGCGCATATATGTGAGGTTTGAGCCCATGTGCGGGAACCGGAACAAGTATTCATACTCGGAAGAATGCTTAGGCTATGATATGCCTAGAGTTGACTGTTAAGCGTAAAGTTATAACGTTCTCGTATTTATACCTTTGTTGAGAACGATCTGAGTCATACTCGAGGTTACAAAGAGGTTAATTCCCTGAATGAACTGGAAAGTTACTATTTTTGTGTTAATTTGCCGATTTGAATTGTGATAGCAGACTTTGCACATGCCTACACTATGGCATGTTATTTATACCAGTCCAGGAGCATGAGCATCTTATTTCATTATCATATACAAGTGTTCTTGTTTAATTTCTCCTGTATGATATGCTGGGACTGGAGGCCTGTGACCATGCCAGGCGATTTATATTATTGGCACGTGAGTTATCCGTGCAGATCTACATATTGGTATCATTGACACGTGAGTTGTCCGTGCAGTGTGTGTGAATTTTATTTCTTTGATAATTTATCTTATTTCATTGCTTTCCTTCCTCTACGATAAAAATTACTTGAGCAGCGTATTTGAGGAATTGTGCACATGCGCCTACGGTTATCCTCTTCATGAAATTTGAGGAGTTGATTGTAAATATTAGGTTGTGGTGGTGCTAGCTAAACTTGTGAAACAGTTCTCTTCTTTGAGATATATTGGTGTGGCGTGTATGTGGAGTAGTTATGTCTGATAATATAAGGTTATCGGACCTAGAATGTGTACTCTCGGATTTGATTATGGTATATTTGAGAGGATGATATCGAAAGTCGACTTAGAAAGTGATTATGGTTCTGGTTGGGGCGAGAGAGCTCCATGACTAGTTGATCTGATAAGTGGTTATGAGATTCTATATGTTTCTTTCATTATCAGCAGTGTACGAAAGTTTTGGGAACGAGGTTTTGTTTGAAATGAGGTTTAATACTTGAATCGGGTTAGTTTTGAATAGTTACTGTGATCGAAAATGGTGTTGCGAGTATGTGAGTTGTGTAGTATATTATGTGATTATATCTGGGGTTATGGAAGGCTTAATAGTGCTTGTTCAAACTTATACAGTGTGTAGATGTGAGATTCGGGTCTTGTAAGAAATTTTGAATATTTGAAATTGGATTCTATGTTTTACGGACTAAGGTTAAAGTAATGATCTTCAATTATGTTATGTTGTCATGCCTATATAGAATGGGGTGGCGTGGGATCACCCTGGGTATGTGTGTGGTAAGGTGGAATAGTGAATTGATGGCTTGGAAACAATTTTGGCACGTTCGAGGACAAACGTATGTTTAATTGGGGGAGAATATAATGACCCGACTTATCATTTTGAGTAATTACGCTCCTTTATACTATTTAAAGTCTTGAATAGCTTCATATGATGTATTATGACGTGTGTGACTCGTCGGTTTTGATTTTCAGGTGTTTCGAGGTTAGTTCGGAAGAATGAATTTCATGTTGGAAGCTTAAATGAGAAGGGTTGACCGGAGTTTGACTTTTGTGCAAACGACTCCGGAATGGAGTTTTGATGGTTCCAATAGCTCTGTATGGTGATTTTGGACTTAGAAATGTGTTCGGATAATTATTTGGAAGTCTGTAGTTAAATTAGGCTTGAAATGGCAAAAATAGAAAAATTGAAAGTTGGAAGTTGGACCGAGGGGTTGACTTTTTGATATCGTGGTCGAAATTTGATTATGGAAATGGGAATAGGTCTGTTATGTTATTTATTGTGTGCAAAATGTTAGATCAATCGTACTTGAATTGATAGGTTTCGGCATCGAATGTAGAAGTTGGATATTTCTAGAATGTTTCGATGTTGATTCTTCAAGAATACGTGATATCACCTTAATCAAATGATCTCCAAATTCAATTTTGATTACAACATTAGATTCGTATTGAAATGACGAATCCATAGCAAAAAGAATCGTCGAATCCGGACATCGTATGAGAGAGTTATGCCAATTTTCGTGTCGTGAAATATTTCTCGTTAGCGTCCAGGGTAGAGTGGGGTGCTATCCATGGCGCTGGAACTTCTGGAGTTCTGGAAATGGTTCCACTGGCAGCTCCCCACGCCACCTGTGGCGCCCGAACATTAAAATCCCTATAAACAGGAGGGGTTTTTGCCATTTGTGACGAAAACAAAGTTGGGGAGCTTGGTTTGGGCAATTTTCAGAGACAAATTTCACCACACAACTTGAGGCAAGTGTTCTTGACTCATTTGTAATTATATTCCATGAATTAATCTTCGTTTTCGGTGTTAGATTATTGATTTTTCAAGATAAATCGTAGGAAGTTTCTACATTTCCATAAAATGAATATTTGAGATTTTAACATCGATACGGAGTCGGATTTGAGTAAAATTAGTATGGCTGGACTCGTAATTGAATGGGTTGTCAGATTTTGTGAGTTTCATCAGATTACAAGATGTGGTCCCCACTGTCAATTTTTTTGAGCGGAGGTTGATACGTGCAGAATGAAATTTTCGAAGTATTGTGCAGCTTGCTCGGTATTGGATTTGGCTTGTTCGAGGTAAGTAACTCTTCTAATCTTGAAGCTGAGTATTTGAACCCTGATTATACGTGTTATGTGTTTGGTGTTGAGGTGAGCACATGCTAGGTGACGAGCGTGTGGGCATGCACCGTGTGAACTGTGAATCCATTATTTCTGTGGTACTGTGTAGTTACCTAAAATTATATGTAATCATGAATCTCGACGTACTAGAGTTATCGAATTGTGATTCATGATAGAAACCATATCTAGACTATATGCTTATCCTGATGGGACCCACTGAGGTCATTACTGTTGTTGAGTTATTTTCTTAGATTGCAATTCCATACTCAATCATGTTCATTCATTGCATATCATATCTCAATCTCTGTTGTTATTTAATGATATATCATATCATCATTTTGGTCTAGTTTCATGACATTGTGAGCCCGAGAGACTAGAGAGATTGATGACTGAGTGAGGCAGAGGGCCTAATTTTTTTAGATATTGATACCATGGCACGTGAGTTGTCCGTGCAGCATGTGAGTTGTCTGTGCGGATCCAGATATTATACTATAGCACGTGACTTATCCGTGCAGCACGTGAGTTGTCTGTGTGGATCCAAATATTATACTATAACACGTGAGTTGTCCGTGCGGATCCAGATATTATACTATAGCACGTGAGTTATCCGTGTGGATCCAGATATTATTTTATAGAACGTAAGTTGTTCGTGCGGATTATAGCACTTGAGTTGAAGGAGCCCCTCCGAAGTCTGTACACACCCCCAATGAGCGCATGTACCTACTGAGTGCGAGTGCTGAGTGCGAGTGTCGAGCGATTGGGAGGACTGAGTGACTGGAGGACTGAGTAAATTGATACTCTGAGAGTATGCATATGGTTTTATTACTGAGTTGCATCGCATTGACATGCACACTTGACATACAGGCATAGAGATGCATTTTTCCTCATGTTGTACGATATTGCATCATTCATGACTTCACATACTCATGGACATGTAGGCATAGAGATGTATTTTCCTCATGCCAATTGAAAATGAAACATCCTATCTGTTCTTGAAAAGTTTTTGGGAAAAATCATAGTTTTACAAACTGTACTCATATGTTGCTGTGATCGACGAGAGCTGGATTTGAAGATGTACCTGCGTTCTGGTTGTAGCTGCCCCTTGTTCATGGTAGCCTTAGATTTATAAAAATCTATTTATGTACATTTCGAATAGATGATGTATTTATTTTATACCAACTTTGTAAATTCTAATCTTAGAAGCTCATGATTTGTACTACCAGTCCTTGGGGAGTGTATTACAGTCAGTTAAATATGTATTGAATTGGATAGTTGTTAATTGGCTTACCTGACGGGTTGGGTTAGGTGTTATCACGACTAGGTGGATTTTGGGTCGTGACACAAATACTCCCTCCGTTTCAATTTATGTGAACCCATTTGATTGGGCACATAGTTTAAGAAAATAGAGAAGACTTTTGAACTTGTGGTATAAAATGAAGCATCTATATTTTGTGTCGCTATAAATCATTGCATAAAGGTAAATTGTTTCCAAATAGGGAAAGGGGTCATTCTTTTTGGCATGAACTAAAAAGGAAATAGATTCACATAAATTGAAATGAAGGGAGTAAGTATTAAATGATTACATGCATTACAAAGTTACAACCTGCTGAACATATATAATTAACTTTGAGAAAAATGCATGATAAAAGAAAATTAATTGTCAAATAAATTATAGATCTATTAGCCAAGACTTGAAAATATGGAGATTTACTTGAAACTTGGATGTAGCTTATTGAACTTGTACATTATCGATGTGTTTTAACATGTTACTTAACCTTATTTTGAAGGTTACTAAACATATCTTTTATGGGAAGTTACCTGTAGTTATTATATTGGCAACTTATTAGTGTAAAACTTTTATATTATCAAGTGAGTGGAAGTTAAACTCCTGAAACCTAAGTGACAAATAAGTGTCAACAGCCAAACCTTAGGAATTTGTTTTTTTTAAACTCTCCTTTTACTTTTCTTTCAGATGGAGTATAAATTAGGACATATTCAATCCGATAAAATAATAGGCATATTTATTCAAAGGGAAAATTGTCAAATTTGGACCCTATATTATGAGAAATTAAGCAATTTTGCCGCCCATTAAAATTTTGAAGTTGTTATGAAAATATTATATTGTGGATAACCTTCCTGAAAAAAATTATCCGTTTAGTACTCTATTAAAGTTGATCTACAAGCAGCTGATGCAGGCAGGTTGCAAGCAACTCAATAAAATAATTTGCAGTAGCTTTTTATTAAACAGGCAGGTTGCGAGTAGCTCATGTAGTGTCACGATCCATTTTCCCCTATAGGCCGTGATGGCGCCCAACATTGCTACTAGGCAAGCCATCTTTAAACTAACTCCGTGATCCTTCTTTTAACGGTTTAAAAATAGTTGATTTTTAATTTATACACAATTAAGAAATTGAGGTTTTATTTATATAAAATAAATGAGAGATCAAAATTTTAAAACAGGTGAGATGAGATAAATAACCCAAAAAACTATTAAGTGTCCACTAACATAATTTTTCAAGACCCGGTATCACAAGTGTATGCGCTACTAGTAGAATATACAAAAGAGTAGTACATTGTTGTCTGAAACAAAATTGACAGAAACATAAGGCAAAAGGAAGACTCTGGCTGCTGCAGAACGACTCGGAAGACAGCTCACTGCAAGTCTCGCAGTAGTAATCAAGTGTGCGTGTCGGGCTGATATCCAGAAGCACCTACCTCAGATCATGTACATCAAGTGGAGAAGTATAGCGTGAGTACGTAAACAACATGTACCTAGTAAGTATGTAGTCTAACCTCGAAGAAGTAGTGACGATGGGTCGACTTTGACACTTACTATGGGCCAACAATAAAAATATATACAACTATTAATTAAACATGGGATATGTAAATGACAATAGAACTCAAAAGAAATAATTTAAATAGCCAAGCCTTTCACTGAATAACAATTTACAAACCAATTTCTCTCCTTTAATCTCTTAACCTATCAAACCAATGAAGCAATATCAAACATATTGGAGTTTCCAGTATCATTTTGCACGAGTTATGCCGAGGACGTACGGCCCAATCCAAAATACATATAAATATATTATGTGGACTGCCGAGGGTCGAACGACGTGAACCATAGATGCATTTATTAACCTGCCGAGGCGATCGGCCCGCTCCCATAAGAGAAGTGAAAATTTACCCCGCTCGCAGAATATACTTGCGACGCGGTTAAACATAGAATTTCTCAAATTATCATAATATCCCTTAATTCTTCCAAAATAAGAAATTTAACTAGAACACTTAAAACTTGAAAGAAATCCTCAACCTCAGCTCTATTCAAAGAAATTAATAAACATAATCAAATAATGGTGCCAACAAAACATGGTGTAAACCTAAACTACCCAGACATAAGCATGAATAGTAGCTACGTACGGACTCTCGTCACCTCGTGCATACATAGCCCTCCACAAATAGAAGCACATTTCAATTAAGTTTACCTATGGGGTTAATTCCCTCTTACAAGATTATAAAAGAGACTTACCTCGTCTCAAAGTCCACCTTCCATCAAAGATTGTGCTCAAACCTCCAATTCGGTGCCGAACAATCCAAAACTAGTTAAATTGTTTAATAATAAATCAATACATGTTCAAAAATTCATATCCTAACTATCAAAGTGGTTTCCCAAGCCTATTTGAAAAATCCCTAAAATTCACCCACTTGCCCTGATTCCGAAAATTTTCGAAAAACGTTGTTACCCATAATGCGACTCATCTCTCACACATATTGTCCGCTCTTGCGGTCCTGGGAAGCCTTGGCTTGTTCGCTAATGCGACTCATCTCTCACACATATGAGCTCGCACCTGTGGCTGGCCAAGCGCAGGTGCGATCACACCAAAAGCTGAAAGCTTCAGCACTTGCCTTCATGTCCAAACTTAATCTGAGCCTTGTCCGTTTAACGCTCGGGGCCCCGCCCGAACGTACCAACAAGTTTGAAATCATAAAACGGACTCGCTCAAACACTCGAAACACATAAAACAACATCAACACTAAGAATCACACCCCAAGCCAATTGAATTAAAATCTGAACTTGAAGTTCTTCAATTTTACTCCCAATGCGCCGAAACATACTTAAACTACTCGGAATGACACCAAATTTTGCGTGCAAGTCTTAAGCAACATTATGGAACTATTTACGGTCTCATAATACCATTTGGACCTCGATAACACTGAAACCTACTCCATACCAAATTAAAAAAACTTTAGAACCTTCAAAGAATCCAATTTTCACTATTAGGCGTCGAAATGCTCCCGGGTCATCCAAAACCCGATCCGAACATACGCCCAAGTCCAAAATCATCATACGAACCTATTGGAACCTTCAAATCCTAATTCCGACGTCGTTTACTCAAAACGTTGACCGAAGTCAAACTTTGCCTTTTTAGCCAACCCTCGCCTGATACAACATGCCCCAAAAATGCCACAGAGTCTAACCAAAACTCACGATTGGAGAACAGAGCATATAGCTTCTGTTCCCGCAAGGTCTGAAGCACCACTCTCAAATTCTGCCTGTGTTCCTCCATGCTGCACTATTAGATCAAAATGTCATCAATGAAGACAATGACGAATGAATCAATATATGGTCGGAACACCCTATTCATCAAATTCATAAATGTCATTGGGGCGTTAGTCAAACCGAAGGACACCACTAGAAACTCATAATGTCCATATCTAGTATGGAAAGCAGTCTTCAGAACATCCGAGTCCCGAATATTCAACTGATGGTACCCCGATCTCAAGTTGATCTTAGAGAACATCCTAGCACCGTGAAATTGGTCAAACAAATCATCAATACGCAGCAACGGGTACTTGTTCTTAATGGTGACTTTATTCAACTGGAGGTAATCAATGCACATCCACATAGTCCCATCTTTCTTCTTCACAAATAACATCGGTGCACCCCAAGGTGACACACTCGGCCTGATGAACCCCTTTTCTAGCAACTCCTCAAGTTGTTTCTTCAACTCTTTCAGAGCCATATGGTATGGTGGAATAGATATAGGTTGGGTACCTGAAGCCAAATCAATGCAAAAATTGATGTCACGATCTGGCGGCATGCCTGGAAGATCAGAAGGAAACAGATCGGAGAACTCCTAGACTACTAGGACTGAATCGACCGCTGGTGTCTCTGTGGTTATATCCCGATCATGGGCTAGATAAGCCAAACAACCCTTCTTGACCATATGTTGCACCTTCAGAAAAGAGATAACCTAACTAGATGCACTGACAGTCGAACCCTTCCACTCCAATCTAGGTACCGCTGGCATCGCCAAGGTAACAGTCTTGGCATGGCAATCAAAGATGGCGTGATATGGGGATAACCAGTCCATGCCTAGGATAACCTCGAAGTTGGTCATATCGAGCAACAGGAGATCTGCTCTAGTCTCATAACCACAGAATGTGACCATACAAGACCGATAGATCAGATCCACAACAACAGATTCACCCACAGGAGTGGACACATAAATAGGAGTGCCCAAAGGCTCACGAGGAATACCTAGAAAATGAGCAAACAATGATGACACATATGAATAGGTGGGCCCTGGATCAAATAATACTGAAGCATCTCTACCGCAGATAGAAATAGTACCTGTGATCACGGCATCTGAGACCATTGCATTTGGTCTGGTTGGAAAAGCATAGAATCTGGATGGAGTGCCACCTGGCTGACCTCCACCTGCCTGGCCTCCACCTCTAGGACGGCCCATACATACCTGCCCTCCGTATTTGGGCGGTCGGACGGTTGGTGAGGCTGGTGGTGCTGTAATCATAAGTTGTTGACCCTGCTGCACTGCCTTACCCCGAAGTCTGGGACAAAATCTCTTCATGTGGCTAGGATCTCTGCACTCGTAACACCCTCTCAGCATAATAGATTGCTTCCCTGAAGTCTGACCCTGGTGGCCTGAATACCCACTGGAGGAACCCTTAATAGCTCGTGGTTGATAGGAACTCTCTTGCATGGCACTGAAATAGGGTCGCACTGGAGCACCCCCAAGAGGCGGTGATGCTGGATATGTAGGGTTGCTCGGCTGGCCTCTCCCAAACTGACCTCTACCTCTAAATGGAGCACCACTGAATCCTCCCGAATGACGAAACCGCTTGTCCCGCGGCATCTGCTCTTGAAACCGCTGATGATAACCCTCAATCTTCCGAGTTATCTCCTCAACCAGCTGGTAAGAGGTCCCCATCTCGACCTCTCAGGACATAGTGGACCGAATATCGGAGTGCAACCCCACAACAAACCTCCATACTTTCGCTATCTAAATAGGTAGTATCATCAATGCATGGCGAGACAACTCAGAGAATCTCGCCTCATAATCAGTCACTTACATCTAGTCCTGTCGGAGCTGCTCAAACTGAGATTGTAACTCTTCCCTTTTTGGGGGGGGGGGGATATACCTATCCAAGAAAAGGCATGTAAACTGATCCCTAGTCATGGGAGGAGAACTTGCTGGTCTGCCGAGAAGATGTGCTGCTGACATCTATGGGCCCTGCCCTCCAACTGGAAAGTAGTGAAATATACCCCATGGGACTCTAATATACTCATGTTGTGCAGTATGTCCCTGCACCTATCAATGAAGTCATAGGGGTCCTCATGTCGCTCACCGCCAAAGACTGGAGGGTGAAGCTTGGTCCATCTATCTAGTAGCTTCTGCGGCTCACCGACCGCAACTGGTCTAGGCTCAGGTACAGCTGCTGCAACTAGATGGGCTCCGCCCACGGGTAGTGCACTCGGGTTTGATATATGGTCGTTGCATGTCCCGGAGCCTGGGCAGTGGGGGTCTATGCTCCCCCTACTGCCTGAGCTATGGCTGGGTCTGTTGGAAATAAACCATCCTAGGTCATAGTATCCATGAACCGCAGCGCACGACCCATAACCTCCTGAAATCCCTGGGCTTACATGAAATCTACTAGGGTTGGCTCAGCCGCAGGCACCTTGCCCTACTCCTCAATAAGGGGATTCTTTATTGGATTCGTTGGTTCTATAGTTGGGGAAACTCTAGGATGTCTTCGACCTCAGGCTGGTGCCCTCCCCCAGCCTCTACCTTAGCCTCTAGCAACATAGGGAGCAGCTTCTCCCGGGTCTGGAACATCCGCAGTGCGCATTCTCACCATCTATGAGAGAATAAGAGAAATAAACTTAGTGTAACATCAATTGCATGATAGGAGATGAAGAAAGAGCAGTTTCCTAACACTCTATAGCCTCTAGAAGAAATGTTCAGACGTCTCTACACCGATCCACAAGACTCTATTAGGCCAGCTCATAACTTGTGAGACCTACGTGAACCTAGTGCTCTGATACCATGTTGTCACGACCCATTTTCCCCTATAGGCCATGATGGCACCCAACGTTGCCGCTAGGCAAGCCAACGTTAAATTAACTATGTGATCCTTCTTTTAATGGCTTAAAAATAGTTGATTTTTAATTTATGCACAATTAAGAAATTGAAGTTTTATTTATATAAAAAAAAAATGAGTGATCAAAATTTTAAAACAGGTGAGATGAGATAAATAACACAAACACCATTAAGTGCCCACTAACAAATTTTTCCAAGACCCGGTGTCACAAGTGTATGAGCTACTAGTAGAATATATAAAGAGTACTACACTGCTATCTGAAACAAAATAGATAGAAAAATAAGGCAAATGGAAGACTTCGGATGCTGCAGAACAGCTCGGAAGACAGCTCACTGCAAGTCCCGCAGTAGTAATCAAGTGTGCGCGCCGGACTGATATCCAGAAGCACCTACCTTAGATCCTACACATCAAGTGCAGAAGTGTAGCGTGAGTACATAAACAACATGTACCCAGTAAGTATCTAGTCTAACCTCGATGAAGTAGTGACAAGGGGTCGACTTTGACACTTACTATGGGCCAACAATAAAAATATATACAACTGGTAATTAAACATGGGATATGTAAATGACAATAGAACTCAAAAGCAAGAATTTAAATAGCCAAGCCTTTCATTGAATAGCAATTTCCAAAACAATTTCTCTCCTTTAATCTCTTAACCTATCAAACTAATGAAGTAATATCAAACACATTGGAGTTTCCAGTATCATTTCGCACGAGTTATGTCGAAGACGTACGGTCCGATACAAAATACATATAAATATACTGTGTGCACTGCCGAGGGTCAAACGGCGCGAACGATAGATGCATCTATTAACCTGCCGAGCCGATCGGCCCCCTCCCATGAGAGTAGTGAAAATTTACCGCACTCGCAGAATATACTTGTGACGCGGTTGAACAAAAAATTTCTCAAATTATCATAATATTACTAAATTCTTCCAAAATAAGAAATTTAATTAGAACCCATAAAACTTGAAAGAAATCCTCAACCTCGGCTCTATTCAAATCAATTAATAAACATAATCAAATAATTGTGCCAACAAAGCATGGTGTAAACCTAAACTATCCGGACATAAGCATGAATAGTAGCTACGTATGGACTCTCTCACCTCGTGCGTACGTACCCCCCCCCCCCACCACCCTCCAGACACATACACAAATAGAAGCACATTTCAATTAAGTTTACCTATGGGGTTAATTACAAGGTTAGAAAAGAGACTTACCTCGTCTCAAAGCCAACTTTTCGGTCCAAGATTGTGCTCAAACCCCCAATTCATTGCCGAACAATCTAAAACTAGTCAAATTTTTTAATAATAAATCAATACATGTTCAAAAATTCATTTCCTAACTATCAAAGTGATTTCCCAAGCCTATTTGACAAATCCCTAAAATTCACTCTCTGGCCCACTTGCCTAGATTCCAAAAAATTTCAAAGAAAGATGTTACCCATAACATTATGAACTCAAATATATGATTTTCACTAGATACCATAACACATTTCGTGGTTAAATCTCATTTTTATCAAAAACCTAGGTTTTCACCTAAACCCATGATTTTCACTAATTTATATGTTATAATCTACCCATAAACTATGTATTTAACTCTCATTGTATAGAAATTACTTACCTCAAAATACTAGGTGAAATCCCCTCTCTAAGAGCTCCAAGAATCACCCAACAAGGAAAGAAAATGAGCCAAAAATGACCAAGTCTCGTCATTAAATGAGGGTTCTGCCCAGCAGTATTTCCGCATTTGTGGTGCCTGGGCCGCATTTGCGGCATCACTCTAGTGGACCTCGGTCCACTTCTACGGAAGAACCCAAGGTTGGCTAGGCTCACTTCTGTGTACGGGCCCCCGCTTCTGTGCCAATTCTGACGCTCCTGCGGCTCAAGCCGCTTCTGCACCCACTTCCCTCGCACCTGACTTTCGCAGGTGCGCAGATATCATTCGCTCTTGTGGTCCTGGGCAGCCTTGGCTTGTTCACTTCTGCGACTCAGCTCTCGCACCTACAAGCTCGCACCTGCGGCTGGCCAAGCGAAGGTGCGATCACACTAAAAGTTGAAAGCTTCGGCACTCGAGTTCCTGCCCGAACGTACAAACAAGTTTGAAATCATAAAACGGACTCACTCGAACACTCGGAACACAAAAAACAACATCAAAACTATAATGTGATGACCCAAAAGGTCATCTTATATTTTAGAACTCGAATCTGTGCTCTTAAGCCTTAAAATATTTATTTTTAACCTCCTCAATTTGCGTGCGCAGTCCGGGCAGGTTTCCGTAAAGCTTTTATGTTGAAAACGAATGAAAATATAAATTTTTACCTTAAAAGTTGATTTTTTGTTGATTTCGGTCAATATTTTTGGTAAACAGGCCCGGATCCATGCTTTGACGGTCCCAGTAGGTCCGTATCGAATTATGGGACCTGGGCGTATGCCCGGAATCGAATTTGGAAGTCTCTAGCTTGAGTTATGAATTTTTGATGAAAATTAAAAGTTTGGAAATTTTTTGTTTTTAAGAATTGATTGATATTTGGCATTGTTAGTATCGGGTCCGTATTTTGGTTCCGGAGCCCGGTACATATTCATTATGATATTTAAGACATGTCTGTGGAATTTGGTGAGAAATGGAGTTGATTTGACATGATTCGGACGTCTAGTTGAGAAATTAGAAGTTTTAAAGTGTTCTTGAGAATTTCATTTGAATTGGTGCTAAATTTAGAGTTCTAGGTGTTATTTTGACGATTTGATCGCGCAAGCAAGTTCGTATAATATTTTTAGACTTGTGTGCATGTGTTTTTGGAGCCCCGAGGGCTCGGGTGAGTTTTAGATAGGCCACGGGATGTTTTGGACTTTGAAAATCTGGTTTTTCTGCAGAATCTGTGTTCTGGCATGTCCTTCTTCACGTTCGCGAAGGTACTCTCGCGAACGAGAAGAGTAAACTAGGCAGCTGAGGATTTCTTCTTCGCGAACGCGAAGTAATGGGGGCGTTACCCTTTGCAAACACAACAAGCTCATCGCGAACGCATAGCGTTAGGCACTAGGGAGGGGGAGTTAGCTTTTTCTTCATCGCGAACGCGAGCAATGTCTCGCGAACGCGAAGGCCAGGTAATGGTAGCCTATGCGAACGCGAGCACTACCTTGCAAACGCGAAGTCTTGGCAGCCCATACACTTTGCGAATGCGACAGTGCTCTCGCGAACGCGATGAACACTGTCGCCCAGCACTTATCAGAATCCAAAACGGGATTTTTGCAAAAAAACTCATTTTTCTCAAAAACCAAACGGTGAGGGGCAATTTTTCAAGAGTCATTCCTTCCCCATATTGTTGGTAAGTGATTCTAAACCATTTTCTTTCAATTACCCATTACATTTCTTGAATTTTCAACCTAAAATCTAGAGTTTTCATGGTAGAATTAGGGGTTAGGGTAGAAAATAGGGATTTCGGGAATTTGGGAATTTAGACCTCAATTTGAGGTCGGATTCCAAAACTAATTACATATTCGGACTCGGGGGTGAATGGTTAAAAAGATTTTGGTCCGAACCTCGGGTTTTGACCAAGCGGGCTCGGGGTCGATTTTTTGACTTTTTGGAGGAAAAATTGAAAATTTTAATTTATGCAATATCATTGATTCCTTTAGCAATATTTGATATTATTGAGTCATTTTTGAATAGATACGAGTGGTTTGGAGGTGAATTTCAAAGGAAAAGCTGTGATTGAGAATTAAGTGGCCTTCGGAGCGAGGTAAGTGTTGTGTCTAACCCTGACTTGAGGGAATTAGGAACCTTAGATTATTTGCTAAGTGAAATTCATGTGAGCGGCGTATATGTGAGATGACGAGTACCTATGCACCGCCAGTTTACCTATTTTTCCATGTTTCTCTGTTTTCTGATATTGTCTCATTCCTATGCCAAATTGTCACGTGTTATACTAGTGTTGTCCAAATTAACATTCTTATTATGTTTATGGATTTTTCTGGTGATAATTGAGTTTTTATTTCAAAGTTGAGATTGATATTATGGAATAAAATGTTGAGGTAAGGTTTGTACTTGTTATTTTATCTCCCTGTTGTTATTTATGCATTGTATTATGGTAAGGGAGAGTGTTAATGCACGAAGGATGATGTCGTGCCATATTGTGAGTGTTAATGCACGAAGGGTGATGTCGTGCCATATTGTGAGTGTTAATGCATGAAGGGTGATGCCGTGCCATTTTATAAGTGTTAATGCACGAAGGGTGATGCCGTGCCATGATATGAGAGTAAAAGCACGAAGGGTGATGCCGTGCCATTTATATTAATTTTATGGTGAGATTGAGAGTAAAAGCACGAAGGGTGATGCCGTGCCATTTATATTAATTTTATGGTGAGATTGAGAGTAAAAGCACGAAGGGTGATACCGTGCAATTTTTTTCTTTACTGTATTCACTATTCCTGTTAATTCATGGTATATTGACTGCTCCAGTGATCATTCTGCTGTAGTTCTTCATCTTGTATTCCCCTTAGTATGTCTCCCTCCCGACATTTCCTGTTTAGTTCTTCATTCCTGTTATTTGCGTATACACTGTTAAATTGTACAGGTTGATTGTAGGTGCCTTGCCTTAGCCTCGTCACTACTTTGTTGAGGTTAGGCTCGATACTTACCAGTACATGGGGTCAGTTGTACTGATGCTGCACTCTGTACTTTCTGTGTAAATTTTGATATCGGCTCAGGTTGATCGAGATTTGCTATTGGTCCGCTATCCAGAGACTCAAGGTAGATCTGTCGGCATTCACAGACATTGAAGTCCCCATCTATTTTTTATGTCCTACTGTTTTCTTTCATTCAGACAGTTGTATTTCTTTCAGACTCCAGATCTGGGTGGTAGTAATTAATACAGTTTTATGATATTCCGCACATATTATTTTTCATTTGATTTAATTATTGTTATTTACTGAATCGAAATAAGGAAATGGTTTAATGATTCTCTAACGTTGGCTTGCGTGGCAAGTGAAATGTTAAGCGCCATCATGGTCCCGTCGGTGGAAAATTTCGGGTAGTGACATATAATCACACCCCAAACCAATTGAATCAAAATATGAACTTCAAGTTCTTCAATTTTACTCCCAACGCGCTGAAACGTACTTAAACTACTCGGAATGACACCAAATTTTGCGTGCAAGTCTTAAATGACATTGCCGAACTATTTTCGGTCTCATAATACTATTTTGACCTCGATAACATCGAAACCTACCATTTTGGCGGGCTATTACCGTCGATTTGTGGAGGGGTTTTCATCCATAGCTGCCCTGTTGACCATATTGACCTAGAAGGGTGCCCCGTTCAGGTGGTCAGACGAGTGTGAAGCGAGCTTTCAAAAGCTTAAGACAACTTTGACTACGGCACCGGTATTGGTGTTACCCACAGGTTTAGGATCTTATACAGTATATTATGACGTATCTCGTATTAGTCTGGGTGCGGTATTGTTGCAGGGTGGCAAGGTTATTGCATATGCTTCACGACAGCTGAAGGTTCACGAGAAGAATTACCCTGTTCATGATCTAGAGCTGGCAGCCATAGGCACTATCTTTACGGTGTGCCATGTGAGGTATTCACTGATCATCGAAACTTGCAGTATTTGTTCAAGCAGAAGGAACTCAATTTGAGGCAGATGGGGTGGCTGGAGCTATTGAAAGACTATGATATCACCATATTGTATCATCTCGGGAAGGCCAATGTGGTGGCCGATGCTTTGAGTAGTAGCCTTGCATATATTCCAGTTGGTGAGAGACCGCTTGCATTAGATGTTCAAGCCTTGGCCAACCAGTTCGTGAGGTTAGATATTTCTGAGCCCAGCCGTGTTCTAGCTTTTACAGTTTCTCGGTCTTATTTATTTGAGCGCATCAGAGATCGGCAGGATGACGATCCACATTTACTTGTCCTTAGAGACACAGTGCGGCACGGTGGTGCCAAGCAGGTGACTGTTGGAGATGACAGAGCTTTGAGGATGCAGGGTCGTATTTGTGTGCCTAATGTGGATGGACTTCATGAGTTGATCCTTGAGGAGTCCCACAGTTCCCGGTATTTTATTCATCCGGGCACCGCCAAGATGTATCAGGACTTGAGGAAGCATTATTGGTGGAGGCAAATGAAGAATGACATAGTTGCCTATGTAGCTCGGTGCCTAAATTGCCAGTAGGTAAAGTGTGAGCATCAGAGACGTGGTGGTTTACTTCAGAGGTTAGATATTCCGGAGTGGAAGTGGGAACGTATCACTATGGACTTTGTTGTTTGACTCACACGAACTCAAAGGAAGTTCGATGCAGTTTGGGTTATTGTGGACAGGCTGACTAAGTCAGCGCATTTCATTCGTATGGCAGTTACCTATTCCTCAGAGTGGTTGGCAGAGATTTATATTCGTGAGATCGTCCGTCTTCACGGTGTGCCCATGTCTATCATTTCTGATCAAGGTACGCAGTTTACCTCGCACTTTTGGAGGGTAATTCAGTGTGAGTTGGGTACGCGAGTTGATTTGAGCACAGTATTTCATCCTCAAACGGACGGGCAGTCCGAGCGTACTATTCGGATCTTGGAGGATATGCTTTGCGCCTGTGTTATTGACTTTGGAGGTTCTTGGGATCAGTTTTTGCCATTAGCGGAGTTTGCCAATAATAACAGCTACCAGTCGAGCATTCAGATGGCTCCCTATGAAGCATTATATGGTAGACGGTATAGGTCGCCAGTTGAGTGGTTCGAGCTGGGGAGGCTCGGTTATTGGGTACAGATTTAGTTCAGGAGGCCTTGGATAAGGACAAAATTATTCAGGATCGACTTCGCACAGCTCTATCCAGGCAGAAGAGTTATGCCAACCGTAGAGTTCGTGATGTTGCGTTCATGGTCGGAGAGAGAGTGTTACTTCGAGTATCACCCATGAAGGGTGTAATGAGGTTCGGAAAGAAAGGAAAGTTGAGCCCCAGGTATATCAGACCTTTTGAGATTCTGGAGAGAGTGGGAGAGGTGGCTTACAGGCTTGCGTTGCCACCCAGTTTAGCAGTTGTTCATCCGGTATTCCATGTGTCCACGCTTCGAAAGTATCATGGCGATCTGTCCCATGTATTAGATTTCAGCTCTGTCCAATTGGACAAGGATTTGACTTACGAGGAGGAGCCGGTGGCAATTTTGGCCCGGCAAGTCCGTCAGTTGAGATCAAAGAGTTACCCTTAAGTTCGAGTGTAGTGGAGCGGTCAGCCTATTGAGGCAGCTACTTGGGTTCCGAGTCCGATATGCGGAGTAGATATCCCCACCTTTTCACCAGACCAGGTATTTTTCTATGTCCGTTCGAGAACGAATGGTTGTTTTACAGGTGGAGAATGTGATGACCCAAAAGGTCATCTTATGTTTTAGAAATAGAATCTACGCTCTTAAGCCTTAAAATTTTCATTTTTACCATCCTCGATTTGCGTGCACAGTCCGCGCAGGTTTCCGAAAAACTTTTATGTTGAAAATTGATGAAAATAAGAATTTTTGCCTTAAAAGTTGATTTTTGTTGACTTCGGTCGATATTTTTGGTAAACGGGCCCAGATTCGTGCTTTGACGGTCCCGGTAGGTCTATATTGAATTATGGGACCTGGGCGTATGCCCGGAATCGAATTTGGAGGTCCCTAGCTTGAGTTATGAATTTTTTATGAAAATTAAAAATTTGGAAATTTTTTGTTTTTAAGAATTGATTGATATTTGGCATTGTTAGTATCGGATCCGTATTTTGGTTCCGGAGCCCGGTACAGGTTCATTATGATATTTAAGACATGTCTATGAAATTTTGTGAGAAATGGAGTTGATTTGACGTGATTCGGACGTCCAGTTGAGAAATTAGAAGTTTTAAAGTGTTCTTGAGAATTTCATTTGAATTGGTGCTAAATTTAGAGTTCTAGGTGTTATTTTGGCGATTTGATCGCGCGACCAAGTTTATATAATATTTTTAGACTTGTGTGCATGCTTGGTTTGGAACCCCGAGGGCTCGGGTGAGTTTCGGATAGGCCACGGGATGTTTTGGACTTTGGAAATCTGGTTTTTCTGCAGAATCTGTGTTCTGGCATGTCCTTCTTCGTGTTCGCGAAGGTGCTCTCGCGAACGCGAAGAGTAAACTGGGCAGCTGAGGATTTCTTCTTCGCGAACGCGAAGCAATGGGGGTGTTACCATTCGCAAACACAACAAGCTCATCGCGAACGCATAGCGTTAGGCACTTGGGAGGGGGAGTTAGCCTTTTCTTCATCGCGAACGCGAGCAATGTCTCGCGAACGCGAAGTTCAGGTAATGGTAGCCTACGCGAACGCGAGCACTGCCTCACGAACGCGAAGTCTTGGCAGCCCATACACTTCGCAAACGCGACAGTGCTCTCGTGAACGTGACAGTGCTCTCACGAACGCGATGAACACTGTCGCCCAGCACTTAACAAAATTCAAAATGGGATTTTTGCAAAAAACTCATTTTTCTCAAAAACTAAACGGTGAGGGGCGATTTTTCAAGAGTCATTCTTCCCCAAATAGTTGGTAAGTGATTCTAAACTATTTTCTTTCAATTACCCATTACATTTCTTGAATTTTCAACCTAAAATCTAGAGTTTTCATGGTATAATTAGGGGTTAGGGTAGAAAATAGAGATTTCGGAAATTTGGGAATTTAGACCTCAATTTGAGGTCGGATTCCAAAATTAATTACATATTCGGTTTCGGGGGTGAATGGGTAAAAAAATTTTGGTCCAAACCTCGGATTTTGACCAAGCGGGCCAGGGGTCGATTTTTCGACTTTTTGGAGGAAAAATTGAAAAATTTAATTTATGCAATATAATTGATTCCTTTATAAATATCTAATATTATTGAGTCATTTTTTAATAGATATGAGTGGTTTGGAGGTGAATTCCAAAGGAAAAGCTGTAATTGAGAATTAAGTGGCCTTCGGAGCGAGGTAAGTGTTGTGTCTAACCCTGACTTGAGGGAATTAGGAACCTTAGATTATTTGCTAAGTGAAATTCATGTGAGCGGCGTATATGTGAGGTGACGAGTACCTATGCGCCGCCAATTTACCTTTTTTTCATGTTTCTTTGTTTTTCTGATATTGTCTCATTCTTATGCCAAATTGCTACGTGTTATACTAGTGTTGTCCAAATTATCGTTCTTATTATGTTTATGGATTTTTCTGGTGATAATTGAGTTTTTATTTCAAAGTTGAGATTGATATTATGGAATCAAATTTTGAAGTAAGGTTTGTACTTGTTATTTTATCTCCCTGTTGCTATTTATGCATTACATTATGGTAAGGGAGAGTGTTAATGCACGAAGGGTGATGACGTGCCATATTGTGAGTGTTAACGCACGAAGGGTAATGTCGTGCCATATTATGAGTGTTAATGCACGAAGGGTGATGTCGTGCCATGATATGAGAGTAAAAGCACGAAGGGTGATGCCGTGCCATTTATATTAATTTTATGGTGAGATTGAGAGTAAAAGCACGAAGGGTGATGCCGTACATTTTGTTTTTCTATACTGTATTCACTATTCCTGTTGATTCATGGTATATTGACTGTTCTGGTGAGCATTATGTTGTAGTTCTTTATCTTGTATTCCCCTCAGTATGTCTCCCCTCCCGACATTTCCTGTTTAGTTCTTCATTCCTGTTATTTGCGTATACACAGTTAAATTGTACAGGTTGATTGTAGGTGCCTTGCCTTAGCCTCGTCACTACTTCATCGAGGTTAGGCTCGACACTTACCAGTACATAGGTTCGGTTGTACTGATGCTGCGCTCTGCACTTTCTGTGCGGATTTTGATACCGGCCCAGGTTGATCGAGATTTGCTATTGGTCTGCTGTCCGGAGACTCAAGGTAGATCTGTCGGCGTTCACAGACCTTGAAGTCCCCGTCTATCTTTTATGTCCTACTATTTTCTTTCATTCAGACAGTTGTATTTCTTTCAGACTCCAGATCTGGGTGGTAGTAATTAATACAGTTTTATGATATTCCGCACATATTATTTTTCATTTGATTTAATTATTGTTATTTACTGAATCGAAATAAGGAAATAGTTTAATGATTCTCTAACGTTGGCTTGCGTGGCAAGTGAAATGTTAAGCGCCATCATGGTCCCGTCGGTGGAAAATTTCGGGTAGTGACATATAATCACACCCCAAACCAATTGAATCAAAATATGAACTTCAAGTTCTTCAATTTTACTCCCAACGCGCTGAAACGTACTTAAACTACTCGGAATGACACCAAATTTTGCGTGCAAGTCTTAAATGACATTGCCGAACTATTTTCGGTCTCATAATACTATTTTGACCTCGATAACATCGAAACCTACTCCAAACCAAATTTAAAGAACTTTAAAACCTTCAAAGAATCTAACTTTCACTATTAGGCACCGAAATGCTCCCGGGTCATCCAAAACTCGATCCGAACATAGGCCCAAGTTCAAAATCATCATACAAACCTATTGGAACCATCAAATCCCGATTCCTAGGTTGTTTACTCAAAACGTTGACCGAAGTCAAACTTAGTCTTTTTAGCCAACCTTAAGGAACCAAGTGCTCTGATTTCATCCTGAAACCTTCCAAATCCCGAACTAACCATCCCCACAAGTCATAAAACAGTAAAAGCACATACGAGGAGTCTTATTTAGGGGAACGGGGTTCTAAAAAGCAAAATGACTTGTCAGGTCGTTACATGCAGACAGCTTACAAGCACCTCAAGAAAAGCCTCGCAGCTGCGAGGCTGCTTCCTTTCTTTTATAAATAGAGGAGTTTTCAGTTCTTTATGTACATCAGTTTGAAGTTGAATAATATATCAGTTTCTCTCTATATGTGTCTTTGTACTTTACAAGCCTCGCAATTGCTTCCTGAAAAGCCTTGCAGTTGCTTCCTGAAAAGCCTCGCAGTTGCTTCATTTCTTCTATAAATAGAGGAGTTTTCAGTTCATATGTACATCAGTTTGAAGTTGAATAGTATATCAGTTTCTCTCTATATTTGTCTTTAGTTTATTTACTTTATAGTCCTTATTTTATAACACGTTATCAGCACAAAACTCTGCCATCTCGAGCAAATACTTTGAAAGTATCAAAGCTACGAACTTTCTTTTTCTAAATAATGTCAAATCTTTCTAAACTTGAATTTGTAAACCTGGATATATCCAGCAAAAAGCAACATGTCTTTGGTGCTTGATGCTGAAATTCATCTTGATGCGATGGGTCTGGCAGACACCATCAAGGAAAAAGATCAAGCATCAAACCAAGACTGTGCCAAAGAAATGATATTCCTATGCCATCACCTTGATGAGGGTTTGAAAAATAGAATATCTTACTTTTAAAGATCCAGTCATACTGTAGAATAATTTGAAAGATAGATATGACCGCCTGAAGATGGTCGTTCTTCCACATGCACTTTATGACTAGATTCATTTAAGGCTACAAGTTTTTAAATCTATCAGTGAGTATAATTCTGCTAGGTTCAGAATTATTTTCCAATAGAACTTATGTGGTGATAATATTACTGATCATGATATGTTGGAGAAAACTCCACTTTTCATGCCTCGAATATGCTCCTGCAGCAGCAATATCGAGAGATGGTATTCAAAAACTATTCTGAACTTATTTCACTTCTTGTGGCAGAGCAACATAATGGGATATTAATGAAAAACCATGAAAGCCAGCCTACTGGTTCTTGTCCATTCCCTGAAGCAAATGAAATGAACTTCCACCAAGCTAAGCGTGGAAGAGGTCATGGTCCCATCCGTGGTCATGGCCGTGTTCGGGGAAGAAACTCTAGTCATGGTAATTGTAATTCACCAAAGAACCCTCCTAGCCACCAGTAGTGGAAAAGGAAGGAACAAAATCATGAAGCGGTGTAAGCAACAAATGCAGAAAATGCATGCTATAGATGTGGAGGAAAAGGGCACTAGTCACGTACCTGCCGTACGCCAAAGCACCTGGTTGAGCTTTATCAAGCCTCCCTAAAGAATATAGAGAAAAATGTTGAAGCAAATTTTATTCTGAAGATAATTTAGACTTCATGCATTTGGATGTAACTGAGTACTTTGCACTCTCGGAAGGAGAAACAAGTCATTTAATCGGTGATGAATCTGTAGAAATATAAATATTTTATTTTTTGTTGTTTGTAGTAGATAGTATGGTTATGTAATTATTATACATAAATAAAAGTTATGCTTTAATAATGATGTTTACTATAATATATTTTGTTTATGTCATTTTGAAGAATATAGATAATTCTCAAATTATGTTTGGATCAAAGACCAATCATGAAGACATTTGTGTAATTGATAGTGAACAACTCATGCCATATTCAAACATCAGAAATACTTTTCTTATTTGCATAGGGAAAAAGCAAATGTTTCTACAATTTCTGGTAATATAAGTTTGATTTAAGGCTCCGGAAGAGCCACTATATTTCTGTCTAAGGGAACAAAACTTATTATAGACAATGCATTGTTCTCCTCCAAGTCCCGAAGAAACTTGTTGAGTTTTATAGATATCCACCGAAATGGGTATCATGTTGAGACGATAGATGAAATGAATGTGGATTATCTTTGTATTACAAAGAATATTTCTGGCCAGAAGTGTATTGTAGAAAAATTACCAACTTTATCTTCTCGCTTATACTATTCAAAGATCAGTACATTTGAAGCACACTCTATCATAAACCAGAAGTTTACTGATTCAAATACTTTTATGCTTTGGCATGGCCGCTTGGGCCATCCTGAATTAATAATGATGAGACGAATTATTGAAAATTCAAGTGGGCATCCATTAAAGAACCTGAAGATTCTTATAAATGATGAGTTTTCATGTGATGCTTGTTATCAATGAAAAGTTATCACTAGACCATCACCAATGAAGGTTGGCAAGGAATCCCAAGCCTTTTTAGAGCGTATACATGGGGATATATGTGGACCTATTCACCCACCAATTGGGTTATTTAGATATTTTATGGTCCTAATAGATTCATCTTCAAGATGGTCTCATGTGTGCCTACTATCATCTCACAAACTGGCGTTTGCAAACCTATTAGCCCAAACAATTCGATTGTAATGACCCAACCGGTCGTTTTACTTTCTAGATCCATGTTTCCCTGAATGAGACTCTTCATATGTGTTTTTACTATTTTATGATCTACGGGGATGGTTGGTTCGGGTATCGAAGGGTTTGGGTAGAAATCGGAACGCTTAGTTCCTTAATTGGCTTTTAAAAGGCTAAGTTTAACTTTGGTCAACATTTTGAGTAAACGACCTTAAACCTGGGATTTGATGGTTCCAATAGGTTTGTATGATGATTTTGGACTTGGGCATATGTTAGGGTCCGGTTTTAGATGACCCGGGAGCGTTTCGGCGCTTAAGGTTAAAAGTTGGCTTATTGAAGGTTTAAAAGTTCTTTAAATTTGATTTGGAGTATGTTTTGATGTTATCGAGGTCCGTTTGGGATTCTGAGCCTAGAAATAGTTCCGTATGGTGATTTAAGACTTGCACGCAAAATTTCATATCATTCTGAGTAGTTTAGGTATGATTCGGCGTGTTCGGAGCGAGTTGGAAGAACTTGAAGTTCATAAGCCAATCCTATCAGTTTAGGGTTGCGATTCTTATTTCTAATGTTTTTTTTCACATTCCCAGGGTGCGAGCGAGTCCATTTTATGTTTACAAACTTGTTGGTATGTTTGGACGAGGCCTCGGGGGCCATCCGAACTATGCTCGGATCAATTTAGAGCCCAAAGGGCGGCTGGTGCACCCGTTCGGGTGTGCCCGCATCTGCGAGCCTTTGGCCATAGATGTGAGCTCGCAGATGCGAGACCAGGGCTGCAGAAGCACAAGATAGGGGTTGTCTCATGGTGGTAGAAGCAGGGAAAGGGCTGCATCTGCGAAGTCATAGGTACGGAATTCCTAACACACAAGTGGCCTGGTTCTGGCCGATAAACCGCAGAAGCAGTGACACTTTTGCAGAAGCGGACTCGCTATCGCGAGGAAGCGACCGCAGGTGTGCTTCGAGGCTGGCCAGGCCTAACCGCAGATGCGACCTGGATTTCTCAAAAGTAGTTCCGCAAATGTGGTAGACCGTCCGCAGAAGCGAAATCACTGAAGGCAGTGAGGTCATTTAAGACAGACTTAGACCATTGTTTTGACTCATTTATTTCATTTTCTTGGGTATTTTAATGCTTTTGAAGAGGGGTTTCCATCTAACTATTGAGGTATGTAATATCTATCCAATGTGAGTTAAATACATATATTATTGGTAGATATTTACATGAAAATTTGTGAAAATTTTGGGTTTAGATGAATAACCCTAGGTTTTGATAAAAATGGGATTTACCCAAGAAAATGGTTATGGGATTGAGTGAAAAATATATATTTGAGTTCGTGAGGCTATGGGTAACAACTTTCTTCAAAAATTTCCAGAATCTAGGAACGTGGAATTGGGGGTAAATTTTAAGAATCTTCCAATTTGGGTTGGGGAATTACTCTAATAGCTAAATCATTAACGTTTGAGCTTATATTTATTAATTTATACAATATTTGCCTAGTTTCGGTTTGTTCGGCACTGAGGTTGAGGCTTTAGGGTGAATTTGAGGCAGAAAATCGAGCTTTGAGACAAGGTAAGTCTCTTGCCTAACCTTGTAAGAGGTAATTTACCCCATAGGTGATTTAAATTGCTATTTGCTTCTAATTATGGGGGCTACGTATGCACAAGGTGACGAGAGTCCGTCTGTAGCTACTAAATATGCTTATGTCCGGGTAGCTTAGGACCCGAATCATGAAATACTTATAATGTTTTACTTGTTAATTAAAATGCCTAAATTATATCAGAACTTGTTAAAGGAATTAGAAAAAGACCGAATTTCACTTATTGAGTTTTGGCGGGTTACTTGACCCTTAATAAAAATTGTGTTTCATTGTACATTAGCCTTGTATTAGCTCTTAAACCAGTTGTTTATAAAGTATCCTTTCTTCTTGTGGAGCGGGTCGAATGCCTCGGCAGTAGATAGATGCATCTATAGTTCTTGCCGCTCGACCCTCGACAGTGTACACAATATTCTGGATCGGGTCGTACGATCTCGGCATAATCGTGTGTGATAACACTCAAAGTGTAATTATATATGATATCTTTTCCTGGCTTGAGAGGCTAAGATTATATAAGACAAAAATTTATTTGGGACTTTCCAGGCATGAAAGAATTATTTACTTTCTGCTTGTTATTGAGTTATCATTAATATTTACATAACCCATGCTTATTAGAATTCTGTATTTCTTTATTGTTAGCCCATAGTAAGTGTCGATGTCGACCCATCGTCACTATTTCATCGAGGTTAGACTTGATATTTACGGGGTACATATTGTTTATGTACTCACGCTACACTTATGCACTAACCGTGCAAGATCTGAAGCAGGTGCATCTGGCGGTCACACCGGCGCGCATCCACGATACCCTGAGGCCTAGTGGTGAGCAGCTACTCGAGCCTTTCTGCAACACCTAGAGCCTTTCTTTTGTACTTATTTTCTGTCTATGTTATTTCAGACAGTAGTTAGGGTTTTGTATATTCTACTAGTACTCATACACTTGTGACACCAGGTCTTGGCATACACTCTAGTAGACTTTATGGTTTTGGAGTATTTATATATCTATGATTGCACTCAAAAGTTTTCATTTTATTTACTAAACTTCATACTTGATAAATCTCTTAATAAATGGAATTTAATTACTTGGAAACCTATTAAACAAAATAATCACATAGTTATTTCATCGTTGGCTTACCTAGCGGTGACGTTTGGGCGCCATCACGGCCTATTAGAGAAATTGGGTCGTGATAACATGGTATCAGAGCACTAGGTTCACGTTGGTCTCAGAAGTTATGAGCAGGCCTAATAGAGTCTTGCGGATCAGTGCGGAGACACCCGTACTTATTTTCGAGAGGATATAGGGTGTTAGGAAACTACTTTTTTCTTCATCTCCTATTGTGCAGTTGATGTTGTGCTAAGTGTCATACTCTTATTCTCTCACATATAGTGAGAACACATGCGGAAGATGTACCCGATCATGGAGGAGCTTCTCCCCCTATTGCTAGAGGTCGAGGGAGGGCTCCAGCTCATGGTAGAGAACGAGGGCGTCCTAGAGTTGTTCCAGTCATACCACCAGTGGATCCAGTAGAGGATCCTATTATTGAGGAGTGGGGTGAGGTGCCTGCAGCAGAGCCAGCTACGATGGATTTCATGTCCGCACTGGGATTCCAGGAGGTCATGGACCGTATGCTGCGGTTCATGGATTCTATGACTCATGCTGGTTTATTTCTAGCAGACCCAGCCACATCTCAGGTGGGAAGGGGAGCACAGACCCCTACCGCTCAGCTATCGTATATTAGACCCTGGGTGCACTACCCTTGGGCGAAGCTCAGCCAGTTACAGCAGTTATACTTGAACCCAGACCAATTGCGGCCGACAATCCATATAAGCTATTGGACATATGGACCAGGCTTCATCCTCCTGTCTTTGGGGGTGAGCTGCATGAGGACCCTCAGGATTTTATTGATCGGTGCAGGGACAGACTGCACAACATGAGAATATTGGAGTCCCACAGGGTGGACTCTACCACCTTTCAGCTGGAGGGCAGGGCCGATAGATGGTGGCAGTCATATCTTCTTGGCATACCAATAGGTTCTCCTCCCATGACTTGGGATCAGTTCACACGCCTCTTCTTGGATAGATATTTCCACCCTCTCAGAGGAAAGAGTTACGATTACTGTTCAAGCAGCTTTAGCAGAGCCAGATGTAAATGACCGACTATGAGGCGAGATTCTCTGAGTTGTCTCGCCATGCACTTATGATACTTCCTACCGATCTAGAGAGAGTGCGGAGGTTTGTTGTCGGGTTTCAATCTGGCATCCAGGCCAACATGGCTCGGGAGGTGGAGATGGGGACTTCTTACGGGCTAATTGTGGAGATATCTTGGAGGATCGAGGGTGTCCATCAATGGAGCCGAGATCAAGCGACGAGGGATAAGTGGTTTCGATATTCTGGAGAGTTTAGTGGTACCCCGGCTAGAGGCAAGGGTCAGTTCGTGAAGGGTCAGTGTAGCATGCCCACATATCCAGCACAGCCGCCTCCTCGGTATGATCCATTGTGACCTTATTTCAGCGCCATGCCAGAGAGTTTCTACCGCCCACCAGCTATTCAGGGTTCCTCCAATGAGTATTCAGGCCATCAGGGTCAGACTTTAGATCAGCAGTCCACAGTACTGAGATGTTATTTCGAGTGCAGGGACCTTAGTCATGTGCGGAGGTTCTACCCTAGGCCTCGGGGCAAGGCAGTGCAACAGGGTCAGCAGCCTATAATTTCAGCACTGGTTGCCCCACCAGCCGTCCGGTTGCCCAAAGGCGGAGGGCAGGTGGGTAGGGGTCGTACTAGAGGTGGAGGCTAGCCGGGAGTCACTCCATCAAGATTCTATGTCTTCCCAACCATACCAGATGCAATGGCCTCAAATGTCGTGATTATAGGTACTATTTCTGTCTGCGGTAGAGATGCTTTGGTACTATTTGATCCAGGGTCTACATATTCATATGTTTCATCTATGTTTGCTCATTACTTGGGTGTTCCTCGTGAGTCCTTGGGTACTCCTGTTTATGTGTCCACATCAGTGGGCGATTCTGCTATTTTGGATAGGATTTATCGGTCTTGCATTATTACATTTTGTGTTTATGAGACTAGAGCGAATCTTCTGTTGCTTGATATGACCGACTTTGAGGTCATCATGGGCATAGATTTGTTGTCTTCATATCACGCCATCCGTAATTTCCATGCCAAGATTGTTACCTTGCTGATGCCAGAGTTCCCTAGATTGGAGTAGAAGGGTTCGTTTGTCAGTAAATCCAGTCGGGTTATCTCCTTTCTGAAGGCTCGATACATGGTCGAGAAGGGTTATTTGGCTTATCTAGCTTATGTTCGGAATACTACTGCAGAGACTCCGGCAATTGATTTAGTTCCTATGATCCCGGAGTTCTTCGATGTGTTTCCTTCTGATCTTCCAGGCATTCCACCCGATCGTGATATCGATTTATGTATTGATTTGGCCCCAGGTACCCAGCCTATATCTATTCCACTATGCCTCATGGCTCCGAAAGAGTTGAAGAAGTTGAAGGAACAGCTTGAGAAGTTGCTAGCAAAGGGGTTCGTCAAACAGAGTGTGTCGCCTTGGGGTGCACCGGTGTTATTTGTGAAGAAGAAAGATGGTACTATGCGGATGTACATCGATTACCTCTAGTTGAACAAATTTACCATTAAGAATAAATACTTGTTGCCGCGTATTGATGATTTATTTAACCAGTTGCAGGGTGCTAGGGTGTTCTCCAAGATCGACCTGAGGTCGGGGTACCATCAGTTGAAGATTCGAGATTCGGATGTTCCGAAGATGGCTTTTAGGACTAGATATGGCTGTTATGAGTTTCTAGTGATGTCCTTAGGTTTGACTAACGCCCTAGCGACGTTTATGGATTTGATGAACCGGGTGTTCAGGCAATATATTGATTCGTTTGTCATTGTCTTCATTGATTACATTTTGATCTACTCGCGTAGCATGGAGGAGCACGAGCAGCATTTGAGAGTGGTGCTTCAGACCTTGCGGGAACAGAAGTTATATGCTAAGTTCCCCAAGTGTGAGTTCTGGTTAGATTTTATGGCATTCTTGGGACATGTATTATCAGGCGAGGGTATTAAGGTAGATCCCAAGAAGATCGAGGCAGTTCAGAGTTGGCCTCATCCTACCACGGTGACTGAGATCAGGAGCTTTCTCGGGTTAGCAGGTTATTATCGTCAGTTTGTGGAGGGCTTGTCATCTATTGCAGCACCTTTTACTAAATTAACCCAGAAGGGTGCTCCGTTCCGATGGTCCGATGATTGTGAGGCGAGCTTTCAGAAGCTCAAGACCGCATTGACTTTAGCACTACTGTTAGTGTTGCCTTCTGGTTTGGGGATGTATTGTGATGACCCAAAATGTCATATTTAATTTAAACATTCATTTATTTGTTCTAAGACCTCAAAAAGCACTATTTATAATTTCTCGACTTGCGTGCATAGTCCGTATAATTTTCCGAAAAGTTTTTATGTGAAAAATAGATTAAAATATGAAATAGAGCTTTAAAACTCAATTGAGTTGACTTTGGTCAACATTTTGAGAAAATGAACTCATATCAATGTTTTGATAGTTCCGTTAGGTCCGTATCCTGATTTGGGACTTGGGCGTATGCCCGGAATTGAATTTGGAGGTACCTAGCTCAAATTACCGCCATTTAACGGAAATTAGAAATCTAAAGGCTAAAGATTTCCAAAGTTTGACCGCGGAGTTGACTTTATTGATATCGGACTAGATTGAGATTCCAAAAATTGAAATAGCTCCGTTATGTCATTTATGACTTGTGTGCCAAATTTGAAGTCATTCTGGATTCATTTAACCTGTTTCGACACGAGTTTTGTAAATTGAAAAGTTTGAAATTCACAAGTTTGAATCAAGGCATAAAGTGTGATTTCGACGTTATTTGACGTGATTTGAGACCCCTAGTAAGTCTGTATTATGTTACGGGACTTGTTGGAATATTTGAACGAGGTCCCGAGTGGCTCGGATGAATTTCGGACATGTTTCGGACCATTTAGTAAAAACTTGTAGGTTTGGTTCTGGTATTTCGCACCTGCACATTTTGGCCATAAGGTGCGTGATTGCTTCTGCGGAGGCAGTGTCGCTTCTGCGACGTTGAGTCTAGGGGAGAAGCTTCACTTCTGCGAAGCTGGGATGTAGGTGCGATGTCCGCTTCTGCGGTGCCATGATCGCAGATGCGATCTTTCTCTCTTTTGCGATTCCCTTCGCGCATCTGCTCCTTCGCTTCTGCGACGTGAAGGTCCGTAGATGCAGACCTCTGCTTGGCTTCCCTATTCCTCAAATGCGAGCTTTGTCTCACAAATTCAAGTCCGCAGATGCAAAAATTTGTCCGCAGATGAGAAAATGCTGGATAGAACACATAAAAATCGAGTGTTAGCCATTTTTACTCTTTTTTGAGTTTTGAGTCTCAGATTTGGGTGATTCCAAAGGGGGTTTTCACGAGTTCAAATTGGGTAAGTTTTCTATAGCCGAAAGTGATTATATTTCATAAATTCATGTCAATATTCATCATTTATTTCGAATTTAGATGGAAGAACTTGGAATTTTTGTAAAACTTTCCAAAAAAGAAAATTTAGGATTTGAAAGCCAATCCTATGTCAGAATTTGATAATTTTTGTATAGTTGAACTCGTATCGGAACGGGTGTTCGGATTTTTTGAGTTTTCTAGTATTCGAGACGTGTCCCACTGTTGATTTTTAAAATGAATTTTGAATTTTAATCCGAAAAATTAGTAAATTCATATGGAATTTATTCCTATGATTCGTGTTGAGTATATTGAATTGTTTGTGACTAGATTTGAAGGTTTTGGACACGAATTTGCGAGGCAAAGGTTTATTGGAATCTTGAATTTGGTTGCAAAGCGAGGTAAGTATCGTGGTTAACCTTGACTTGAGGGAATAGAACCCTTGAATTATTTGTTATGCGAAATTCATGTGAACGACGTATAAGCGAGGTGACAAGTGTCTATACGTCGTCAAATTAATTGTTTGCCTAATTATTTGAAAATATAAATTATTTTAAATTATTATATTAATTATTTCTCTCATACTCCTTGCTTAATATTATGCCTTGAATCCATGCTATAATTGCTATATATTTATTTGATTTATGTGACTTAATTGCTATTTGATATTTAGCATACTAATTATTAAATTGCATATTTCCTCCATTATGTCCACAATTAATTACTATTTGCCATCACTTATTTCTAAATAAATCATAATTATTATATGTTTGTTGTCTTATAATTTCATATTAATTGTTGCATTTATTGGAGTAATTTCTTTTATAAGAATTGGTAAATTTTATTATTGGAGGAGCGGGTTGCACGCTGCAACAGAATTGATTGAAATAAATATATTGGGGGAGCGGGTTGCACGCCGCAACAGAATTGATTGAAAAGATATATCGAGGTGAGGTTGCATGCCGCAACGGAATTAAATGTGAATATAATGTGGGATTGGGTTGCACGCCGCAACGGAATTGAATATGAATATATTGTGGGATCTGGTTGCACGCCGCAACGGAAACTGACTAAAATAATAATTGGTTATAACTGCCGAGTTGGCTTCAATTGTTGAAATGGGATACTTGTTTTGTTACTATTATTGTTGTTATTGTTATTATTGTGTACAGGTTAATGTAAGTGACTTGCCTAAGCCTCGTCACTACTTCATTGAGGTTAGGCTCGGCACTTACTGGGTACATGAAGTCGGTTGTAGTCATACTTCACTCTGCACTTCTTGTGCAGATACCGAAGTTGGTCCCAGCGGTGTATAGTAGATTTGCTCGGATTCAGCTATCCGCAGAAGACTTGAGGTATAGCTGCATGTCGTTCGCAGTTCTGAAGTCCTCTTCTACTTTATTTTTAGTTGTGTGCTTTCTTTCAAACAGCTTTATTTTTATCCAGACCATTGTTTGTATTATTCTAGAAACTCGTGCACTTGTGACTCCAGTTCTGGGATGGTATTTAGACATCGCTATAATTATGGATTATTCACTTTATTTCAAACTTTGTTTCCGCATTTGTTCCTTCGTTATTAATTAATTTAAAATTATTTTAAAATGGCTAATATTATTCTAACGTTGGCTTGAATAGCAAGTGAAATGTTAGGTGCCATCACGGTCCCGAAGGTGGGAATTTCATGTCGTGACATGTATGCAGTGCATTGCGACGCTTCACGCGTTGGCTTAGGTTGCGTATTGATGCAGGAGGGGCGAGTTATTGCATATGCTTCACGTTAGCTGAATCTTCATGAGAAGAATTACCTGGTGCACGATTTGGAGTTGGTCACAATTGTTCATACTCTCAAGATCAAGAGGAATTATCTTTATGGGGCATCCTTTGAGGTTTACACCGATCATCGCAGCTTGCAACATTTGTTCAAGTAGAGGGATCTCTATTTGAGGCAGCACAGGTGGCTTGAGTTACTAAAATATTATGATATTACCATCCTTTATCATCCGGGCAAGGCTAATGTAGTTGCGGATGCCTTGAACAGGAAATCGGAGAGTATGGGTAGTTTGGCATTCATTTCAGCGGAGGTGAGGCAACTAACTTTGGACACTCAGTACCTGGCTAACAGACTTGTGAGTTTGGATATTTTAGAGCCCAGTAGATTTCTTGCATATGTTGTCGTCCAGTCTTCACTATTCGAGCATATCAAGGCTCGCCAGTTTGATGATCTGCTCTTGTTGGTTCTCAGAGAGACGGTACTGTAGGGTGGTGCCAAGGAGGTTACTATCGGTAAGGATGGTGTTATGCGACTCCATGGTCGCCTGTGTGTTCCTAATGTAGATGTATTGAGGGAGAATATCCTAAAGGAGGCACACAGTTCTCGGTATTCTATTCATCCAGGTGCTACAAAGATGTATCGCGACCTAAGGCAGCATTATTGGTGGCGGTGCATGAATAAGGACATAGTTGAGTATGTAGTGAGATGCCTTAATTGCCAGCAAGTTAATTATGAACATCAGAGGCCAGGTGGCCTACTTCAGCATATGACTATACCTGTGTAGAAATGGGAGCACATTACTATGGATTTTGTAGTTGGGTTGCCACGGACCTTGCGGAAGTTTGATGTTGTTTGTGTCATTGTTGATAGGTTGACCAAGTCTGCACACTTCGTTCCGGTTGTTACCAAGTATTCTTTAGAGAGGTTGTCTTAGATTTACATTCAGGAGATTGTTCGACTACACAATGTGCATGTCTCCATTATATCATATAGAGGCCCTCAGTTTACTTCATATTTCTTGAGGGCAGTACAAAGTGAGTTGGGGACTCGGGTAGAGCTCAGCACAGCCTTTCATCCATAGACTGACGGGCAGTTGGAGCGGACATTTCAAATCTTGGAGGATATGCTCACAGCATGTGTGATTGACTTTGGAGGGCAGTGGGATCGATTTTCCCTTTGGCCGAGTTTGATTACAACATTAGTTATCAGTCCAGCATCGAGATGGCTCCATTTGAGGCTTTATATGGTCGGCGATGTCGTTCACCCTTCGGATGGTTTGAGCCCGATCAGAAAAAGTTATATGGTACTGAGTTGGTAAAAGATGCCTTGTAAAAGGTAAAGTCGATCGAGGAGCGACTTCGCACAGCACAGTCCAGACATAAAAGTTATGCGCATCAGAAGGCGCATGATTTGTCATTTATGGTGGGCGAGAAGGTTCTCCTGAAGGTCTCACCGATGAAGGAAATTATGAGGTTCGGGAAGAAGATCAAGTTGAGCCCAAGGTTTATAGGCCCATTTGAGGTGTTGAGACGAGTTGGGGAGGTTTCTTATGAGCTTGCTTTGTTTCCTAGTATATCGGAAGTTCATTCGGGTTTCCACGTGTTTATGCTACGGAGGTATCATACCGACAGGTCACATGTGTTAGATTTCAGCACGGTTCAGTTAGATGAGAGCATGGGTTATGAGGAGGAGCTAGTTGCCAATGTTGATACGCAGGTTCGCTAGTTCAGGTCCAAGAAGATTTTTGCGGTAAAGGTTCAATGGAGGGGCCAACCAGTCAAGGAGGCGACTTGGGAGGCCGAGGAGGGCATGAGGAGCAGATACCCGCACCTATTCAGCAATCTATGTATGATTCTAGACATGTTTGAGGACGAACGCTTTTTTAAGAGGTCGAGAATGTAACGACCCAACAAGTCGTTTTGCATTCTAGATCCCCATTTCCCTAAATAAGACTCCCCGTATGTGCTTTTACTATTTGATGATATGCATGGATGGTTGGTTCGGTTTGGAAGGGTTCGGGTTGAAATCGGAACACTTAGATCCTTAATTGGCTTTTAAAAGGCTAAGTTGAACTTTGGTCAACATTTTGAGTAAACAGCCTCGAAACCTGGATTTGACGATTTCAATAGGTTCGTATGATGATTTTGGACTTGGACGTATGTTCGAATCGGGTTTTGGATGACCCGTGAGCGTTTCGGCGCTTAAGGTTAAAAGTTGGCTTTGAATGTTTAAAAGTTCTTTAAATTTGGTTTGGAATAGGTTTTGGTGTTATCGAGGTCCATTTGAGATTCTAAGCCTGGGAATAGTTTCGTATGGTGATTTAAGACTTGCACGCGTCATTCCAAATAGTTTAGGTATGATTCGGCGCGTTCGCAGCGAGTTGGAAGAACTTGAAGTTCATAAGCCGATCCTATTGGTTTTGGGTTGCGACTCTTAGTTCTAATGTTGTTTTTCGCGTGTTGAGGGTGAGAGCGAGTCTGTTTTATATTTAAAAACTTGTTGGTATGTTTGGACGAGGCTACCCGGACGATGATCAGATCAATTTAGAGCCCAAAGGGCTATTGGTACACCAGTACTAGTGTGCCCGTATCTGTGAGCTTTTGGCCACAGATGCGAGCTCGCAGAAGTGAGACCAACGACGCAGAAGCGCAAGAGAAGGGTTGTCTTATGGTCGCAGAAGCGGGTAAAGGGCCGCATATTCGAAGGCATAGGTGCAGGATTCCTAACGCAGAAGCGGCCTGGGTTGTGGTCTGCAGACCGCAGAAGCGGACTCGCTTCTGCGAGGAAGCGACCACAGGTACGCTTGGAGGCTGGCCAGACCTGACCGCAGATGCGACCTGGCTTGCGTAGAAGTAGTTCCGCAGATGCGGTAGACCGTCCGCAGAAGCGAAATCACTAAAGGTAGTGAGGTCGTTTAAGATGGACTTAGACCATTGTTTTGACTCATTTCTTTCATTTTCTTGTGCGATTTTGGAGCTTTTGGATAGAGGTTTACACCTAGCTATTTGAGAAAAGTAATATCTATCCAATGTGAGTTAAATACATAGATTATTGGTAGATATTTACATGAAAATTTGTGAAAATTTTGGGTTTAGATGAATAACCCTAGGGTTTGATAAAAATGGGATTTAACCACGAAAATGGTTATGGGATTGAGTGAAAATTATATACTTGAGTCCGTGAGGTTATGGGTAACAACTTTCTTCAAAAATTCTGAAATTCGGGCACGTGGCCCGAGGGTGAAATTGAAGAATCTTCTAATTTCAGTTGGGGAATTACTCTAATAGCTAAATCATTAACTTTTGAGCGTATATTGATTAATTTATACAATATTTGCCTAGTTTCGGATTGTTCGGCACCGAGTTGAGGCTTTAGGGTGAATTTGAGGCTAGAAAGCGAGCTTTGAGACAAGGTAAGTCTCTTGCCTAACCTTGTAAGAGGGAATTTATCCTATAGGTGATTTAAATTGCTATTTGCTTCTAATTTTGGGGGCTACGTATGCACGAGGTGACGAGAGTCCATGCATAGCTACTAACTATGCTTATGTCCGGGTAGTTTAGGACCCGAATCATGAAATACTTGTAATGTTTTACTTGTTAATCAAAATGGCTAAATTATATCGGAACTTGTTAGAGGAATTGTAAAAGAGCGAATTTCACTTATTGAGTTCTAGCGGGTTACTTGACCCTTAATAAAAATTATGTTTCATTGTACATTAGCCTAGTATTAGCTCTTAAACTGGTTGTTTATAAAGTATTCTCTCTTCTTGTGGAGTGGGCCGAACGCCTCGGCAGTAGATGGATGCATCTATGGTTTGTGTCGCTCGACCCTCGGCAGTATACACATTATTCTGGATCGGGTCATACGACCTCGGCATAATCGTGCGTGATAACACTCGAAGTGTAATTATATTTGATATTTTTTCCTGGCTTGAGAGGCTAAGATTATATAAGACGGAAATTTATTTGGGACTTTCCATGCATGAAAGAATTATTTACTTTCTGCTTGTTATTGAGTTATCATTATTATTTACATAACCCATGCTTATTTAGAATTCTGTATTTCTTTACTGTTAGCCCATAGTAAGTGTCGATATCGACCCCTCGTCACTATTTCTTCGAGGTTAGACATAATACTTACTGGGTACATGTTGTTTATGTACTCACGCTACACTTCTGCATTAACCGTGCAGAATCTGAGGCAGGTGCATGTGGAGGTCACACTGGCGCGCATCCTCAATACCCTGAGGCCTAGTGATGAGCTGCTTCCTAAGCCGTTCTGCAGCACCTAAAGCATTTCTTTTGTACTTATTTTATGTCTATGTTATTTCAGGTAGCAGTTAGAGTTTTGTATATTCTACTAGTGCTCATACTCTTGTGACACCAGGTCTTGGCACACACTCTAATAGACTTTATGGTTTTGGAGTATTTATATATCAATGATTGCAGTCAGTTATTTTTGTTTTATTTATTAAACTTCCTACTTCTTAAATCTCTTAATAAATGGAATTCAATTACTTGGAAACCTATTAAAAGGAGTAATCATGCTGTTATTTCATCGTTGGCTTGCCTAGCGGTAACGTTGGGCGTCATCACGGCCTATAGGAAAAAATGGGTCGTGATATCGATTAAGGGAACAATTCTCATAGTATCCTATAAAGACTATTCCCCTTGACAATGCTGGAGAATTCTCATCTCAAGCTTTTGATGATTATTTTCTATCAGTTGTGATAAAAGTTGAACATCACGTAGCTTATGTTCATACACAAAATGGCCTTGCAGAGTCATCTATTAAACTCCCGCAATCAATAGCAAGACCACTACTTATGAAAGAAAAATTGCACACCACTGTTTTGGGCCATGCTATCTTGCATGTAGCATCACTTATTCGTCTCAGACCGATATATTATAATAAATATTCTCCATCACAATTAATTTATGGTCATGAACCAAATATTACTCATCTATGAATTTTTGTATATGATGTATATGTGCTAGCAGCAGCACCATAGAGTAGTAAGATGGGGCCCCGAAGAAGGTTAGGAATATATGTGTGATAAACAGATAGGTCATCTAGAGTTCTAACCCTTAATTATGGATTTCGAAACCTTAAATAGTTCTTTTTATCCTTCCTCAAATTGCATGCGCAGTCTAAGTCTTTTTCCGGAATGCCTTTATGTGAAATTTATTAAAATGTGAATATGTGCCTTAAAAATTCATTTGAGTTGACTTCGGTCAACGTTTTGAGCAAACAGATCCGGATCCATATTTTGACTGTCCCGATGGGTCTGTATCATGAATAAGGACTTAGGCGTATGCCCGGAATCTAATTTGGAGGTCCCTAGCTCGAGTTATCTCAATTTGTTGAAAATTAGATGTTTAAAAGTTTAAAGAATTACTAAGTTTGACCGAAGTTTGACTTTGTTGCTACCAGGTACAACTTTTGGTTTCGAAACTTGGTATAGGTGCATTACTCTATTATGACTTGTCTGCAAAATTTGGTGCAAAACGGAATTGAAATGACGTGATTCGGACTTCTGGTTGAAAAATTAAAAGTTCTTAAGTTTCTTTGAAAAAATCATTCGTTTTGGAGTCCGATTCGTAGTTTTAGGTGTTATTTTGTTATTTTGATCGAGCGAGCGAGTTTGTATGATATTTTTGGACTTGTGTGCATGTTTGGTTTAGAGCCCCGAGGGCTCGAGTGAGTTTCGGATAGGCTTCAGAGTGATTTTGGACTTAGAAGCATAGTTGGTGAAACCTGTTTCTCGTGCAGGCCTTAGACCTCGCAATTGCGAGGTCTCGTTTCGCATTTGCGATATTACAGTGACTCTGTCAGGTTTGCAATTATGAACAAATACTTCACAATAGCGAAGTAGGGCAGGGTCAACAGAGTTTGCATTTGCGATCAAAATAGTCACAATTGCGAGAAGTCTAAGTTCGCATTTGCGATCAAAATGGTCGCAATTGCGAGAAGTCTAAGTTCGCATTTGCGATCAAAATGGTCGCAATTGCGATGGCAGCAGAAGTGTGAAATATTCGCATTTGCGATGGACATTTTGCATTTGCGGGGTTCGCAATGGTCGTGATTGCGACATCTGCGCCTGGACATAAGAAAGGAAAAACGGGATTTTAGCTCATTCTCTCAAATTCTCAACCCTAAACGCCCTAGAGGCGATTGTTCCAAAAGCTTTTATTCCTCAATTCATTGGTAAGTGACTCTAACCTACTTTCTTTCAATTACCCACTACATTTCATAAATCTAGGATTTCCATTGATGAAATTATGGATTTGGGTAGAATTAGGGATTTTTGTAAAATTTGGATTTAGACCTCGAATTGAGGTCGGATTTCTAATTGAATTGCACAACCGGGCTCAGGGGTGAATGGGTGATCAGATTTTGGTCTGAACTTCGGGTTTTGACAAAGTGGGCCCGAGGGTTGACTTCTGTTGACTTTTTCAATAATGATGTAAATTGAACCTCTTTCATTCATGAGTAGTTTCTAAAGCTTAATTTGAATCGTTTGGTTAATAAATTGATAGATTTGGTTGATTTGGAGGCTTGTTCAAAAGGGAAGGCCGTGATTTAATTTTGAGTGGATTGCGGAGTGAGGTAATTGTCGGGTTTAACCTTGATTTAAGAGAATTAGAAACCCTTGAGTTATGTGCTATGTGAAATTCATATGTTGCGGCGTATATGAGAGGTGACGAGTGTACATACATCACCAAAATACTTGTTTCCCTATTTGTCCCATATTTCATGAATTATTTCATTACATGCCTTAACAGTTACATGTTTTAATTGCTTCCCATGTCTTATTTGCTACTTGTCACTTATTATTCTCATGTTAAGAATATTAGATTCTCCCGTGCTTGCATGATTTACTGCGACATCTTGAAATGACTTATTTGTACCCTTAGTTATCATTTATTTGAATTGTCTTGTTGTTTAGTATTCATTATGGTAGATTCTTAATTTGAGACGAGACTCCCTTTCTATTTCCACTTCATAATGGTAGAGGACTCTTGTGATTTGAATTGTTAAATTAAATGCACTTATCGAGTTATTCATATTGTACGGTGGGATCGGGTTGCGCGCCGCAACAGGTGAATGAAATAAGGGCGGATTGATATGGTGAAATATGGGTGAATTTATATTTATATGGCGGGCTCGGGTTGCGCGTCGTAACAGGTGAAATAAGGGCGGATTGGTATGGTGAAATAAGGGTGAATTTATATTGATACGGTTTGTTCGGGTTGCGCGCCGCAACAAGTAAAATAAGGGTGGATTGATATGGTAAAATAAGGGTGAATTGTCATATTGATTCCGATCATATCGTGGGATCGGGTTGCATGCCGCAACATATATTTATTTATTATTATTGATATTTATATGATAGAATAAGGGAGGATTGTGTTGTACGGACTACAATGGGACCGGGTTGCGCGCCGCAATAGTTTATGTGTTTATATTCCTTATTGTGTTGTGTTAGCTTCGATGCTTCCATATACTCTAAGAATTAGTATTTCTCGCAATCACTAGGTTTCGTAGAGGATTGAGTTATTTTCTTAAGTTAACTACCTTATTTCGTTTTCGCATTTTCCTTTCCTATCATTATTTTTATACAGTGTATATGTTATATTGTAAGTGACCCGTTGTAACGAACTGGCCGGTCATTTTGAGAATTTAAATCACGTCCGGCAGCATAAGGCCCCGAGCGGCTTCGTATTATGTGCCTTGACTTGCACGCGTGGTTAAATTCAATTACCGAGTGATTCGGAATGATTTGGGACACTTAATCCCTAAAACGGAAGCTTAAGTCTTAGGATTTTGACTGTAGTCATAACAATGTGAAGACGACTCCGGAATGGAGTTCCATCGGTTACATTAAATCCCTTGGGTGATTTTGGACTTAGGAGCGTGTACGGACTGTAAATCCGAGGTCTGTAGCTGATTTAGGCTTGAAATGGTAAAAATAGAATTTTTGGAGATTTGGACCGGAAGTGAACATTTTGATATCGGGGTCGGAATGCGATTCCAAGAGTATGAACAGCTCCGCTATGTTATTTGGGACTTGCCTGCAAAATTTGACGTCATTCCGGGTTGATTTGATAGGTTTCGACACGGGTTTTAGAAGTTGAAAGATTTAAAAATTTATAAGTTCGATTCATGGTGCGATGCATAGTTTCAACGTTAGTTGATGTGATTTGAGGGCTCGACTAAGTTCGTATGGTGTTTTAGGATTGGTTGGTAAGTTTGGTTGAGGTCTCGGGGGGCTCGGGTAAGTTTCGGGTGCTTAACGGATTAAAAGTTTGATTTGTGTTACTGTTAAGTCTTCAGGCTTCTGGTATTTCCGCACCTGCGGTGAAAAGACCGCAGGTGCAGGAGCGCACGTGCGGAGAGGCAAGCGGAGAAGCGGAAAAGTGGAGGAGTGCCAGGGGTCGCAAGTGAGAGGAAAATTCCGCATCTGCGATGCCCGCAGATGCGAAGGTGGGGGCGCAGGTGCGAGAAGAGCTGGACTTGATAGTCTCCGCAAGTGCGGAGAATTTGTGCGCATCAGCGGCTCCGCAGAAGCAGATTTTGGCGCGCAGAAGCGAGAGAAAGCACAGGTGCGGTTTGGACATGCGCACCTGTGGTCACTCAGATGCGGCTAATTATGTCGCAGGTGCGGTCACGCCTGGTCAGAAAAGAGAAATTCGAGGGTTTGGTTTCATTCTTCGTTTTTGAACTTGAGAGCTCGGAATTTGGCGATTTTTCGAGGGATTTTCAGAGGAAGCTTTGAGGTAATGATTCCTAACTCATTTTTGGTTGTATTGCAATAATCTATAGTTGTTTTCTCCATTTAGTTTCGGATTTTTGGGGTGGAAATTGGAAATAATTGGAAGAACTTCTTCAATAAAGATTTCGAGTTTTGAAAGGGGATTTGTGGTCGGATTTGAGTAATTCTTATATGGTTGGACTCGTGAGTGAATGTGTGTTCATAATTTGTGATTTTTACCCGATTCCGAGACGTGGGCCTGGGTCGACTTTTTAGGGCGAATTTCGGAATTTTTATTAAAATATTGATTTCATTGATTAGATAAGTCAATTATTGTTTTATTCATGTTATGCAATTGTGTTTGGCTAGATTGGGCCATTCAGAGCCGGATATTCATGGAAAGACATTGTGCCGATTGTTTGAGCTTGGTTAGAGATAAGTATCTAGCTTAACCTTGTGTGGGGGATTTTCCCCTTAGGATTTGAGTCTTCTATTTTGATTGTAGCCCGTGTGCACGAGGTGACGAGTGCGTGCACGGACTTATTTGTGGAAAGTTGGCCTTTTAGGGTTCTTAGGTCCTTGTATTCATTGAATATGCAGTTGTTCTTGTTATGATTATATATCTTAGTTACTAGATTTATATCTACCTTCTTAATTAGAATCAATTGCTTCATGATCCACTATTATTGTTACTTGATTCATATGTGTCTTAATTGAACCTGTCATATCTTTTATAGCCATGCTATCTTTTCATAACTGTTTATCTTTAATTGGAATTATTATTATTTTTATCCTATAATTGTCCAGCCTTAATTGAGGTTAGGATTATTTTTCCGCTGCCTATCCTTAATGGAATTGTTGAATATCCTTCGTAATTTCCTCAACCTTAAAAGAAGTTTAGATGTCCTATATCTTTGTCGACTTATTTTATTTGGAATTATTTGATGCGTGTTAGCTTCCCTGTTGTTGAAGTGTAATTTGTGGGATCGTTGCTACACATTAGTTTTCCCTTTGTTGAGTTGTTCTCTTTACGCCTAACATTCTTTACTGTGTTTATTCCTTGTGAATTGTTTCTTCCGTTTCTTTGTGAATTAAAGTTCTTGAGTTGATTTACTTGTCGTACCTTGTATTATTGTCATTGTTGTTGTGGTACTTGTTGTGGTGATTCAGAGGTTTCTACCGTGCTGTTGTTATTATGGGGTTGCACGAGGTTTCTGGCGTGCTATTGTTACCATTGATATTTACACATGCGGCGTGACAAGGCGGGATATGTGTGTGTGTATATATATGTGACAAGGCGGGATATGTATATATATATATGTGGGTTGCGCATGTGGAGAGACAAGGTGGGAACATTATTATGCACGTGTGGCGAGACAAGGCGGGCATTTATGTTACTATTGCACACGTGGTGAGACAAGGTGGGCTGTGTCAGGGATTGATTTGTGATGATTTATGGCCTGGGGGCATTCTTGTTGTTGATGGTTGTGTAGTGGTATACGTACCTGTGTGAGCTTTATCTTGTGAAAGCTGCGAGAAGTTGTTGATATTTGTCCTTTCTTCTTCTTCCTTATGCTTATTTGCTGGTATGGACTATGTTAGGACACTTGCACAAGCATACACGTAGTTAAGCACTCTTATCGGATAAGAGGTGTTCTTGATATTGTTTAGCATAGATGCTCACCCTTGTTTACTTGCCTTCTATGTGAGAATGGCTCTATTGGCACGTGAGTCGTCAGTGCGGTTATGAGGTGTTATGAGGGCACAGGATGCCAAGTGTTAGGGTTCAGGTATTGAGACCCGTGAGTTGTGAATTTGTCCGAGGTTCGGTACCTCGTGGAGTTGTTGGCTAAAACCTGATGTAAAAGGGGTTGTAGTTGCTGAGTTATTACTTGTCCTTGCTGTATTTGTGATTCCGGATTTAGGTTGTGTTCCATTCACCTTTATGTGTAATTTTCGTGATATTTCGCTGATATTTGTTATTTCCTTCCTTATTTCCATTGTTGTACCGTGAGCCATATTGCATAGTCTTTATGTAGACATCATACTTCTGTTATTCATGTACTTATATCTGTTCAGTTTATTAGACCAGTGGGTGTCTTGACTGTCCCTCGTTACTACTCCACCGAGGTTAGTCTTGATACTTACTGGACACCGTTGTGGTGTGCTCATGCTACTCTTCTGCATATTTTTGTGCAGATCCAGGTACTTGTTCGTGAGCTAGTTGTGTGGACTGTTGTTGTGGAGACTCAAGGTAAAACTGTTGGTGTATTCGCAGGCTTTGAGTCACCTTCAAGTTTTTATTTTGCACTGTTCATTCCTGTTTCTCGACAGTTGTATTTAGAGGTTTTCTAGCAAATACTCTGTAGAGCTTATGACTTGTACTGCCGGTTTTGGGAATTGTAAGAGATTTCTATTTAACTTGCTAGATGTTATTTAAATAGTGTTGTTTCAAATAATCGTAGGCTTACCTAGTCCCTATGACTAGGTGCCATCACAATACCAAACGGAGGGAAATTTGGGTCGTGACAAGTTGGTATCAGAGCTTTAGGTTCATAGGTGCTACGAGTTATAAGCGAGTTTAGTAGAGTCTTGCGGATTAGTACGAAGACATCTGTACTTATCTTCGAGAGGCTACAGAACTATTAGGACAATCTCACTTATGTCATTCCTATTGTGCGAGCTTATTGATCTCGGAGTTTGAACTTTTATCATTCCATTCTCTCACATATGGTGAGGACACGAGCTACAGTTATAGACGACGCTGCTCCCGGAGCAAGTATCGCTAGGGGCAGAGGCAGAGGCCGACGAGGAGTAAGTGTCGCAGACAGAGCACCTACCAAAGCATCAGTTGAGGAGCCGCCAGTAGTTCCAGTTGGGGAGCAGGTACCGGAGGCGTCTGCTGTTACCCCCGAACTTCAGGAGACCTTAGCATAGTTCTTGAGCATGTTTGGTACAGTGGCTCAAGAGGGGTTGATTTCGGTTGCACCAGCTATTTCACAGACCGGGGGAGGAGCCCAGACTCCCGCCGCCCACACCCCAGAGCAGCGAGTTCATGTTGGTCAGTTTCCAAGTGTCTTGGCGACACAGCCTGTGGTCCCAGTTCAGCCCGTGGTCAGGGCAGCAGCAACTGAGGAAGAGCAGCTTAGACTTGCAAGGTTCAAGAAATATGACCCCTCCTACATTTAGTGGTTTGGCTTCAGAAAGTGCACATGGTTTTCTGGAGGAGTGTTACTACATTCTCCGTACTATGGGTATTGTGGAGACGAGCGGGGTTGCTTTTACTACGTTCCAGCTTAGGGGAGCGGCTTACCAGTAGTGGCGGGCATATGAGTTGGGTAGCCCAGTTGAGTTAGCTTCACTTACATGGGTTCAGTTTTCAGAGATGTTCCTGAGAAATTTTGTACCTCAGTCCCTTTGAGATGCATGGCGCGTGGAGTTTGAGCAGCTGCGCCAGGGCACTATGTCAGTGTTAGAGTATGCCGTGAGATTCAGTGATTTGGCCAGGCATGCACCTGCTTTGATCTCCACAGTTGGACAACGTGTTCGTAGATTCATTGAGGGACTCAGACATGATATTCGGTTCAGCATGGCTCTTGAGTTAGAGTCAGATATTTCATTTTAGTAGATGGTAGGGATCGCCCACCGAGTAGAGGGCATATGGGACCAGGAGAGAGAAGATAGGCAAGGCCACGAGAGAGAGTACAGGCGAGATCAGGAGAGAGAGGACAGGGAGGTGAGAAGGCCTCATAGACCGGAGAGATCTACTGGTCCTTATTTTGGAGGCAGGGTACGACATGGTTTAGGTTCAGTTTGCACTTCAGGCTTCGCACAATATTTTAGGTGCTCATGGGTCTCAGAGTACCCGTACCGCACAGTTCCCACAACCACGTCAGCAGAGAAGTTGCTTCGAGTATGGAGATACCAGCCACAGGGTGAGAGATTGTCCTAGACTCCGGACAGGCGTGTCACAGCGGAGTATTCAGGCGAGTAGAGGGCGCCCAAGAAGGGGAAGGCCCGACCCGTTGATGTGTTTCAAATAGTAAGCTTGAGGCCACTGCGCTAGATGATGTCATACAGGTATGCTTTGATTTGTTACAAAGGGGCACTATTCGTATTTTGATTCAGTTCTGCTTATCGGGGCGAGTTCCCCTACTTGTTGTCCCACCTATGGGTGAGTTCATGACTTAGTATTATGTTAAGGTGTTTACCCCTATTGGGAGACTCTATGAGTGGTAGCCCGTGCCTATCGTTTGTTTCTATTCATTATTGAAAGTTACGAGACTATAAGTGAATTCACGTTGCCCATTATGGTAGGTTTGATGTGATTCTTGAGTAAATTGGTTACAATTTGTGATTTGATACTCTACCGGGGTGAGAGTTAAGCAAGTGTTGAGATTTTATTGGCAGAATTGTGTTAGTGGAAGATTTCCATTGGTATGATGTGTATTCGACTTGTGATTCAGAGTTGAGGGTGAGACCCTCGCGATTCCATGTGATTTGATATGTTTGAGCCGGGCTGCGTGCCGCGGTGGAGGGTGATACCTGGATGATATCCTTATGATTTGTTCATGTACTTTGATTTTTCCTTTTTGAATTGATTCGTAGTAGGGTATTGTTAGAAAGTTGTGCCTGTCGGGCGGGTTTGATATTTATCTTATGTGTTTCTCTTTACATATTTAGTCAATTTCGTTATGTGCTTCTTGAGTTTTGGCTTGCGGGGTGTGTTCCCGGTGGTGTTAGTTGTGACTTGTTGATTCGGGTGTATAGTTATGAGGTCTTCGTGTTTCTTGCATCATTGTCAGCATTGTGGAGGTTTGAAATGGGTTACTAACGGATATGGGTCTAATTGTCGGTGCTGGTTTTGATTTCGGGCACCTATTGTGATCAGAAATATTATTATGGCCTATATGTGGTGTGTCTTGTTGTGTGGTCATACCTTGTGGGTGTAGGCATGAGTTAATACAGATGGTTGAGACTGATATCAGTAATGGATTTAGAATCGGGTTGTTTGAAGATAAATGGAAGGTGAGAATTTTGACTCTAAGGCTTATCGATGTTGATAGAAAGGATAAATTACAATTGGGATGGTGTTGTTAGGCTTATGTGGATTGGGGTGACGTGGGGTCCCCCGTAGGTATATGTTGAATATGTGATTTCAGTGATTTGAAGACTTCGAGGCGATTCTTAGCACGTTCGAGGACGAACGTTTGTTTAAGAGGGGAAGGATGTAACGACACTGCCGGTCGTTTTGAGAATTTAAATCTCATCCAGCGGCATAAGGCCCCGAGCGTCTTCGTATTATGTGCCTCGACTTGCGTGCGTGATTGAATTCAATTACCAAGTGATTCGAAGTGATTTGGCACACTTAGTCCCTAAAACGGAAGCTTAAGTCTTAGAATTTTGACCGTAGACGGAACTATGTGAAGACAACTCCAGAATGGAATTCCTTCTGTTCCATTAGCTCCGTTGGGTAATTTTGGACTTAGGAGCATGTCTGTACTATAAATCCGAGGTCTGTAGCTGATTTAGGCTTGAAATGGCGAAGGTCGAATTTTTGGAGATTTGGACCGGAAGTGGACTTTTTTTATATCGAGGTCAGAATGCGATTCCGAGAGTTGTAATAGCTCCATTATATTATTTGGGACTTGCCTGCCAAATTTGACGTCATTCCGGGTTGATTTGATAGGTTTCAGCACGGGTTTTAGAAGTTGAAAGATTTAAAAATTTATAAGTTCGATTCATGGTGCGATGCGTAGTTTCAACGTTAGCTGATGTGATTTGACGGCTTGACTAATTTTGTATGGTGTTTTATGATTGGTCGGTAAGTTTGTTTGAGGTCCTGGGGGCCTCGGGTGAGTTTCGGGTGCTTAACGGATTAAAAGTTTGATTTGTGTTACTGCTAAGTCTTCAGGCTTCTGGTATTTCCGCACCTGCGGTGAAGAGATCGCAGGTGCAGGAGCGCATGTGCGGAGAGGCAAGCGCAGAAGCGGAAAAGTGGAGGAGTGCCAGGGGTCGCAGGTGCAAGAAAAATTCCGCATCTGCGATGCCCGCAGATGCGAAGGTGGAGGCGCAGGTGCGAGAAGAGCTGAACTTGACAGTCTTCGCAAGTGCGGAGAATTTGTGCGCATCAGCGGCTCCGCAGAAGCGGATTTTGGCGTGCAGAAACGATAGGAAGCGCAGGTGCGGTTTGGACATGCGCACCTGTGGTCACTCAGATGCGGCTAATTATGTTGCAGGTGCGGTCACGCCTGGGCAGAAAAGAGAAATTCGAGGGTTTGGTTTCATTCTTCGTTTTTGGACTTGAGAGCTCGGAATTTGGTGATTTTTTGACGGATTTTCCGAAGAAGCTTTGAGGTAATGATTCCTAACTCGTTTTTAGTTGTATTACATTAATCTACAGTTGTTTTCTCCATTTAGTTTCGGATTTTTGGGGTGGAAATTGGAAACAATTGGAAGAACTTCTTCAATAAAGATTTCAAGTTTTGAAAGGGGATTTGTGGTCGGATTTGAGTAATTCTTATATGGTTGGACTCGAGAGTGAATGGGTATTCATATTTTGTGATTTTTACCCGATTCCGAAATGTGGGCCCGGGACGACTTTTTAGGGCGAATTTCAGAATTTTTATTAAAATATTGATTTCATTGATTAGATAAGTCTATTATTGTTGTATTCATGTTATGCAATTGTGTTTGGCTAGATTGGGACATTCGGAGTCGGATATTCGTGGAAAGGCATTGTGATCGATTGTTTGAGCTTGGTTAGAGATAAGTATCTGGTCTAACCTTGTGTGGGGGATTTTTTCCTTAGGATTTGAGTCTTTTATGTTGATTGTAGCCCATGTGCACGAGGTGACAAGTGCGTGCACGGACTTATTTGTGGAAAGTTGGCCTTTTAGGGTTCTTAGGTCCTTGTATTCATTGAATATGTAGTTGTTCTTGTTATGATTATATATCTTAGTTACTAGATTTACATCTACCTTCTTAATTAGAATCAATTGCTTCATGATCCACTATTATTGTTACTTGATTCATATGTGTCTTAATTGAACCTGTCATCTCTTTTATAGCCATGCTATCTTTTCATAACTGTTTATCTTTAATTGGAATTATTATTATTTTTATCCTATAATTGTCCGGCCTTAATTGAGGTTATGATTATTTTTCCGTTGCTTATCCTTAATGGAATTGTTGAATATCCTTCGTAATTTCCTCAACCTTAAAAGAAGTTTAGATATCCTATATCTTAGTCGACTTGTTTTATTTGGAATTATTTGATGCGTGTTAGCTTCCCTGTTGTTGAAGTATAAATTGTGGGATCGTTGCTACACATTAGTTTTCCCTTTGTTGAGATGTTCTCTTTACGCCTAACATTCTTTACTGTGGTTATTCCTTGTGAATTGGTTCTACCGTTTCTTTGTGAATTAAAGTTCTTGAGTTGATTTACTTGTCGTACCTTGTATTATTGTCATTGTTGTAGTGGTACTTGTTGTGGTGATGCATGAGGTTTCTGACGTGCTATTGTTACTATTGATATGTGTACATACGACGTGACAAGGCGGGATATGTCTCTCTCTCTCTCTCTCTATGCACGAGGTTTCTGTTATGCTATTGTTACTATTGATATATGCACATGCGGCGTGACAAGGTGGGATATATATATGTGTGGGTTGCGCATGTGGCGAGACAAGGTGGGAACATTATTATGCACGTGTGGCGAGACAAGGCGGGCATTTATGTTACTATTGCACACGTGGCGAGACAAGGTGGGTTGTGTCAGGGATTGATTTGTGATGATTTATGGCATGGGGGTATTCTTGTTGTTGATGGTTGTGTAGTGGTATACGTACATGTGTGAGCTTTATCTTGTGAACGCTGTGAGAAAATATTCTACGTGTTGTTCGTTCTTGTTCTTCTTCCTTATGCTTATTTGCTAATATGGACTATGTTAGGACACATTACACAAGCATACACGTAGTTAAGCACTCTTATCGGATAACAGGTGTTCTTGATATTGTTGAGCATATATGCTCACCCTTGTTTACATGCCTTCTATGTGAGAATGGCTTTATTGGCACGTGAGTCGTCAATGCGGTTATGAGGTGTTATGAGGGCACAGGATGCCAAGTGTTAGGGTTCACGTATTGAGACCCGTGAGTTGTGAATTTGTCCGAGGTTTGGTACCTCGTGGAGTTGTTGGCTAAAACCTGATGTAAAAAGGGTTGTAGTTGCTGAGTTATTGCTTTTCCTTGGTGTATTTGTGATTCCGGATTTATGTTGTGTTCCATTCACCTTTCTGTGTCATTTTCGTGATATTTTGCTGATATTTGTTATTTCCTTCCTTATTGCCATTACTATACCATGAGCCATATTGCATAGTCTTTATGTAGACATCATACTTCTGTTATTCATGTACTTATATCTGTTCAGTTAATTAGACCAGTGGGTGTTTTGACTGTCCCTCGTCTCTACTCCACCGAGGTTAGTCTTGATACTTACTGGACACCGCTGTGGTGTGCTCATGCTACTCTTCTGCACATTTTTGTGCAGATCCAGGTACTTGTTCGTTAGCTAGTTGTGTGGATTGTTGCTGTGGAGACTCAAGGTAAACATGTTGCTGTATTCGCAGGCTTCGGAGTCACCTTCAAGTTTTCATTTTGCACTGTTCATTCCTGTTTCTGGACAGTTATATTTAGAGGCTTTCTAGCAAACACTCTGTAGCGCTTATGACTTGTACTATCGGTTTTAGGAATTGTAAGAGATTTCTATTTAACATGCTAGATATTATTTAAATAGTGTTGTTTCAATTAATCTTAGGCTTACCTAGTCCCTAAGACTAGGTGCCATCACGATACCAAACGGAGGGAAATTTGGGTCGTAACAGGTGAAACAGACTCGTCACTACTTCGTCGAGGTTAGGCTCGACACTTACAGAGTACATGGGGTCAGTAGTGTTGTACTCATACTACTCTCTACACTTCTTGTGCTGATTATGGAGTCGGTCCCAGCGGCGGTCAGTAGCATGCTCCGGTTGACTATCAGCTGGGAGACATGAGGTACAGCTGCTCGGCGTTCGCAGCTCTGAAATCCTCTCCCACTTTATCTTAGCTGTGTATTTTCCTTTCAGACAACTTTACTTTTATTCAGACCTTTATCTATAGTATTCTAATAGCTCGTGCACTTGTGACATCAGATTCGGGTTGTAGTAGAGATTTCAGTTGTTATGTTTTTCGCTCCTTACTTCAGAATTTATTTCAGTTATTTCGGTTTCTTATTTATTATTTAATTTAAACTATTAAAAATGGATAAATTACTCTAACGTTGGTTTGCCTAGCAAGTGAAATGTTAGTCGCCATCACGTTCCCGAGAGTGGGATTTTTGGGTCGTGACAAGTTGGTATCAGAGCACTAGGTTGCCTAGGTCTCACGAGTCATGAGCAAGCTTAGTAGAGTCTGGAGGATCGGTACGGAGACGTATGTACTTATCTTTCAGACGCTATGGCGTTTAGGAAACATGTCACTTCTTCCTATACTATCGTGCGATTTTATTCTATCATTGATGACCGAACCCTTCTATTCTTGTTCTCTCGCGAATGGCGAGAAACACACTACATCTACCGCCGGACATGAGCTGGAGCTTCATGTGGCAGCTACGACTATGGGCCGAGGTTGCGACAGAGGCAGAGCTCAGCCTAAAGCTCGAGCAGCAGCACCGACAATGGAGCCTCAGGTAAATTTTGATGAGGAGGTTCCAGCTCAGACTGTACTTATTGGACCAGCTCAGGTCCCGGAGGGGTTCACAGCCACACTAGTACTGCAGGACACTCTAGTTCATTTGGTGGGCCTTATGGAGAGTGTGGCCCAGAACGGTACCTTTCTGGTGGAACCAACTATTTCTCGGGCTGGGGGAGGAACACAGACTCCCACTACTCACAGTCTGGAGTAGATAGCTCCATAGTATCAGACTCCTGCAGCCCCGCCAGGAACTAGAGGATTATCTTGATCACTCCCACGAGGTTATTGCGGAACATAGGTATAGTTGAGACCAATGGGGTCGACTTTGTTGTGTTTCAGATGACGGGTTCCGCCAAGAGATGGCGGATAGATCATATGTTGACCAGACCAACTAGGTCGCCTGCACTTACTTGGGATCAGTTCTCATAACTATTTCTAGAGACGTTCCTCCCTGTCACACTGAGGAGAATTACCGCAGGTAATTTGAGCATCTCCAGCATGGCAGTATGACTGCCACCCAGTACGAGACTCGATTTGTGGACTTTGCTCGCCATGCCACTATCCTACTTCCTACTGAGAAGGAGCGGGTGAGGATATTTATTGAGGGGCTCACTTACACTCTTAGACTTAAGATGCCCAAAGAGACATGGAGTGATATTCCTTCTAGAGGGTCGTTGATATTGCCAGATGTTTCGAGTTGGTTAGTGCTCAGGAGAGGGGGCCGGTATCAGATAAGAGGACCCGTTATTCTAGTGGTTTCGGTGGTGCCTCATCTAGAGGTAGGGGTGCTTTTGGTAGATGCCATCCTCCCAGGCCATTTCATTCAGCGCTTCAGGCATCTCACAGTGCTTCTGGGGGTCGTGGTCCTTATGTACCTTATTTTGGGAAGCCAACCTATAGTGCACCATCAGTTCCTATCAGTGCGCCTCCGATACAGAGCTATCACCGTGTTTATCTAGACCGTTCAGGACAACTTCAGTTCCAGCAGCCATAACAACAGGATGGATGTTTTGAGTGTGGTGATTTTGGGCACATCTGGAGGTCATGTCCCAGGTTATTGGGTGGCATTCCACAACAGAGTTCTTGTGACATAGTTCCGGCATCAGTTGCTCCACCGCCTGCTCAACCAGCCAGGGGTAGGGGTCAGGCAACCAGAGGTGGGGGTCAGGCCATTAGAGGGGGAGGCCAGCCATCTAGAGGTCATCCTAGAGATGTAATTCAGAGTGGTACGGCCCAACCCCGATGTTATGCTTTCCCAGCTAGGATTGAGACCGAGGCATCTAACGTCGTTATCACAAGTTTTGTTCCTGTTTGCCATAGAGATGCTTCAGTTCTATTTGATCCGGGATCTACTTACTCATATGTGTCATCCTATTTTGTTGCATATCTGGTTGTGCCTCATGATTCTTTGAGTGCTCCTATGTATGTGTTCACGCATGTGAGTGATTCTATTATCGTAGATCGTGTCTATCGCTCATGTGTGGTTACTATTTGGGATCTTGAGACTAGTGTAGACCTTCTACTTCTTGATATGGTAGATTTTGATGTCATCTTATCATACTATATTTGACTGTCGCGCCAAGACGGTGGCCTTAGCCATGCCTGGGTTGCCTCGATTAGAATCAAGGGGGACTCTTAGCCACTCTACCAGCAGAGTTATTTCTTATGTGAAGGCTCGACGTATGGTCGAGAAGGGGTATTTAGCCTATTTAGCCTATGTTCGCGATTCTAGTATGGAGGTTCCATCCATGGATTCAGTGCCAGTTGTTAGTGAGTTTCCAGAGGTGTTTCCTGCAGACCTGTCGGGGATGCCACCCGACAAGGATATTGATTTCTGTATTGATTTGGCTTCGGGAACTCAACCCATTTCTATTCTACCATATCGTATAGACCTGTCAGAGTTGAAAGAGTTGAAGGAACCATTGCAAGATTTGCTTGATAAGGGCTTCATTAGACCCAGTGTCTCGCCCTGAGGTACGCCTGTGTTGGTCGTGAAGAAGAAGGATGGGTCGGTGAGGATGTTTATAGACTATCGGTAGTTGAACAAAATCACTATCAAGAACAAGTATCTGTTACCGAGGATTTATGACTTATTTCATCAGCTTCAGGGTGCCAAAGTGTTTTCGAAGATTGATTTGAGGTCTGGCTACCATCAGTTGAGGATTAGGACATCTGAAGTTCCTAAGACGGTTTTTCGTACTCGGTACGAGCATTATGAGTTTCTAGTGATGTCATTTGGGTTGACAAATACCCCATCTACATTTATAGATTTGATGAACTGGGTGTTCAAACCCTATTTGGATTCTTTTGTGGTTGTATTCATTGATGACATCTTGATCTACTCCCGCATCGAGAAGAGCATGGGCAGCATCTTTGGATTGTACTTCAGACTCTGAGAGATAGCCAGTTATATGCCAAGTTTTCAAAGTGTGAGCTTTTGGTTAGACTCAATGGCCTTTATTGGGCACGTCGTATCGGCAGAGGGCATAAAGATGGATCCTAAGAATATTGAGGCAGTTTAGAATTGGCCTAGTCCTACTTCGGCTATAGAGATCCGGAGTTTCCTGGGTTTGGCGGGTTATTACTGCCGGTTCGTGAACGGATTTTCATCTATAGCATCCTCATTGACCAGATTGACCCAGAAGGGTGCCCCATTCAAATGGACAGATGAGTATGAGTTGAATTTTCAAAAGCTCAAGACCATTTTGACTACGGCGCCAGTGTTAGTGTTGCCCACCAGTTCAGGATCTTACACGGTGTATTGTGATGCATCTCGTGTTGGGCTCACTACAGTATTGATGTAGGATGTCAAGGTGATCGCATATGCGTCGCAGCAACTGAAGGTTCATGAGAAGAATTACTAGGTTCATGACTTAGAGTTGGCAACCACTGTTCATGCGCTGAAGATTTGGAGGCATTATCTTTACGGCGTGTCGAACGAGGTATTCACGGATCATCGATGTCTACAGTATTTGTTCGAGCAAAAGGATCTCAACTTGAGACGGAGGAGGTGATTGGAGTTGTTGAAAGACTATGATATCACCATTTTGTATCACTTCAGGAAGGCCAATGTGGTGGCTGAGACCTTGAGTAGAAAAGCTGTAAGTATAGGCAGCCTTGCATACATTCCAGTTGGAGAGAGACTGTTTGTATCAGATGTTCAGGCCTTGGCGAATTAGATGTTTCAGAGCCCAGTCATGTTCTAGTCGGTACAGTCGCTCGGTCTTCCTTATATGAGCGCATCAGAGAGCGACAATATGATTATCCTCATTTGCTTGTCCTTAAGGACTCGGTGTAGCATAGTGGTGCCAAGTAGGTTACGGTTGGAGATGATGGTGTTTTGAGAAAGCATGGCCATATTTGTGTGCCTAGTGTGGATGGACTTCGTGAGTTAATCCTTGAGGAGGCCCACAGTTCCCAGTATTCTATTCATCCTGGTGCCGCTAAGATGTATCAAGATTATTGGCAGCAGGAGAATGAAGAAGGATATAGTTGTATATGTAGCTCAGTGTCTAAATTGTCAACAAGTAAACTACAAGTACCAGAGGCCTGGTGGTTTGCTTCAGAAGTTAGAGATTTCTAAGTGAAAGTGGGAGCGTATCACTATGAATTTTGTTGTTGGACTCTCACGGACTCATATGAAGTTCGACGTGGTATGGTTCATTGTGGATAGGTTGACCAAGTCAGCACAAGTCATTCCAATAGTAGATACCTATTCTTCAGAGCGGTTAGCTGCGATCTACATCCGTGAGATCATTCGTCTTCATGGTGTGCCCGTGTATATAATTTCTGATTGAGGTACGCAGTTCACCTCGCATTTCTGGAGGGCAGTACAGTGTGAGTTGGGCATGAATGTTGAGTTGAGCACAACATTTCATCCCCAGACGGACGGACAGTCCAAGCGCACTATTCAGATATTAGAGGATATGCTTAACACTTGTGTTATGGATTTCGGGGGTTCTTGGGACCAATTATTACCACTTGCGGAGTTTTCCTACAACAACATCTACTAGTCGAGCATTCAGATGAACCAATATGAGGCATTATATAAGAGGCGGTGTCGTTCACCAGTTGGATGATTCGAGCCGGGGAAGCTCGGTTGTTGGATACAGACTTGGTACAGGATTCCTTAGATAAGGTCAAGACTATTCAGGATCGACTTCGCACTGCTTAGTCTAGGAAGGAGATTTATGCCGACCGTAGAGTTCGTGATGTTGCATTCATGATCGGAGAGAGGGTGTTGCTCTGGGTTTCACCCATGAAGGGTGTGATGAGGTTCGAAAAGAAGGCAAGTTGAGCCCTAGGTATATCGGGCCCTTTGAGGTTCTTGAGAGAGTGGGTGAGGTGGCCTACAAGCTCGTATTTCCACGTAGCTTATCAGCAGTCCATCCGGTGTTCTATGTTTCCATGCTCCGGAAGTATCACGGTGATCTGTCCCATGTGTTAGATTTCAGCTTAGTCCAATTGGACAATGATTTGACTTATGAGGAGGAGCCTGTGTCTATTATAGCCTGGCAGATCCAACAGATGAGGCCTAAGAGTTAACTTTAAGTTTGAGTGCAGTGGAGAGGTTAGCCGATCAAGGCATCCACCTAGGAATCTGAGTCGGACATGCACAGTAGATATCCACACATTTTTACCAGTCCAAGTACTTTTCTATGTCCGTTCGAGGACGAACGTCTGTTTTAGAGATGAAGAATGTGATGACCTGATAGGTCATCTAGAGTTATAACCCTTAATTCTATGTTTCGAAACCTCAAATAGTTCCTTTTAGCATTCCTCAAATTGCGTGTGCAGTTTGTATCTTTTTCTGAAAGGCTTTTATGTGAAATATTGATTAAAATGTGAATTTGTGACTTAAAAGTTCATTTGAGTTAACTCCAGTCAACATTTTGAGCAAACAGACCTGGATCTGTGTTTTGACAGTCTTGGTGGATCCGTGTCCTGATTTGGGACTTGGGTGTATGTCCGGAATCAAATTCAGAGGTCCCTAGCTTGAGTTATCGCAATCTGTTGAAAATTTGAAGTTTAAAGTTTTAAAGAATTAATAAGTTTGACTTTGTTGGTACCTAGTCCGGATTTTGGTTACAGAACTTGCTATAGGTGCATTAGTGTATTTATGACCTGCTTGCAAAATTTGGTGCAAAACGTAATTGAAATGTCGTGATTCGGATGTCTGGTTGAAAAATTGAAAGTTCTTAAGTTTCTTTGAAAAATTCATTTATTTTGGTGTCTGATTCGTAGTTTAGGTGTTATTTTGGTGTCTTAATCGTGCGATCAAGTTCATATGATATTTTTGGACTTCTATGCATGTTTGGTTTAGATCCCCGAGGGCTCGGGTGAGTTTTGGATAGGCTTCGGAGTGATTTTGGACTTAGAAGCATAGTTGGTGAAACTTGTTTCTGGTGCAGGCCTTAGACCTCACATATGTGAAGTCTCGTTTCGTATTTGCGATGTTTCAGTGCCTCTGTGAGGTTCACAATTGCGAACAATTACTTCGCAAATACGAAGTGGGATGGGTCAACAGAGTTCGCATTTGCCATCAAAATGGTCGCAATTGCGATGGCAACAAAAGTGTGAAATCTTCACATTTGCGAAGGATATTTTTCGCGATTGTGACATATGCGCCTGGACATAAGAAGGGAAAAAAGGATTTTAGTTGATTCTCTCAAATTCTCAACCCTAAACACACTAGAGGCGAATTTTGCAAAATCTTTTCTTCCTCAATTGATTGGTAAGTGACTCTAACCTACTTTCTTTCAATTACCCACTACATTTTATAAGATTTCAACCTTAAATCTAGGATTTCCATGGTAGAAATTAGGGATTTGGGTAGAATTAAGAATATTTGTAAAATTGGGATTTAGACCTCGAATGAGGTCGGATTAAGAATTGAATTGCACAACCGAGCTCGGGGGTGAATGAGTGATCGGGTTTTGGTCTGAACCTCGAGTTTTGACAAAGCGGACCCGGGGTTTGACTTTTGTTGACTTTTTCAATAATGATCTAAATTGAACCTCTTTCATTCGTGAGTTGTTTCTAAAGCTTAATTTGAATTATTTGGTTAATAAATTGCTAGATTTGGTTGATTTGGAGGCTTGAGCAAAAGGCAAGGTCGTGATTGAATTTTGAATGAATTGTGGAGTGAGGTAAGTGTCAGGTTTAACCTTGATTTGAGGGAATTAGGAATCCTTGAGTTATGTGCCATGTGAAATTCATGTGTTGCGGCGTATATGCGAGGTGACGAGTCTACATACATCACCAAAATACTTGTTTCCCTGTTTGTCCCATATTTCATGAATTATTTCATTGCATGCCTTAGTCGTTACATGTTTTAATTGCTTCCTATTACTTATTTTCTACTTGTCACTTATTATTCTCATGTTAAGAATGTTAGATTCTCCCGTGCTTCCATGATATACTATGATAACTTGAAATGACTTATTTGTACGCTTAGTTGTCATTTATTTGAATTGTCTTGCTGTTTTGTATTCATTATGGTATATTCTTAATTTGAGATGAGACTCCCTTTCTATTTCCGTTTCATATCCATTAATCGTAGAGGACTCTTGTGATTTGAATTGTTAAATAAATGCACTTATCAAGTTATGAATATTGTACGGTGGGATCGGGATGTGCGCCACAACATGTGAAATAAGGGCGAATTGATATAGTGAAATAAGGGCGAATTTATATTGATACGGTGGGATCGGGTTGCATATCGCAACAGGTGAAATAAGGGTGGATTGATATGGTGAAATAATGGTGAATTTATATTGATACGGTGGGATCGGGTTGGGCGTCGTAACATGTGAAATAAGGGTGGATTGATATGGTAAAATAAGGGTGAATTATGATATTGATTCTGATCATATGGTGGGATCGGATTGTGCGACACAACATATATTTATTTATTATTATTGATATTTATATGGTGGAATAAGGGAGGATTGTGTTGTACGGTGGGATCGAGTTGCGCGCTGCAACAGATTATGTGTTTTATTCCTTATTGTGTTGTGTTGGCTTCGGTACTTTCATATGAGACTCTAAGAATTGGTATTTTTGGCATTCACTGGGTTTCGTAGAGGATTGAGTTATTTTCTTAAGTTAACTGCCTTATTTCATTTCCGTATTTTCCTTTCCTGTCATTATTTTATACTATATACAGGTTATATTGTAAGTGACCTGCCTTAGCCTCGTCACTACTTCGTCGAGGTTAGGCTCGACACTTACATAGTACATGTGGTCGATTGTACTCATACTACACTCTGCACTTCTTGTGCAAACTTTGGAGTCGGTCTCAGTGGCAATCAGTAGCATGCTCAGGTTGACTATCAACGGGGAGACTTGAGGTACAACTGCTCAACGTTCGCAGCCCTGAAGTTCCCTCCCACTTTATCTTAGTTGTATATTTTCCTTTCAGACAACTTTACTTTTATTCAAACCTTTATCTATAATATTCTAGTTGTCCGTGCACTTGTGACACCGGATTCAGGTTGTAGTAGAGATTTAAGTTGTTATATTTTTCGCTCCTTACTTCGAAATTTATTTTAGTTATTTTGGTTTCTCATTTATTATTTAATTTGAATTGTTTAAAAATGGATAAATTATTCTAACGTTGGCTTGCCTAGCAAGTGAAATGTCAAGCACCATCACGGTCCCGATGGTGGAATTTCCCGGTCATGACAATATGTTGGGTTTGAATCACCCTCTATTATTCGCTATCTTGAACCATTGACGGGAGATTGTGTGAAACATTTCCCACAATTAGGGAAAGAGAAAAAGGAAATCAAAAGAGAAATTGTGTGAAAAGTTTCATCATTATCTCATTTTTATCCACGTACCCCTATATATAATCAGGAGGTCCAGAAGATTATCCATTTACAGAATATAGCAAATCAAATGCCATATGCATTTACTAATTTGAAAATAATAACTAAGTCACATATCCCTGCAGAGAATGTGCCTATCCTAATTGATGTCCCAGTAGGACCATCTACTAGCATGAGAGCTAGTGAACCTAAAATATGCATTAAGCGTGGTAGGCCTTTGGGTTCTAAGGATAGAAATCCTCGGAAAAGAAAATCGACAAATGATCAAAATAATATTATGAAGGGATATGTTGAAGAAATAAATGAACCTAAGACTCAAGTGAGTGAGGAACTTTTAATAAGTTCTACTGGTGATGGAATTAATTTAAATCGATATGAAATAGTGATGGATAATATTTGTGCATATAATATTGCATTTAACATTATGCATGATAGTGAGGATCTTGAACCCCGATCTGTCGAAGAATGTCGACAAAGATCTGATTGGCCAAAATGGCAAGAGACAATTAAATTAGAATTGAACGCACTTGCTAAAAGAGAGGTCTTTGGACCAGTAGTCCAAACACCTGGTGGTATAAAGCCAATTGGTCATAAATGAGTTTTTGTGCGAAAAATGAATGATAAAAATGAAATTGAAAGATACAAGGCTCGCCTTGTCGCACAAGGATTCTCACAACGACCTGGAGTCGATTATGAAGAAACATATTGTCACGACCCAAAACTTAACATATCGTGATGGTGCCTATCGATGGTACTAGGCAATACATCTAATGGATGAAGTTACAACTTACCTGTACGGGTCACTTGATAATGAAATTTATATGAGAATCCCTAAAGGATTTAAAATGGCTGAAGCAAATTCAAAATCTCGAAAAATGTATTCCATCAGATTACAAAGATCTTTGTACGGTTTAAAGTAATCTGGGCGCATGTGGTATAATCGCCTCAGTGAATATTTGCTGCAAGAAGGTTACATAAATGACATTATTTGTCCATGTATTTTTATAAAGAAAATGATATCAGAATTTGTTATACTTGTTGTTTATGTTGATGATATTAATCTTGTTGGAACTCCGGAAGAGCTCCAAAAGGAAATTGAATATCTTAAGAAAGAATTTGAGATGAAAGATATAATGACCCAACCGGTCATTTTAACTTTTAGAAATCCGTTCCTTAAAATAAAACTCCCCGAACATGTTTTTATTAATTTAGGACTCACGGGGATGGTTGGTTCGGGATTTGGAAGTGTGTGGGTTGAAATTGGAACACTTGGTTCCTTAAGTTAGCTTTAAATGGATAAGTTTGACTTCGGTCAACATTTTGATTAAAAAAAAAAGCGGAATCGTGATTTGACAGTTCCAATAGGTTTGTATGATGATTTTGGACTTGGGCGTATGTCCGAATCGGGTTTTTGATAACCCGGGAGCGTTTTGACGCTTAATAGTAAAAATTAACTATTTGAAGGTTTAAAATTCTTTAAATTTGGTTTGGGGTAGGTTTTTGAGTAATTGAAATCCGTTTGGAATTCCGAGTTTGAGAATAGTTTCGTATAGTGATTTAAGACTTGCACGCAAAATTTCATGTCATTCCGAGTAGTTTAAGTATATTTCGACGCATTGGAAGAAAATTGAAGAACTTGAAATTCTTAAGTTTGAATCAATTTGGTTTAGGGTATGATTCTTAGATTAGATGTTGTTTTGTGCATTTCGAGAGTTCGAGCGAGTCCACTTTATGATTTCAAACCTGTTGGTATATTCGGGCGGGACCCCGGGAGTCCCGAGTGTTAACCGGACGAGGCTCGGACCAATTTTGCGAAATTGAGCAAGGAATGAAGCTCCCAGCTACTGTCATAATCGCACCTGCGATTGGACAGTCACAGGTGCGAGCTCGTAGGTGTGAGCCACCAATCGCAGGTGCGAAAGAGAGGAGCCCGCCCAGCCATCGCAGATGCAGAGTAATTTGGCGCACCTGCGAACGCGCAGGTGCGAAGGTCTTGTGCGCAGAAGCGGAGGGATGCGCAGGTGCGAAGGAATGGGCGCACCTGCGCTTGCACAGAAGCGAGCTCTTTTTTCGCAGGTGCGGAACCAGGAAAAGAGGGAAAATGCGCACCTGCGAGGAATTTCCACAGGTGCGAAAGCCGTATGTGCGGTACCTCTTCCACATGTGCGAAAATCACTGTTGGGCAGAATGGCTAAAAGTCGGGGCTCAGACATTTTGTGCCCATTTTTCCTCCATTTTCGGGTGATTTTAGAGCTTTTGAGAAGGGGGTTTCAACTAGCAATTTAAAGGTAAGTTAATTCCATACCCCTTGAGTTAAATACATAGATTATAGGTGGATTATAACTAGTAAATCTTAGAAATCAAAGATTTAGATGAAAAATCTAGATTTTTATAAAAGTGAGATTTTAACCAGGGAAATAGTTATGGAATTGGGAAGAAATTATATATTTAAGTTCTTGAGATTATGGGTAACGTTTTCATCCGAACATTTCCAGAATCCGAGCACGTGGGCCCGGGATAAATTTTAGAAATTTTACCATTTTGGATAAGGTAATTTATTTAATAGATAAATTTCGAATCATTCAGCATATATTAATTATTTTGTATAATATTTGGATAGTCTTGGATTTTCGGCGTCAAATCGAGAATTCAACGCGACGTGGTAATCGAAAAGTGGACTTTGAGACGAGGTAAGTCTCTTGTCTAAGCTTGTGAGGGGAAAATTACCTCATAGGGATTAAATTGAATAATTATTGCTAAATTGCGGGGGCTACGTACACACGAGGTGACGAGAGTCCGTGCGTAGCTATTATTAATGCTAAAGTCCGGGTAGTTTAGGACTCAAAGCATGAATTATATATGTACATTGTATTCTTTGTTTAGATAATATTAATTGATATATATGAATATATTGTGAATTGACAGATAAAGATATTAAGGATGAAAATCTCATATGCTTGATTTTCTGTTTAAATTAATTAATTATTAAAAGAAAATTGTTCTTCCTCCCGAATGTATCTTAGAATAAATATACTCTCCTTCTAGAGGTATATAATAAAATGCCCTCCTTTCTTGTGGAGCGGGTCGAACGCCTAGGCAGGATAGATGCATCTATGGATCGCGCCACACGTCCCTCAACAGTGTACACAACACTCTGGATTGGGTCGTACGTCCTCGGCAGAAATCGTGCTTAATAATAATAATTACACGATACTTTAATAGTTATTTCAAGCTTGCGAAGCTAATTGATAAATTGGAGAATCTTTGAAATTTAATGAATTATTATTCCTGCTTATTAAGAAATTAATTGTTATTCCTATAAATGAGATTAATTGATAAATTGGAAATTATTTGAATTTAAGGAATTTAATTAATATATTGAGAATTGTTGCATTTAAAGGAATATGATTATTTCCGCAGGTTAAATAAATTATTGTAAATTCTGTGAATCATGTTGATTTAGATATTCTAGTTGTATTTCAATTATTATTATTGACCCATAGTGAGTGTCAAAGTCGGTCATCTCATCTCTACCACTTCGAGATTAGGCTTGATACTTACTGGGTACACATAGTTTACATACTCATACTACACTTGCTGCACTTTTTGTGCAGGACCTGAGGCAAGTACTAGTGGGGGACCTATCATCTTACACCCACGTTATCCAGGAGCATAGTAGTGAGCTGCCTTTCTGAACCGTTCTGCAGCTACTAGTGTCTCTCCTTGTATTTTCCATTCTGTCTATTTTTATTTCAGACAATATTTGAGGCTTTGTATAATGTACTAGATGCTCATACATTTATGACACCAGGTCTTGGCACATACATTGGTAGAATTTGGTATTTTATTATTTTTCTTGGTTTTAAACTTTGTCAATGTATGCTTAATTTATTAAGTTGGCTTGCCTAGCTGTAGTGTTAACCGCCATCACGACCTATATGTGAAATTGGGTCGTGACAACATGGTATTAGAGCACTAGGTTCACGTAGGTCTCACAAGTTATGAGCAGGCCTAATAGAGTCTTGCGGATCGGCACGGAGACGTCTGTACTTATCTTCAAGAGGCTATAGGGTGTTAGAAAATTACCTTTCTTCATATTCCATCGTGCAATTGATGTAGTTCTAAATATCCTTCTCTTATTCTCTCTTAGATGGTAAGAACGCGCTCGAATTAGGTTCCAGACCAGGGAAGAGCTACTCCCCCAGTTGCTAGAGGCCGAGGCAGAGGGAGGTCTCCAGCCCGTGGTAGAGGGCGAGGACGTCCTAGGACTGTTCCAGTTATACCGCCAGTGGGTCTAGCAGAGAACCACATTGTTGAGGAATAGGATGAGGTGCCTGTGGTAGAGCCAGCTCCGGTGGATTTCACATCTGCACCAGGATTTCAGGATGTCATGGGTCGTATGTTGCGGTTCATGGACAATATGACTCAGGCCGATTTATTTTCGGTAGACCCAGTCACATCTCAAGCGGGCGGGGGAGCACAAACCCCTACCGCGCAGGCTCATGGACAGGCAACTGTTGTATATCAGACCCAGGATGCACTACCCGTGAGTGGAGCCCAGCTAGTGGCAACAGCTACACTTGAGCCCAAGCCAGCTGTAGCCGTCGATCCTCAGAAACTATTGGATAGATGGACTAGACTACATCCTCTTGTCTTTGGGGGTGAGCAACATGAGGATCCACAGGACTTCATTGATCGTTGCAGGGACAGACTGCACAACATGAGGATATTGGAATCTCATGGGGTTGACTTCGCTACTTTTCAACTAGAGGGCAGGGCCCGTAGATGGTGGCAATCTTATATTCTTGGCAGACCAGCAGATTCTCCTCCCATGAATTGGGACAGGTTCACTCGTATCTTCCGGGACATGTATATTCCACACTCCCAGAGGGAAGAGTTGTGGTTTCAGTTTGAGCAGCTCCAGCAGGGTCAGATGTCAGTGACCGATTATGAGGCGAGGTTTTCAGAATTATCTTGCCATGCACTTATGATACTCCCTACTAAGGCGGAGAGAGTGCAGAGGTTTGTAGCTAGTTTACATACTGGTATTCAGGCCAATATGGCTCGAGAGGTTGAGATGGGTACTTCTTATGAGCTAGTTGTGGAGATATCCCGGAGAATTGAGGGTGTGCGTCAGTTGAGCCGAGAGCAGATTATGAGAGATAAGCGGTTCAGGTACTCTGAAGAGTTCAGAGGTGCTCCGTCTGGGGGCAGAGGTCAGTTCGTGAGGGGGCAGTCCAGCAGACCCCCATTTCCAGCACCACCACCTCCTCGGGGTACTCCAGTGCGACCTTATCTCAGTGCTATACCAGAGAGTTCTTACCGCCCACTAGCTATTCAGGGTCCTCCCAGTGGGTATTCAGGTCCCCAGGGCCAGACTCTTAGTCAGCAGCCCATCACACCGAAGAGTTGTTACGAGTGCGGGGATCCCAGTCACATGCGAAAGTTTTTCCCCAGGCTTCGAGGTAGACCAATACAGCATGGTCAGCAGCCTATGCTTACCGGACTAGTTGCTCCACCAGTAGTCTGACCACCAAGAGGTGGAGGACAGGTGGCTAGGGGTCGTCCTAGAGGCGGAGGCCAGCCAGTTGGCACTCCAGCTCGGTTCTATGCTTTTCCAGCTAGACCAGATGTAGAGGCCTTAGATGTTGTGATTACATGGATTATTTCTGTTTGCGACAAGGATGCCTCAATATTATTTGATCCAAGATCCATGTATTCATATGTGTCATCTCTATTTGCTCCATTCCTCGGTGTTTCTTGTGAGTCCTTGAGTACTCCTATTTATGTGTCCACTCCTGTAGGCAATTCTGTTATTGTGAACCGGATCTATCGGTCTTGTATTATTACATTTTGTGGTTATAAAAATATAGCAGATCTCTTATTGCTCGAGATGACCGATTTTGAAATGATTCTGGGTATGGACTGGTTATCTCCATATCATGTTATTCTAGGTTGTCATGCTAAAACTGTTACCTTGGCTATTCTATCTTTGCCTAAGCTGGAGTGGAAGGGTTCGTCAGTTAGTTTATTTAATCGGGTTATATCTTTTATAAAGGCTCAACACATGGTTGAGAAGGGTTGTTTGGCTTATCTAGCCTATGTTTGGGATACTACTGCAGAGACTCCGACTATTGATTTAGTGCCAGTAGTTCGGGAGTACTCCGATGTATTTCTTTCAGATCTTCAAGGTATGCCACCTGATCGGGATATTGATTTCTGTATTGACTTGGCTCTAGATACTCAACCGATATCTATTCCACCGTATCGCATGGCTCCGAAAGAATTGAAAGAGTTAAAAGAACAGCTTGAAGAGTTACTAGCCAAAGGGTTCGTCAGACCGAGTGTATCGCCTTGGGGTGCATTAGTATTATTTGTGAAGAAGAAAGATGGCATAATGTGAATGTGTATTGACTATCGCCAATTGAACAAAGTTACTATTAAGAACAAGTACCCGTTGTCGCGTATTGATGACCTATTTGACTAGTTGCAGGGTGCTAGGGTGTTCTCTAAGATCGACTTGAGGTCGGGGTATCATCAGTTGAAGATTCGAGATTCGTATGTTCCAAAAACTGCTTTTCGGACTAGATATGGTCATTATGAGTTTCTAGTGATGTCTTTCGGTTTAACTAATGCCCCGACAGCGTTTACGGATATGATGAACAGGGTATTCATGCCATATATTGATTCGTTTGTCATTGTCTTCATTGATGATATTTTGATCTACTCACACAATAAGGAGGAACATGAGCAACATATGAGAGTAGTGCTTTAGACACTGTGAGAACAAAAGCTATATGCTAAGTTCTCTAAATGTGAGTTTTGGCTAGAGTCTGTAGCATTTTTGGGACATATTGTATCGAGCGAAGGTATTAAAGTTGATCCCAAAAAGATTGAGGCAGTTTAGAATTGGCATCGACCCACTTCGGCGACTGAGATCAGGAGTTTTCTGGGTCTAGCAGATTATTATCGTCGGTTGTGGAAGGTTTTTCATCTATTGCAGCACCTTTGACCAAATTAACCCAAAAGGGTGTTCAGTTCCGATGGTCCGATGATTGTGAGGCAAGCTTTCAGAAGCCAAGACAACATTGATTACAACACTAGTGTTAGTGTTACCTTCCGGTTCGGGAATGTATATGGTGTATTGCGATGCTTCACGCGTTGGTTTGGGTTGTATATTAATACAGGAAGGGCAAGTTATTGCATATGCTTCACGTCAGTTGAAGCCCCACGAGCAGAATTATCCGGTACATGATTTGGAGTTAGTTGCGATTGTTCACGCACTTAAGATTTGGAGGCATTATCTTTATGGGGTGTCTTGTGAAGTTTATACTGATCATCGCAGTTTGCAGCATTTGTTCAAGTAGATGGACCTAAATTTGAGGCAGCGCAAATGGCTGGAATTACTAAAAGATTATGATATTACTATCCTATATCATCCAGGTAAAGCAAATGTAGTTGCAGATGCCTTCAGTAGAAAGGCAGAGAGTATGGGTAGTTTGGCTTTCATTTCAGTAGAAGAGAGGCTATTAGCTTTGGATATCCAGTCCTTGGCCAACAGACTTGTGTGGCTAGATATTTCAGAGCCCAGCCGAGTTCTTGCATGTGTCGTAGCTCAGACTTCACTATTGGAGCAAATCAAGGCTCGCCAGTATGATGACCCACACTTAATGGTTCTTCAAGAAACGGTACTACGAGGTGGTGCCAAGGAAATTACTATTGGTGCGGATGGTGTTCTACGACTCCAGGATCATCTGTGTGTTCCTAATGTGGATGAACTGAGGAAAAAGATCATAGAGGAGGCACACAGTTATCGGTACTCTATTCATCCAGGTGCTACGAAGATGTATCGTGACTTGAGGAAGCATTATTGGTGGCGACGAATGAAAAAGGACATAGTTGAGTATGTAGTTAGGTGTCTAAATTGCCAGCAAGTTAAATATGAGCACCAGAGGCCAGGCGGCCTACTTCAGCATATGACTATACCAGAGTGAAAATGGGAACAAATTACTATAGACTTTGTAGTTGGGTTGCCGCGGACCTTGAGTAAGTTTTATGTAGTTTGGGTGATTGTTGACAGCTTGACCAAGTCGGCACATTTTATTCCTGTTGTGACTACGTATACTTCAGAGAGGTTGGCCCAGATTTATATTCAGGAGATAGTTCGGTTGCACGGTGTGCCAATTTCCATCTTATCAGATAGAGGCCCTCAGTTTACTTCACACTTTTGGAGAGTAGTGCAGAGTGAATTAGGGACCCGTGTAGAGCTCAACACAGCCTTTCATCCGCAGACCGCCGGGCAGTCAGAGCGGACAGTTCAGATTTTGGAGGATATGCTCAGGGCATGTGTGATTGACTTTGGAGGTTAGTGGGATCGTTTCCTGCCTTTGGCCGAGTTTTCTTATAATAACAGTTACTAATCCATCATCGAGATGTATCCATTTGAGGCTTTATTTGGCCGTCGATGTCGTTCACCTATCGGATGGTTTGAGCCCGGTGAGGCTAAGTTATACAGCACTGATTTGGTAAAGGATGCCTTGGAAAAGGTAAAGTTGATTCAGAAGCGACTTCGTACAGCACAGTCCAGACATAAGAGTTAAGCGGATCAAAAAGCGCGTGATTTATCATTTATGGTAGGTGAAAAAGTTCTCTTGAAGGTTTCGCCGATGAAGGGAATTATGAGATTCGGGAAGAAGGGCAAGTTGAGCCCAAGGTTTATAGGCCCATTTGAGGTGTTGAGACGAGTTGGGGAGGTTGCTTATGAGCTTGCATTGGCTCCCAGTCTAGCGGGAGTTCATTCGATTTTCCATGTATCTATGCTCCGGAAGTATCATACTGACCTATCACATATGTTGGACTTCAGCACAGTTCAGCTAGATAAGAGTTTGGGTTATGAAGAAGAGCCATTAGACATTGTTGATAAACAAGTTCGCCAGTTGAAGTCCAAGAGGATTTCTGTAGTAAAGGTCCAGTGGAGGGGCCAACCAGTCGAGGAAGCAACTTGGGAGGTCGAGGAGGACATGCGGAGCAAATATCCACACTTATTTAGCACTCTAGGTATTATTTTAAACCTGTTCGAGGACGAACGTTTGTTTAAGAGGTGGAGAATGTAATGACCCAACCAGACATTTTAACTTTTAGAAACCCGTTCCCTAAAATAAAACTCCCCGAACATGTTTTTATTAATTTATGACTCGCGGGGATAGTTGGTTCGGGATTTGGAAGTGTGTGGGTTGAAATCGGAACACTTGGTTCCTTAAGTTAGCTTTAAAGGGAATGTGATAAAAGATCCACAATTTTATACGAAGATAATATTGCATGCATAACCCATTTGAATGAAGGATTTATAAAAGGAGATAGAACGAAGCATATTTCACCATTTATTCACTACATCTTTGCCAACTTCAACTTTTGAGAAGATGATATACAAGTTTGGAATGCGGAGACTCAAATATTTGAAACAAGGTTTTCATCATGGGGAGTAAAATATGCGTTGTACTCTTTTTTCCTTACTAAGGGTTTTCCCATAGATTTTTTCTTGTAAAATTTTTAATGAGGCATCTAGAAATGCGTATTACTAAAGACCCATTTGGACATAAAATTTGATGGAAGATTTTTCCAAAAAAAATTTATTTTTTTTCGAAATCAACGTTTGTTCATAAAATTTTCAATTTTCACTTGAAGATGCATTTTGGAAATTTTCAAAAATTGAAAAACTGCAAAAAGTTATTTTTCAAAATTTTCACTCAAATCACTCACAAAACTTCAAAAACAACCCAAACTGAAATTTATGTCCAAACACAACTCTAAATTTCAAATACTATTTTCACTTGAAAAATTTTTTTCACCAGTTTTTCGAATTTTACAATTCTTATGTCCAAACGCCTACTAAAGTCGTGTACTCTTTTTTTTTCGCTAGAATGTTTTCCATTGGGTATTTCCTAGTAAGGTTTTAACGAGTCACATTATCTTTTAATGAACATCCAAGGGGGAGTGTTATGAAAATATTATATTATGGATGTCCATTTATTACTCCACTATAGATAATCTTCCTGAAGAAGATTATCCGTTTAATACTCTATTTAAGTTTATCTACAAGCAGCTGATGTAGGCAGGTTGCAAGCAACTCAATAAAATAATTTGCATAAGCTTTTTATTAAACATACAAGTTATGAGTAACTCATGCAGACAACTTACAAACAGCTCAAGAAAAGTCTCGCAGCTGCTTATTGAAAAGCCTTGCAATTGCTTCTTGAAAAGACTCGCAACTGTTTCCTTTCTTCTATAAATAGAAGAGTTTTCAGTTCATTATGTACATAAGATTGAAGTTGAATAATATTTTAGTTTCTCTATACTTGTCTTTAATTTATTTACTTTACAGTTTTTATTTTATAACAAAAGTAATTTTATCTCTTTCATTAGGAATAAGTCTTGTCAATTTTAAGGTAATCTTAAACCGTCGTCAAAATTTAAGAGGTAAATTGGTTTTCCGAAAAATTGGACATGTAAAGTTTACTTATTTCACATTGACAATGATAAGTTCGAGATAATTTGCTATTGGCAAAATCATTTATGGACCAAAAGTAACAATTCTGGATAATACAAGGGTAAATTTGAACCTTTTTCCTCATTCAAACGCACGAGTTGGCCCTTCTCATTCTCTTTCTGTTCTGTCTTAATATTATAGCTTCGGCCGGTGGGACAGAGAGTGATAGACTGAAACTCAGAGGAGCTCGCGGGGACAAAAAATGTTCCAACCAACAGACGGCAGTTACACAAACGGCTACCACCACGACGGCGCCGTCTCTTCCGCCGCCGGAATCTCAAGCGGTCATCGAGTACGTAGGGTCAGCCGCGGCAGGTCACGTGGCCGTAGAAGCGGCGTTACTGGTAGCGACGGTGCTCCTAGGGTTGTTCAATGGCAACAACATCAGCAACAGAACGAATACGAGGAGGAGGAAAGGGAAAAACCTACACCTCCTTGTACAGAGTTTGATACGGCGTATTTCAACTCATACGCTCATGTTGGCATTCACGAAGAAATGATTAAGGTACCATTTTTTAAAAAGATCTCGTTGTTACATTGCGGATCTCCTCTATAATAACATTTCACTATAAGGGTTAAGTTTTCCTTGGAACCGATTTATTTATGTTATAAAGAGGTTTGACAGTATTATACATATTTCAAATGAGTTTAAGTTTTATGAACTGACGGTGTAAAAATTATTTACACAATTGGGTCACCTAAACGGTAATTGTAGGTAAACTTATATAATAAGGGTTAATGGTAGTTACCTAAAAATAAATGGGAAGCAAAGGCAACATGCTATAACAGGTTAAAGTACATTGATGGTTGAGTGTTAATTTCCTCGCAGCATTGAGAACTAGATGTAACACATAACTAAAATAAGATGGTTTTAATGGAAGAGTGCTTTCGGAGTGGCTGTACATGCTAGACTGGTTTGGCATGTATACACATCCCAAGAATTAGCTTTTAGGGAGTGTAAGCCTGAGGAGTTGAAGTTACAGAGTTATAGGATTAATTGGGTATACATGTTAGACTGGTTGGCATGCATACAGCTATACATGTCCCCACATATATATATATATATATATATATATATATATATATATATAAAAATCAGTAAGTAAGGCAAGTCCATGCCATGGGAAGTCCATCCCGAATATATATAATTATCTACGCTCACTGGGAGTGTGTACAAACTTCGGAGGGGATAGTGTAATTCAAACTTTATAGTCCTCCTGTCTCATTTTATATGATAGTAACTGACTTGGAAAGTAGTTTAATATGCTAATTTGAATTGTATATTATACTATTGATAGTCGGAGAAAATATCAAGTTAATGGATAGTTTGATAAAGAAACATCATACTAAAGTTCAAAAATTTGAATTCCTGAAAATTGTGAAAGTTATATAAAAAAGGAATACTGCTAAATATTTTGGGATACTCCTAAATAGAGTGTCATCTAAATTGCAAGAGGGTAGTATTACTTTGCAGAGCAGCAGAAGTTTAAGTAGTAAGTTGGAGATTTATAGCATGCCTTGGATATATCATAACTTCTTGGCTTACCATCGCTGAAAAAATGTTATCTTTTCCAGGCTAGATCACATATTTTGAATTGTGTTGAAAAATCATTTTACTCCTTGTCTTTTAGGCAATTTAATTATTTTACTTGCACTTGATTGTCTATTGCCCTTTTCCATTGTGTTTATGCTTTCAAATATATTTAGATGCATAAAGGACATATTAATTTATGGCTGGAATTTACAGGATCGTGCGCGGACTGAAAGTTATAGGAATGCAATTTTTCAGCATCAAAACTACATTGCTGGAAAAGTAAGCCGACTATCCGAATAGTTCCTTGTGCACCAGATGATATTCCTAAAATTTATCAGATCTCACATTGTATTGCTACCTAAGCCTTGCACGATTCTTTACCTGTTTTATGGTTTCATTACAGAGTTCCTGTCTATACCTACAGTATAATTGAATTTACATTTTCCAGGTTGTTGTTGATGTTGGATGTGGCACTGGTATCCTATCTATATTTTGTGCTCAGGCAGGTGCAAGACGAGTAAGATATCTTTAAGTCCTTTTTAGCTGAAACTTCATCAATCTGAGTTCATTTTACCCGATGGAGTTGTTATTTCCATGGCTCATTTTTTTCTCCTTTTTCCATAAAAAAATTCCGTATCTCTTAACTTTTGAGGAAATGTATGAACTTGTCTATGTATACAATATACAAACTCACCCTGGATTGTAATACATTTCTAAATAGTAGAAGTAGAAAAAGTAGGCAACATGAAAATTGTGACATGTTCCGTATTTGTCACTGGAATATTTACCGGATGTAGATGCCTATGCTAGATTGCAGTCAACACTTTCTGTATCTTCATAGTATGCACACTCTTTATCTTGGTACATAACAGTGTGAATTCCATTTACCGGGCACCAACGAGATGCCAAAGCTTGTAAAAATCGGGATATGCAAGAATATACAAAAGCAGGATAGTATATGCCTTATTCAGGCAGAATCTTTAGTAGACCTGATAGGTGCACTATAATCTTAGGTTGTCATAGCTGGTTTTTGTTTTCCTTGTAAATATGACTTGGCACTGCTCTAGTGCTGTTTTATTTATTAATATACATGTTACCATTATCAAAAAAATATGCCATATTCAAAACCATCCATCTGTACAAGCTTAGCTCATCCTGAAAGTCACAAGTCAAGAGAAGATGGAATTTACTTGTCCTTGCTCCATAGTTTAAAGCTTGAGCAAATGGTTAAATCTATGCTTTGGTGAACCTTCTTCCTTGTAAGGCTAGTCGCTTTTCTCCTATCAAATGCTCCCAAAAAAAAAAAAGGATCCTGGGAGAGTCATCCAAGATTTTTATTTCTACCAAACATGTGATCCTGGATTGTTGAAGGCATTGACTTTTATACACCAATGCAGAAGAATGAATACCCGGGAATTATTCATCCGATCATGGTGATAAAATATATGATTGATTGTTTCCCCAGCCTTCTTGCAGAAAAACAGCTATGACAAAGTTTTTGATTGTTCATTGCGTTGCCATCGCTTTGGGAGATCTGTGTTTTTTATCCTTTTTCAAAATAATGTCGCATCTATGATGTGTTTTACTTTCTTGCTACGCTGGTTTTTGGTGGGCCAAATGAGCTCTTGATGCAAAGCGAACTTTTTGTTTGCTTCATTGGTATTTCCTTTAATTTGGATATTCCAGATATAATACTTATCAGGCAGATGTTCTTTTATCCAGGTGTATGCTGTTGATGCAAGTGATATAGCTGTCCAGGTACTTGTTTTCTTTTGTTATTGAAGATGTCCATTAAAAAAAAGATGTCCACTGAAGCTTGTTCTATTTATTTTAGCATTTAGATTCTATGATGAGCGAGTAATGTTTCTTTCCTTTTTTTTTTCCTATTTTCTTTTTGAGAGATGACATTATATAAATCAGCAGCACAAAGGCTGTGTTGGTAGCTATATTTACAGTTTCAATAAGAACAAAAATATGTCCTTGTTCATCTTACAAGGATTCTATGAAATCTAGCATAGATTCAGCTTTTCAGCTTCATTTACATAGTTCTCTTTACGCCAAAAATGAAATACCAGTATAGAATTCATCTTTATCATCTGAACTGAGTTGCATCTATCTTCAAAGCACCTGCACTTCTTTCCTTCCAAACAGTCCACCATATGAAAGCTGGGTCATGTTCCATCATTTCTTTTGTCTGACACTACCTCTCTCATTATTCCAGCACCTTAGAAGGTCATTTGTAGACAGGCATAATCCATCTAAGTCCATTCATGCTACAAATTAGTTTTCACAGAGCTCACAGTTATGTTTCCATGCACATTTTATATGGTTGATGAGTTCTGGGAGAATCGACTGCTCCATTATGGTGCTTATGATGTAGTGCATCATTTACTAGGCTTGCAGAAACTTCGAATACTCCTTTTTTTAACTTAACCTTATATTTGATAAATTTCTAAAGAACTGCTTGTAGTGAGGCAACTGACGACAATGATGGTTTATGATGTGGTCCTACTACTTAAAGATTTCAAACGCTCATGGTTTAACTCATTGCTTATCAAGTTAAAGAGCTTGCAAAACATTCAATATCTAACATGGTGATAAGTTCTCTAAAGAACTTCCAGTTGCCGCACTGAAGGCAAATTGTGCACTATGTAGTTGGCCAAAGATTACTTAAGGAAGAAGTGTTTATTTTCAGTTTTTACATGTTGGTAGGATGAAACAAACATGAGTTTCATGGAAAAATGAAAAAACTGTTTCTATGGGAGGACTAATGGTTGGAAACCTGAGAACAGGTAGAGGGATAGGTGTCACGTATGAGTTGAAGAGAATGGATTGGCAATTAAGGTACGGAACGAAGTGCTTTTGACAGAAGTACAGTGGGGTAATTCAGCTTGAAGCCATGTTGGATTTATTAGTTCATTACACTCTCTGTGATGTTCTATTTGGAAATTTGGATGTACTCTTTTCCAGCTTTCACTGAAATAGATCAATAAACTTTACCTTACATAAAAAAAAAAGTGCAATGGGGTAATTCACTTGCGAAATATGCTTGAATATGCATAGGTTTGTGAATCATTCTAGGACATCCTAGCTCGTATTGCAAATTCAGTAATTTGACAGAGTTTTAGATGCATGACTTAGCAACTCAACCCGGCAAAGGCAGCCTATTTCCTATAAACACAAGCATAGAAACAACCGTACCTTACTTTGGCCTGCCTCCAATACTTCCTCAGATTAGCTCAGGAGCGACCATTGCATTCCACAAGCAATCAATCAAATATTTACTTATAAAAAACAGGAAGCAAACAGATATTCATTGGCAGAAATCATTTGTTACTCCAAACCATCTTTGTTGTGTCAATTGGGGTATGTTACCGAGTTATGTTGATTCTTCGTTTTCTTCACCAGATCGGTGTCAATCTGACATGCTGCTGCTGCTGGTACGGTAAAAATCTGATCAAAGTCTGGCAGGTACTTTAAACGCGAAGTTGAAACCAAACTGATGGCCAGATGAAGATGACAACAAAGATCAAGAAGAAAGAAGAAAATAAACTTAGTTAGACATAGGGCTGCCACAGTGTCGGATGAGGTTGCTGCTGTCGCTTATTTTGCCGATTTCTCCTTGGGTAAAGGAGGATGAAGGAAAAAAATGTCTCTTGGGCCAAGGAGGGCCCCAGGATAACATGGGTATCCAGTATCCACTGGAGTTAGGGTTATGCACTAAAGTTGGCTGTGCTGAAGGAAGAGGGGCAGAAAGCATGAAGGTAGAAGGCTGAGTTTTGAGGGATAGCAGAGGTCTTTTCTCCTATGGACCTTTGTCGCTTTTTGTGGTTTTTGCTCTTAAAAATACCACTACAAAGACAGATTTTGATACCGTGTGAAAATAAGAGAGGAAATGAGAGAATTTGTCTTGTTGTCGTGCTTAATTTTGGGTTTTGGGGATATAGAGGTTTCTTATATAAGAGTCATGCTCTTCTGAGCCTATGTACAACAAGGTAATTAATAATATTTTCCAGTGTTTAAGTACAAAATATTTTGGGATATCTTATGAAAATTCTAGATAATACTCTCTCCTCAAGTTCCGTAAATTTAGATAATTCTAAAAATATTATTACGTTATTTTCTTGACTTTCAACGATGCCAATTAGGATGAACTGGAGAGATTCCTGCAAGTTTCTATCCTTTCCTCTTTTAGAACACGTGTAAAACATTATTAAACCATAATATATGAAGGAAACACCCTAGTAGCTGGACATTCTAAAGATCTCTTCCACTGTTTTTTTCTACAGGAACTATGCGAAATATTTTTTGTTGATTGTTAGGAACTATGTGAAATATTTCAACTCAAACCTCATTTACATCCCTTTTTTGTGGTTGTCCAGGCAAATGAAATTGTGAAGGCAAACAACCTATCTGACAAAGTTATTGTTTTGCATGGGCGGGTCGAGGTATGTTCCAGTCTAAACATTTCCCTTGTTTTGGCTACTTAGAGTGGATGTTATTCACCCTTAGAAGATTGGCTACTTCTGTTGCTTAACTTGATTAAAATGCTTTTCTTGAGGGAAGTGAAGATCCTTAACATTCACTTCGCTTGTATGTGAAAGAATTGCCAGGTCATAGGCAAAACCTTTAATCAATTTATCATACTCAAGTGTTTATTTTGGGCTCTAAGATCAAGCATTGCTTGATCTGGCATATTCAGAATTCTTCCACCTGTTTATGCTGTTTTATACTTGTAGATAAGAGGTGACAGGGACTTAGTTCTTCAGGAAAAATCAAATTCCTTATTGAGAATAGCTTGGTAACTTGTTGAACCAAAGGGTGACTAGATCATGGCTATTTGCTTAATGGAATATGAATGAAGTTTGGCTTTAAATTCATTTTGAGCAAGGAAATCCCTCGGTTCCGGAGCTTTTACCTAGAGTCTTGATTGGTATGGTCTGCAGAGATTCTGGTTACGTCTTGTGGAAATAGTTTTCTGAAAGCTGCAGCGTGATGCCCTGTATTGATGATGCCAGTGAATTAGCTATTTAGACTCGAATGCGATTGAAATATTTTGTCACATTGAACCTAAATGTTGCTCTTTCAGCGCCAAAATGTTAGAAAGTAGGCATTCATCTCAAACATGGCAAAGTTTTTCACTTCCAAAAGTTTAAGCTGATAGAAACTAGTAGCGCTGTTTTTGGTTTGACCTTTTAAATTAAAGTTTTTTGATTAAATCAGTTTTTTTAATTACAATTGAAGTTAGTTAACAGATGAAAATAGTCAGCTTTTATAAATTATCAGTACATCTCTTTGGAAAACCTGAACTGCAATGAGTTTTTGACTATCAAAAGCAAAATGGCCCTAATACTACTTTATACATTTTTAGTTTTGATGCGATGATTTTTAACAAAATTACTCATCCTTCACACCCTTTAACTACTCCACTTTTGTAGTTATTTTCTCCTCTCTTTTTTTTTCTTTTCTTTTGTTGATTCAAAGATGAGTATTAGGAAATGCAGTAAAAGTTAAAATTCAAGGCCTTGAACTTGTGAAGTAAGTGAGAAGTGCGAAACAGTGGGAAAGAATTGGACGGGTAAAAAGGCGTGACTGCAAAATTTGATTAATGTTATTGCAAGTTGGTCCATTTTATATTTTCTCTTTGAATTGTAGGTATTTGGACTAGGCGATATGAGCTGTGTGTGCTAAATGCATGAGTTTCTTGGGGATTGCGTAACCCTAGTAGATGTTCTATGAGCTGTACCCTGTCAGCAATCATTTATCCAAATTACTAAACAATAAGAAAGCTTCTATGTTCTTTTCAAAAATAAGAAAACCTCTGTGACTGGCTTCTTAAATATGTAGTAAAAGTGAAGTAGTATTAGTGACACATTTATTTACTTGGGTGAAGATGTATGGATAACTTCTTGTAAATTGACTGCAAAATAACAAAATCACTAAAGATCTATCTCTAACCAACAGCCATTAAAATATGCTTCAAATCTTGGGTGATATGAAAAGAGAGCTTTCTATGAACTAGCATCCCGTAGACTGACATTTTAGCTGTACCAGGTCCTAGAATCATTAATCTTCCCATTTCATGAAGTCAGAGATAAAGAGGAAGAACCTAGGGGAGAAGTGAATAGGTGTTGATATTCAGTGGCATTAAGTTACTACTTGATGCCAATGCCCCTCAAACATTGCTTTCAAGCATTTAAAAAGAGAGAAGATGTATTGTTCTCAGTACCTCTGAAATTCCATAATTGTCATAAATGGAAAAGTTGACATTTTTAACTTTGTTATAATTGAATCTCCTTGTTATGGATGAATAAAACTCTTGTTCTTATAAGATTTGACCGTGGTGACTAATGATCATATCATACTTTTCGGTTAGTTCAGGATGTTGAAATTGATGAAGAAGTTGATGTTATAGTTTCAGAATGGATGGGTTACATGCTTCTTTATGAGGTAATAATGGATAGACAGTTGCATTAAAATGCTTCTCTTGTAGTCTTTTTGTGAAAAAATGCTTCTCTTATGGAGGAAGGCTGACTTGGCACTGAGGAGCACCTACGTCTAGTTTGACGTGGTGTTACCTTTTAAATGTATTGTGTGTGAGTCCATGACTTCTTAAACTTTTGTGTTTCTTACGCCACATGTATTATGCTTGTCGTACCTTGCAGAGCATGCTGGGGAGTGTTATTACTGCTAGAGACCGCTGGCTGAAACCTGGAGGTCTTATTCTTCCGTCAATTGCAACGGTAGTCATACTCCATTCCTAATTTATGTGAGCTTGGAAATTTGTTGGGAGTTATCCTCTGTGTGTGTGTGTGTGTGTACTATCCTCCTTTTGCTTCTTTTTTTTGAGCGAATAGTGTATTTGTATTATTAGAATTTAGGTTCAGCTATTTGTAGTTATGCGGCAAAGACTCAGATATTCTGTAGTTATTCAAAAAAAATCCACTCTCTTAACATCTGCTTCATAATTTTACTCATTGAAGAAAACACATGCTGATACTTGCATTGCCAAGACATAATATGAAGCAGTTGTATTATAAATGGTGGTCTATTCATTTAGAATAAGATGAGATAAGCTCTTGGAACATATTCATATTCTAAGGAAGGTTCCTCTCATCTATGTCCAACAAAGACCTGATTGATAAAATGGCCATGGAAGCTCATCTGGAAGACTAAACTTCCCACTAAGGTCAAGTGCTTTAGCTGAACCACCCTCTACGAAGCATGCTTAACTCAAGACACCCATAGGAGATGTATTCAGACACTGAATGGGTGCTATACGTGTCAGATGGAATCAAAGAGTGTCAGTCATCTCCTACTTCGTTGTAGGTGTAGCAGATATCTGTAACATGTATTTCTCAATTTCTGATGTTGCCTGGGTCATGCTAATGTAAAGAAAGCCTATGAGGGCTGGTGTACATGGAGAGGTGGAAATCCATCAATAGTGTCTGGATAATGGTGCCAGCTTGTATTTTTTGGTGTATTTGGAATGAAAGGAATCACAGATGTTTTGATGGTATCACAACTCCTAATCATGACCTTAAAGATAGGTGTTAGTTAAACCTTTTTAGTTGGCTAAATCAGGCACCTGACATTATTTTGGATTGTATCTGCTCCTTGGTAGTGTAAAATGTTGTATATGAGCTAATCTTTGATATGCAATTATGCATCTTCTTGATGCATTTTGAATAAAATCCTTTACTTCTTTAAAAATTGGTACTGCATTGTTCATCTTGAACAAGTCCCAAGGATCTAGACCCGTCTGATGATTATAATAGCATTTTACTTTTCCACCACTTAATGATATGAAAGAGTAGAAAGTCATTTTAATATTCGTTTCTTCTCTCTGCAGCTCTATATGGCACCCGTGACACATCCAGATCGGTATGGCGAAAGCGTTGATTTCTGGCGTAACGTTTATGGAATTGACAGTGAGTATATGTTGTAATACTCATGATTATATCTGTTGTTACACTTACACATTTCCTTGCCATAGTGAAGTGATTTCTCTTCATAATGCAAATTAGATCCACTTGTATTTTATTGGATGAATTATGGGTTCCTAACGCGGATCAATTCTGGTAGTTTATTTCGTTATATGACACTCTCCTTATATGATATATAACTAATGTTAACTAATATAACTTATAGGATTTCTGTATGACATTTAGTCATTTTATTAAGTTTGACATGTAAAATTCAAAGTTTTGATTTATTATATCATTATTCATCGAGCTGTGTTTAAAGCTTATCTCTTTGCTCAATCCTCCAGTTATTTTTCTCTTCTCCGTCGTTGACACGCATCTGGATTTCCACGTAGATGCGAATATGCTTAACCTCGATAAAGGAATTTCTTTTTCTATTGAAACAAAAATAGAGTAGTTAGTAGCACTGAGTGGCTAAATATACTAATACACCTCGCTTGCACTGAAGTCGAGTCCTTGAATAGTTTTTGCTGTGTGCTTTCCTGGTGAGTACAGTGGTTAAACTTGTTTAAATATTAATGTCTTCAGACTTGCTGGTTTGTATACCATTTTTATTTGGATTCGACCATCTTTTGATTATACAGTTGATTCTCCAGTTCTTAGATTTTTGTAATGTCATTGAAAGTGTTGTTTCATCTATTAACCTTCCTTATCTAGTAAAGGTGATACATTACTGATCTCACACACACAGACCAAAAAGAAAAAAAAGATAGAAAGAAAGGTGTTATCTATCATGTGCTGAGAGCTGTATAGTAAACGTGAACCTTAAACTTTGTGGGAGTGGGGCAAACACACCTAAAAGAACAAAGATGAGTTGCTAAATGCAAATGTTGCTTTTGATTCTTTCTACGGGTTTCTCCATTAGATTCAGTTGGACTTCCATTTTTTGCAGTGTCAGCTATAATGCCGTTAGCAAAGCAGTGTGCATTTGAAGAGCCGTCAGTGGAGACAATCACTGTTGAAAATGTTTTGACATGGCCACAAGTGGTTAGTACCATCAAGTTCGGTTCTTTTTGGGTTTCAAATTGCTGTCTATTATGTGTGCCAAACGACAATGACAACAACTACTCTTAATCCCAAGCATATCAAAAGATTTATCAGTGTCAGACGCTGAATTGCTTGTTCCTCTTAACTTACTATATCGTGGCTTTTATGCCTAGTCACTGGAGCTGTCACATTTTTGTGAAGTGCTGTATGATGGTACATTTTCTTGTGGAAGCATCAGTCTCATCGCTTCTGTGATTTCTGTTCAGTTGGAACTAGTTTAACTGACCAAACTGTCTGACATCTGACCTCAGTCAATTTTGCTTGTTTATTTCAAATTTGGTATCTCTTTGATTTTAGTTTTTTAATTTTTTTTCTTTCTGGAAATTGTTCCTACGATTTGCTCCACTGAATCGACCAATCATAGTTAGTTAAACAACAGTAGTGGATTCATGGTACGTGTATGTCAGAAAGCTGGTACCTTATAGCTTGGATCTCTTGGTATTGAATAGCTGCTGTGATATTTCTATCTTTGCTGTTATGATTATGATAAACTAGGGCCAGATTTTCCGAACTTTTGTGCTTTTCTCCAAATTTCACACTATCTCTGCTCTCCCCTCTTTTCCCCATTCTCATTTTCCATTTCTTTCCATTTCTCTTCGTCATGCATATCTGCCCAAATCACAAGATATTCAGCCTCTCTTTCTCTCCCTGAGGAATTTGTTGTCTCTCATTTCACTCTTTTTGCTAGATCTCTTTAGTTGTAAAAATGATGATGCTATTCTCAAGCTGTTAATTGTGGATGTACATATGGTTATCAGTTAGATTGATTGACATTAAAGTGCTTTGGAGTTGACGTGGACATGCAGGTTATCTATCTGGGATAATTGCACTCCATTTCGTCCCCCTTTTTCTGGAGCTAAATTGCACTTTCTGTGTCTGAATCATTTGCAAGTTCGTATTCTTTAAAAAAATGTTATGGATGCTGTAAATAGAAGGGTATATGTGCCTAAATAGGTATCATGAGTAAAATTAAAAAAAAGTCACCTAAGTTGCAATTTTCCATTCTGTTTCTTCCGTTTTAGTTTTTTCCGTTGGTTTCTAACTTCACACTACATATTTAGAAGATTGAAACTCCCATGGCTATGCCCTGACTAAGGCCTGGAGGTGTTACTGACTATTTCCTTTAGGTGTTTTTGGGAGGAGTTTTGAAATCCCTATTACTATGCCCCGACTGAGGCCTGGAGGTGTTTGTACCAATACTGACTATTTCTTTTTCAATTTTTGGTTTCCACCCTGCGGGTTTCTTTTTTTTTTTTGGCGGGGGGGGGGGGTTGTAGAAGAGAGACATAAGATCAAGAGAGTGGTGCCTTCCTGGTAAAGAGGAGCTATATGAAGGAAAAGATTGTATAATCTAAGTACATAACCAGTATTATGGATCACTTCTGCAGATTGCAGGATTGTTGGATTCTGCAGATCGCTGGATTGTAATCTTAGCTCATTGTATTGTTGCCCCAACATGTGAAGTCCGGATAAGTAGGACTATGCACTCGAGTTCATAGTTGGAAGATTGCTGCTGATTGAGCCTTGGAGGTGTTATACACCAATACTAGCTCTTTTTTTTTTTTGGTTGTAAAAATTTTCGCCCTAATGGTTGGGGCGTGGGGGTGGGGTAGAAGTAGAGGGGATGAATTAGATCATTGGAATGGAATGCCTTCCTGGTAAAGAGGAACTATATTGAAATTTTTTTAGCTTCTCTATGAAAAGTAAAAAATGTAGAATCTAAGTTGATAATCATGTATTAAGGGTCACTCCATAGCTCAACCATTCCATCCAGGTTCTGTTGAATTGTTGCGCAACATGAAGATTCCGGAGCTGTACGACTATAGACGTGACTTCTAAAAATTAGGGATTAAGGAAACAGCTGACGGTTCATGGAAATTAGTTGCTTGAAATAAACACCCACATCTATTCTTACGGTTGTCATTCCCAAGGGAAAACAGAACCTTTTTCTTCTCTTTTGTGAGGTTTTTTTTGTGGGGGGGAGGGAGGTGGAGCTCCTTTATGTAAGTGAGATAATCAAATGTTTTTAGTTGTTTTCAGTGGTGTGATTCATTATAGTAAAGGTGCTCCCGCAGGGTATTTCCTCTTCAAAACATATCTTAAGAGCAGTTTGACTGTTTAGTTGTGACTGGAATGATCTTCTTTATTCTTTTTTTAATTGTTATCTGATATTTAATTTACTCACATGTAGCAATGTCTATTATGTTTGTCACAATGTTTTAAGTGATGATTTGATTCTCCAATTACCCATGTACTTCCTCTACCAGCTGATGTTTGTGACTTGTCCGTTTGCATGATAATTATGTCCTTCAGAACTGCCAAGGTAATGCATGCTCTTACTGATTGTGAAGAAGGTAAGGGATCTTGCTTTTGGTCGTGGTATGGATGATGTATGAATTGCGTTGGGTTCTAGAGTCTTCACAGTTATTTTGGCAGAATTGGGGTGTTTGCAATTTCAAGTACGGTCCAATATTTATATCAAAATCTTCAGGAATTTAGAATGTTCTGGGATTATGTGCTTTATGCTCGATTATTTCTTTTAGCTCTTGTATCTCATGCACTAGTGCAGTACCATCGGTCTTTCTCATTTTGGACTCATTTCCCTTCAACTTAACCGCAGGTGAAGCATGTGGACTGCTATACGGTGACCATTCAGGAATTAGAGTCCATCACAACCAGATTTAAATTTGAGTCAATGATGCGAGGTACAACTGCTCTCCTCCCCCCTGCCCCCTCCCCCCACCCCCACCCCCAATAAAAAATTTCATTTTCTGAATGTGTGTGCAAAATTGTTAGCTCATGGCTTTCTTTTATTACATCTGTTTTGATATTTATCTTTCTTGTTCCTCTTCATTAGAATTGTTGGGGAGAGATGATTTGTGCTTTTCTACTTAGTGTTCACCAAGTGGTCGCATGGCCTGATTCTCTTTTGTTTCAGCCCCCTTTCATGGTTTTGCTTTCTGGTTCGATGTGGAGTTTACTGGCCCCGCAGTATTACCTTTGAACAATGGTGTGCCACCGTCATTTGTTCAGTCTTCAACCAGTTACATCTCGGAGGGCAATCACAGAAAGAAACGTCCCAATCCTAATGAAGCGCTTGTCTTGTCAACTGCACCAGAGGATCCCCCAACACACTGGCAACAGGTCCTGTAAATACTTCCCCAAAAATATAATATTCAACTCTTTGCTTTTTGGCTAATCGGAATGAAAGTTAGGCATAGAACAGTGAGAATTCATGGTTAATCAACAATCTGCGTCTAATTTTTGATATTTGGTTGTAGTAACATTGGTTCTTAGATGGAATAACTTCATATTTTGATAAGGGAAAAGGGCCAAATATACCCCTCTACTTTCGGATATTGCCTACATTTAACCTCCGTTATACTATCCGGCCAAAATTTACCCCTACCGTTATACTATCTAGCCAAATTTACCCCTACCATCAACAAACTTTTAAAAATTACTCCTCAGTCTGTCAGGTGGCCCAGAATCTCCCAAATCATTTTAATCAAGTCACTTATTCTTCTTCTTGATCCACTATTTTCAAAACAATTGGCATTAGCTTTCTTAATTGAAAAAAAATAAGAGAAAGAAATTAGGTAGCTTGTCTAAATTCCAAAAGTATTTACAACATCCCAACTTTAATGAATTCGTTGCACCAAAGGTATGGAGACTTTGCAAGTTTTAGTGATAGTAGTTGAAGTTCCTTGGAGACTTTACATTTGTCGAATTCAACTTTGCTTTAATTAAATTCCTACGCATTATACACTCTTAAGTTAATTGATCGAACTCTATACTAACCAGATTATAACAAAATATATTCGAATATACATGTACATACATGATGATCAATTGCATATAATATACAAAAAATAGACCCACTGAATTCTATGGTGTGTATATGTTGAAAATAAATAAAATTTAAATCAATTCCAAACCCATTATCACAAGAAAAGTGGGTGCATCGGTAATTAAAAATATCCATGAATAATTTGTATAGTCTAGTACCTTTAGCATTCACATCAATAGTAATTTCTGAAAATAGTGGAGCAAGAAGAACAACAAGTGATTTAAATAAAAGGAAATTGAGAGATTTTGGATTATTTAACAAATCAAGTAATTTTTAAAAGTTTGCTGATGATAGGGGTAAATTTGACCGGATAGTATAATGGAAGTTAAATGTAGACAATATCCGAAAGTAGAGGGATATATTTAGCCTTTTTTCCCTTTTGATAAACTAATGGTGATAATCCTGTTTGGAAGAAAATTATGGTTATCTCCCACTTTTCTATCGGCTCTTCTCAGAAGAAATTGGTGCATGTGTTCATGGTTTACATTTTCTGACATGAAATTGCAGACATTGGTTTACTTCTATGAGCCCTTGGACGTAGAGCAAGATCAAGTTATTGAAGGCTCTCTAACACTGTCGCAAAGCAAAGAAAATGCTCGATTCATGAACATCCATCTTGAATATTCGTATGTTTTAGTGCTAAACTCAATTGAGACCCACTATCTAGCTTCTTTCAGCTTTTCTGGTGTTAACTTTAATTCCTTTTTGCATTCTTGATCGTGCAGATCGGGTGGACGTTCATTTGTTAAAGAGTCAGTCATGCGTTAGTAGACCTACATATGGCTTTCTGTGGTTTGACTAGCGAGTCTTCATGAAGTGAAGTTGTTTGTACCTTAATCAGTTCAGCCATTATGGTGCTCATGCACAGTTTCTCATTATTCTACTTCTACTTTAGGTAAGGAAACTAAATTGAGATCAGGGCATTTTCCACTGCCTTTTTAACTTAAAAGCATTGAATGGGAGAACTTCATGACATATGCATATAGGTGTATTAAGTGAAAAATTTGTAACATGTTGCGAGAATATGGGTCTTTCCCTGAGCTGTAATTTGTAGAGTAGATGTAGGGTTGGTCTGTTGATGTGGTAGAATTTTTGCAGAAATTAACTTCATTTGGATATGAGAAAAAAAGAAAAGAAATGATATATTATTTGTTTTCAGCCGCCGGAGTGAGAGATTACCTTTTATCTTTTCTGGTTCGTTCTCTTTCATTTGTTGGTTTGGAAAGAATGCTATATGCCTCTTAAAGATGTGCGTTTTTCACTCATTCTGGTAATTGACCCAAGGATTCACATATTTTTTTTAAAATTTCCCTCTTTACATAGTGTTACAGATTGGGTTCTTTACTTGCCAAATGTTTCCTTGTCCTTGACTGTATTATACGATACTGCATAAGATTTCAGTGTTAAAAGTTCAAAGCTTTGCTTCCTGTTCTTCCAAAACAATTAGAAGAATACCCTCTTGGTTTTCCCCTTACCATCTCAAGCTATTTTTTGGCCTAATACTTACTTTTAAGGATGGTAATGGCATGTATATTCGGGTTGTTACTAGTGATAAATTTGACTACTAATGAACGAACCAACTAATCCAGTGTGATTAGATTGTTTTTCTTAAGAAGCTTCTTGTCCCACTTATAGGTCACCTCCATTCCACTTAATTATGCAAGCCTCTTTATCTGCATGAAATAATTATCAAAATAGCTTTATTTGGTAAGTCTTTTGACATATAATGAATTTGAATGGCATATGTCCCATGTGCTCTAATTATTGTTTCTTGCTTTAGAAGAAGAGACCCTTCTTGCTTTCCCATATCTCATGTATGTCCTGCAACTTTGACTGCCACATTAATAATTGTATGTTTTCTAAATAAGAGAAAGAGAGAAAGAAAAATGATATAGCTTCTATTTCCATTAGGTTATTATATAAACAAATATTGAAGTATTATACTGGGAAAATAAGCAAATATTGAAACTTTTCACATTGTTTCACGGTTGCGAACAAGTATTAATTTTTCTAGGATTATACGTTGCAACAACAATAGCAGACCCAGTGTAATCCACAAGTGAGGTCTAACATGTTATTACTCGAAATAAAAGAAAAGGTGATTATCTTTCGAATTAAGAATAACTCTGCAGAATCAGCCGTTTTCCAAGGCAACGACCAACACAAGAGTAATGAAGTGTATAAAATAAAGGTGCACAAAGATAGTTTAGGGGTTGAAAAGGGGTTCTTATAGATTTTACAAATTTATCGAAGAAATACTCTACGCCATGAAAATTGAAATCAGAGATGATAGAATTCAAGCAATGATTTAAATTCTTATAAATGTCAATATCACATTCTTTGAACAATTTAAGGTATTACACTAAATTCTTACTTAGAACTTTTTTCCAGCCAAAAAAAGCACTTTATCGTGAGACCTAGAGAGATAGCTAAGACACATGGAGGGACAAAGGGGTAGACCAATTTGATATTTGATTTGACAAAAAGTTTCTAACTGCTATAGCTCTTTTTAGATTATTTTTTTCTTTCCTTTGCATCAGGTTGTAGATCAAGTGAAACCGTGAAAGTGAAAACATAGTAAAAGACAACTCGCTGTTTTAATTCAAGGTCCCCAAATATATAAACGAAATCAAAAGTATCATATAACCAATTATAATAGGTGACAATAGTTAGAATATGTTGAAAAAATTATATTAAAAAAGTTGTTTGACTCCTTAAATATTAACGACATCATGATATAAAAGAGTACTAGGTTGAGCCTAAAGCTCTTGTTTAATATTGCGTGTGTTACAAACTTAATTTGAAGATTAGTTTTGCAATTTAGTGATTAAAGAGCACTCTACAATGAAGTGTTTTTTTTAGAAAGTCGACAATGAAGTATTAGTTCTCTTTCCTTTCTAATTTATGTGACACGATTTGGAGTACGAGAGTCAAATTATATAATTTTCAATGTAAATTCGGTTATAGAATTTTAAAAAAAATTAAAATAAAATTTACATATTTAAAAACTACATAAAATACTATATAAATCATAATAATTAACAATTTAAAATATTTAAAAAGCATATGAAAAAAATGTGAAAAAGAGAACTCTTTTGATTCTCCAAATAATAATTGTGTAACATAAAGTGAGATAGAAAGATAAAGAAAAAAGGTGTACATATGAGGGAGGTGGTGATAAGAGACGGACCTATGCAAGTTCGACAAAAATTCACTATATACATATATATGTCTTTAGAAATAATTATATATTAATAGTGGGCATCTTTTATACGAAACGAATTTTGGTTGAATCATAAAGGTACTCGCGACCTTCAAATCCTCTGCACGCCTATACTTGGTGGTGACTCCATTTATTATCCTCAAAGGGATAACCATTTTGAGTCTTGGGGGACCTAAAACTCTTGTTATCTCATGAGTTCACTAAATTGGAAAATTAAAATAGTTGGGGCAAAATAATGCAGCTTTATAAAAAGAAAGCTGAGCTTTGATCATCATCTCTTTTTTATATGCCTAATTGGTCCCTCCATTCCTCCAAAATAAAACAAAAAATTGTCATCTCTTGTGGTATGTATTTGCTTTTAATAGTCTTCATCTCTTGTGGTATGTAATTGCTTGTTCTTTATGTCATTTGAAGGGAAAAGGAGAGAGAGAAAGAATTACTAAGATACGTTGGAGAACGCATGTAAAGCTAATAGTAAGTATATATCATAAACTAATTAAGTTAATAGTTGTTTAGCATTTCGCATTTGATTTCTTGTGGACGATGAAATTCATAATTCTATGTGCTATAAATTTGTGAAGCGGGTGTGATACATCTATATATAACATACAATAATAATAAACCCAATGTAATTTTACAAAGTGGGGTATGTGGAAGGTATAATGTACGCAACCTTACTCTTACCTTAAAAAGATAGAGAAGTTGTTTTCGATATACTTTCGACACATTTAGTATATATCATAAACTAAGTTATTAGTTGTTTAACATTTCGCATTTGATTTCTTGTGGACGATGAAACTCATAATTCTATGTGTTATATATTTGTGAAGCTTTCAAAGGTGTCGTTTGCTTACCGGGATTAGGATATAAAATTTGGAATTACATTTCTTCCATGTTTAGGTATTGGTATCAGCTAATAGGGTATTGATAGAAACTGAGGGTCCACCAAACTATATAGAGAATCGGGTTCTCTATCAGTTCACACAAAACACATACAAAGAGATAAGTAAATGATACAACATAGTTTTTACGTGAAAACCTCCCAACTCACGGGATTAAAAACCACGACCTACACTTGTATCATTAACCGAGCAAGTTCAGATTATAACCTATTGTAACCTAGGAATTAAAACCTTAATCCATCACTCACTTTTAATAACTCTATTACAAGCATCTTTGTAATAACACTATTACAAAGTTCACAACTCGACTAACTCTAGCCAAGACAGAAACACAAGGTTTATGATTTTACAATTTTTTTCCTACACAATGCTTCTAACTAAGCTAAGTAGGAATTACAATTAAATCACACTAACAAAGGTACAACACAACTAGGGACATGTGAAGATACAATACTGAAAACTGGTCTTTCGTAATGTTGTTCTTTGTTCTTGAAGCCTGAAAATCACTTGCAAGTCCGCGACACACTTTGAGAGGAAACTTGATGAAATCTGGAATGTGCAAGTGCTTTGTTTTCTCTTTGCTTCATGTTAATATTACACGAGTGACACCACTTGAATGATGCAAGCATATTTGGTACAAGGGCATTCCCCATAAAGTGACTGCTGCATTGTTTGCACTATTGCGTGTGTGCATGAGGAACAGTTGCAGCGACTTTACAGTTGTGGGGAGTTGACTGGTACAGTCAGCAAGGGAACTGATGTCCATCTGTTCTCTCTGTTGTTTCTTTGACTCTGAGTGTTGTAGCATGTCCCAGACTTGAGACTTGTTGATCTTGAGCACGTTGAGGATGTGGAACAGGTTCCCTATCTAGTTCTTATCATTAAGTTTGTTAGATCATCAAAACATAACATGACACATAACCTATCAGTTTTCCCATTTTTGATGATGACAAACTTATAATTGAAGTTCCCCCTGAAAACTAGAGTACCATAAATATTTTCTGTATTCCCCCTAAACCTGTTCCCCCTCAATTAATTTTCCCCCTTTTGGCATCATAAAAAGATTAGGCACAAGTAATAAGATAAATGAAGTCTAGCATAGTTAACTCAAGCCACATGTGTGTACACAAACATGGCTAAAAATAGAGCATAAGAGCTTAAGAGTATAGCATGCAAGGCAAAAGGACGGGATGCTCATAAATTTGTTCAAAAAGGGAGCAGAATTTGCAGTACCATTTGTTACACAACCATTCACAAAATAAAACAACTAAAAAAGTACCAGCCACTAAACACAGTAAAATAAAGGGACCAAAATAGAGGGCATATGACTTGAACTGGTCACTGGAAAGGGAACAATTTTAAGGAGCACCGGAAGGGGAGGCATAGATGAAGAGGCAAGGGTTCTAAGGAGAATATCCATTCTAGCATTTGCTGACACTTGCTCATTAAGTAACCTCTCCTTCAGGTCCTCGACCTGTTTCCTGAGTGCAGCATTTTCCTTGGTCATACGGGCAACCTCTATGCCTTGTGAACTGCTGGAACCAGGTGCCTCCTGGGCCTGACTAAGTTAACCCTCAAGAATAACATTCTGTGCCTTCAACTTCCTTATCTCTTCATTGGCAATGTTCTGAGCTTCAATAAGTTGAGAGATAGTGGAATTGCTGCCAACCCCTCATTTCTTATCGATGCACTCACACTCTTCTAAAGTGGTCTTGGAGAAGGTCTGCTTGTGAGTACCCACTGTAGCCTTTCCCAAAGGGACTTTGAAGAACTCAAATACCTTAGTGAGTAAGAACCCGTAAGGCAGCCCATGATTACCATCCTTAAAATCGGCCATTTTTTTCATGTGCTCAATCATGATACCCGGCAAACTGATAGTGGAGTAGACATCAAGTGCTTCCATGATAAACAGGTGTGCTCGTGACGTAATGGAACACCTTTCTGTGTGTGGGAGAAAAACCTTGTTCACCATCTCGAACAACAATTGGTACACTAGAATGAGGGCCTTCTTGTTTACCCGTTCCCCTTGTTGTACGACATAATCCTTCAAAATGACATTTCTGAAGTGTGAAGAGCAAGTCCCCTCAATGGATGATATGCCGCCAGTAGGCACTCCCAGAATTGTTCCCAGCACAACCTCATCCATCACAAAATCAACACCATTCACCTTCAAACATATGTTGTCATCTTCTACAGTGAACATATCAACATAGAAATTGCGCACCTCTGCCTCTTACACCTTAGGGCTCTCAGTAATGAACAAATGTGTCCACTGTTGAAACTCACAGATATCAACCAGTTGGCGCATCCCTGTCATGTCAAGAATATCATAGGCAAATGTTCTGCCCCACAACACCTTCTGGTTTCTTAGATCTTGTCTTCTTTCATCCTTGGCTACACCCACATTAGCCTTCTTGGAGGAACCTGGTTCCTCATTGGCACCAGCCTTCCATTTCATAGATTTTCTCATACTTTTCCCTTTCTCTGCAGATTTCTCAGACACCCTCTCACCAGACTCCTCAACCACCTTCGCACCAGACTTTTCTACTTCAACATTGCTAACTTCCATCACTCTCAGAGATGAATCTTTCCTAGATTTTGAAACTGTAGGTTTCTTAGAGGACTTATGAATTAAGGAACTAGGTTCCTCATTCACCTCGTCATAAATATCAACAACAAGTGCTGAAGGCACTAACTCTTCATTTACTACCTTTCCACCCTTCACCAACCTCCTCTTCTTCTTTTCTTCTTTGTTTTTCTTAAGAACTGATTTAAGAGCTTCCTTCTTTTGCAGCCTAGTAGTAGGTCTTTTAGGAGTGGACTTTTTGGGAGTTGCCCTACTACTCCTAGCAGCAAAAAAACTAGCAACAAATATATTGTCATAATCTTCCTCACTATCCTCATTCTCTTCCTGAGAAAGAGATCTCATCTCAGGAACAACAATGGTTAATGGCTCAGTATCAAAATGAGGTGAGGGAGCGGGATCAGTACTGACCTGGGGTTCTTTTGAAGAACAAGGGGTTTCATCCCAAGTAGGAGTAGAGGGTTTCTCTTGGGCTGAGGGATCAGGTCCCTCATGTGGTACCCCAGTAGTACTTTCAGGTGCCAGATTTTCAACATGCACCAGTTCCCTACCCTCTACCTATAGACTATCACCTTCCCCTGAGACCCAATGGTTTCAGAAACACCTTCATAACTACCAACTAAACTCCCCTCAGCAGCTATTAACATCATATTCTTTATGGCCTCTGTTCATTCAACCCCAAAGTAGATTCAGAAGACACATGAAGAATATTACCTGTAGGACTAACAACATTTAAGTCAAGGTTTAGGGTAATCGGCGCTGATTCTTCACCACTACGAACCACGGTCTGTTGTGCCTCAGATCTTTCTTCTACTTGCAGGATGGAAACTTCTTGATTTTCTTCTCCCTTTACTATTTCTCTGTCGGTCATTTTTTTCGGCGAGGCAGAAGGAGAGGTTACAGCCACAAACCCCTTTGGGTTCGGAGTTTTGCGACTCCGATGAGAACTAGAACTCGATTGGGTTGGATAAGAGGCAGAGGGTGGTTGAGAATCTTATGTGAGGCTTAGACTTAGTGACGTGAGGGACTTGGGCTCTGTCACCTGTGCTTCATGAGAAGAAGACATATTAGGGACGATACCTGGAACATTTGAGGCTTCTAGATTCTCAGACATGGTGAGGATTTGTAGTAAGAACTTAAAAAAAAGGGTATTTAGTTGTTGAGAAAAAAAGAAGAAGAGATTTTGGCTTTTGATGTGAACAGTGATGATAGAGGCAACGTTTGGGTTTATTTAAAGAGGGTGAGGGACCGATTAGGAATGGGTATTAATTTTATGGGTAGTCGGGTCGATTAGGAATGGGTATGACACTTGGATTCTAAAGAAGGAAAAAAAGAGAAACTGACATTTTAATGACGTGGCACTTTCTCAGCCGTTAAAAAGTTGTGTATGAGAGTACAAAGGAACTACTAACTTGTGTCAAGGGAACCAGGTTCCTTGACAAGTTTTATAAATGTGAGCCTCATCCTTTTGCCAACATGCAATGCCACTAGCTTCTTGGTTGCTCTGTAATTGCCATACGTGTCTACCTATAACGGTATAGAAATGAGTTAGAACTTGCCAAAAAACACTTTTTAGCTGTTTTACCTGGTCATTTCTTTCATAGCTAATCATTGAGGGATCGGGTGCTCAACTTGACTTTATCAACCCAAGTGCTAGTCGATTCTTTTCAAAGTGCTCTCTACTCAGTGCTTTGATGAAGATATCTGTAATTTGGTCTTCTGTGCTGCATAACTTTATGCAGATGAGCCCTTTTCCAACATTGTCTCTGAGAATGATGTCGCACATCAATGTGCTTTGTTCTCTTGTACTGGATTATTTGCCATGTTGAGAGCGCTGGTGTTATCACATAGTAATGGCACGCAATCAGAAAATATACCAAAGTTCTCCAACTACTACTTGATCCATAATAATTGAGCACAGCAAGAAGCAACTGCCATATATTCAGCTTTTGCAGCTGAAAGTGCCATTGAGTTGAAATTAGACATGATCCCCGAAAATGTGCCATGCCAGAGGTATTTTTTATATCCACCAGATAACCAGCATAATCAGTGTCAGCATATCCAATCAAGTTAAAATTGTCTCTTGAAGGGTAGTAGAGAACTAGGTCATGTGTTCCTTTGATATATCTTAGAATTCTCTTGGCAGCCTTCAGATGAGATTTCTTTGGATTGGATTGAAACCTAGAACATAATCTTACGCTGAATACGATACATGGTCTGTTTGTTATGAGATATAGGAGTGACCCAATGATACCTCGGTACATGGTCTTGTGCATAAGAGAACCAGGTTCATCCATGTCCAGACGAGTGGTAGTGGCAATAGGAGTATCAATGGTTTTTGAATTTTCCATCTCAAATCTCTTTAGAAGCTTTGATATACTTTTGTTGACTTATCATTGTCCCCTTAGGAGTTTGCTTAACTTGCAGACCCAAGAAGAAATTTAATTCCCCCATTATGCTCATTTCAAACTCGCTGCCCATGAGCTTCGCAAACTCTTCACACAGAGAATTATTTGTTGCACCAACGATGATGTCGTCAACATATACTTGCACAATGAGCAGGTTCCTCCCTCGTTTCTTCAGAAATAGGGTGTTGTCGATTTTTTCTCTTGTAAAGCCATTTTCTAAGAGGAATTTTGACAACCTTTCATACCAAGCACAAGGAGCCTGCTTCAGCCCATATAAAGCTTTGTCAAGTTTGAATACATGCTCAGGATACTCATGACATTCGAAGCCAGGTGGTTGCTTTACAAAGACTTCTTCTTTTAAATATCCATTCAGAAATGCACTTTTGACATCCATTTGGAACAATTTGAATTCCATATGAGATGCAAAGGCAATGAGAATTCTGATGGCTTCCATTCGAGCAACTGAAGCAAAAGTTTTATCATAGCCAATTCCTTCTGTTGCGACCAAACACAGCCTTGCCTTGTTCCTTGTTATGTCTCCAAACTCATCAAGTTTGTTTCTGAATACCCACCTGGTTCCTATAACAGTTTTGTTAGCAGGTCGAGGAACCAGGTGCCATACGATGTTCCTCTAAAATTGATGGAGTTCATCTTGCATAGAAGTAATCCAGTCAGCATCTTTCAATATTTTCTTGATATTTTTGGGCTCAATTTGAGAAAGAAAGGATGATAAGGCAAGTGAATTTCTTGACTTTGATCTAGTTTAAATCCCTGAGTTGAGAGGAGTGATCACATTTTGAAGAGGGTGTGAACTTTTGTGCTTTCAGTTAGATACCTGAATCTCATTGTGAGAGGATCCATGTTCTTCTGAATGTGATCTATTGTTGACATGAGTCCCGCTTCTCAACTCAGCATCTGGGGTTCCTTGCACAACATCAACAACTTTATTCTCAGCTTCAGTTGTTGTGATTGAGGGATCAGGTTCCACTGCATTAGTTGGAGATACAACTGCACCATTTTCATTTGATTCCTTGACGTGACTCATCATGTCGGCCTTTCCATTTGCCATATCAATGACTTCAACAGGAACCGTTGACTGCTCTCCGTCTTGATCAATCTTATCATGTGAATCTTTCCCACATAGGTGGTGTGATTCGTCAAAGATCACATGTATACTTTCCTCAACACATTAAGTTATTTTGTTGTAGACTTTGTAGGCTTTGCTTTATGATGAATAGCCCAGAAAGATTCCTTCATCACTTTTGGCATCAAATTTTTCAAGTGCTTCGTTGCCATTGTTGAGGACAAAGCATTTGCATCCAAAAGTATTTAAATGTGTTAGCTTGGGTTTCCTCCCGTTCATCAGTTCATACGGGGTTTTGTTCAGGAGGGACCTGATCATGCACCTATTCACCAAGTAGCATGTAGTGTTAACTGCTTTTTCCCAGAGGCTTTTTGCAACGCCACTGTCAATCAACATTGTCCTTGCCATGTCTTCAAGAGTCCTATTTTTCATCTCCATAACACCATTTTGTTTTGGTGTTCTTGGAGCTGAAAAATTATCACATATGCCATTTTCAGCACAGAATTCATCAAATTTTGCATTGTCAAACTTTATGCCATGATCAAATCTTATACACACAACATTATGGCTCATCTTCACCTGGATCTTCTTCACAAAAGCAGCAAACACTGAAAACGTTTCATCCTTGGTTTTGAGGAACAAGGTCCAGGTGAATCTAGAATAGTCATCCACTATAACAAAAATGCATTTCTTTCCTTCTCTACTTGGCACCCTCATATCCCACACAGATCCATATGGAGAATATCAAGTGGCCTTGAGGTACTGACTTCCTTTTTGGACTTGAAGGAGGACCTGACTGGTTTTTCTTTTACACATGCATCACACAAGTTGTGATTTTTGAAGCTTGACTTAGGCATGCTACGAACCAGGTCCGTCTTGACCAATTTGTTAAGCAAAGTAAAACTTGCATGAACCAATATTATGTGCCATAGTTCAGCATCATCACCAACAACACTCAGACATGTGAGGTCCCCATTTTGCAAGGACATAAAATCAGCAACAATTTTTTTTGTATCTTTTTGCCATCAGGATCACTTCTCCAGTCACAAGATTTGTGACTGTGTAGACTTTTGACACAAATTTCACTTTGTTTCCTTTGTCGCAGATTTGGGAGACACTTAGTAGTCTATATTTCAAGCCATTCACATAGTACACATTTTCAATTGAGTGAGTGAGTGACCTCCCAATTCTTCCTACTCCCAGAATATATCCCTTTTTGCCATTGCCAAAGGACACACTCCCTCCTTGTAGGGCTTTGAGTGAAAGGAAATCATTGATGCTTCCAGTCATGTGCTTAGAACAGGCACTATCCATGTACCATTTTTGGCTGCTTCTTTTTATTCAGGTAGGCAATACACGTTTTTTAACGGAGGGACCAGGTTCCTCAGCATCGACTACTTTTTTAATAAAAACCTTGTTTTTCTGTTGGGACTGAATTCTAGCCTTATAGTTTTTTTTAAAGTGACCAGTGTTGCCACAGTGAGTGCAAAGTCAGTTATCAGAGACAGTAACATACTTGCTATGTGGATTGTAGGGAGTCTTTTCCTTTTGGAACCCGACTTCCTGTCTGTTCCCACCATTGCTTGTATACATGGCAATAATTGTATCAGAGGACCAGGTCCACTTTAGAGATTTTTCTAGGTCATTTTTAACTCTGTCTAGATCTTCTTGAAGTTATCTGTTTCTTTCAAGTTCAGTTTCAAGTTCAACACACATACTAGATTTCACGGATTTGAGTTTATTTTCAAGTTTAATGTGTGCCTCACTTGTAACTTCCTTTTCATTTTGGACAGTCCTAAAATTGTTTCCCCTTTTTAATTTCTCTATTGTTTATTTTAGGTCCTTGACGACTACCAATAATTCATCTCTCTCATTTTCTATGTCTTCACCTTTTTTAATCAGAGCAATCTTTTCTTTTATTAGATCCTCGATGGTTTCTTTTAGGTCAGCCACTGCTATTACCAAATCATCTCTCTCGTTTTCTATCTCTCCCAACTCTATAGTTAAAGCATTTTTATCATTTATAAGATTGTGATAAGCATCAATTAAAATATTTTCCACAAATATAAGCTTTTTCTCAAAGTAAGACTTCAGATTTCTTTGAACGTCTAGAAAGTTTACCTCATCATCATTGTCAGATTTTGCTATCAGGGCAAAGATAGAATCGTAGTCAACTGCTTCACTTTTAACTGCCATCATGGAGTTGTCACCTTGTTCATCATCTCCTCTAGATTCGCTGGAAGAGTATCCCCATGCAGCAAGAGCTTGTTTCACAACATTGTCAGCGACATCTTTTCTCTTGAATCTTTTGTCAGCAACCGGGTTCCTTTTGGCTGCTTTGTCTGTGTTGTGCTTGTACTGGTCTTGCTTGAGGAGAGGACAATCCTTGATGAAATGTCCTGGCTTCCCGCACTTATGACATAAGTCATACCCTCTTGGCTTGCTGGATCTGCCCCTTTTTGGAATGCCTCTATTTCTGCGAACCTTCTTCTGAAATCTCTTTGTCAAGTAAGCCATATCAGCATCCTCACTACTTGAGTCATTGTTGTCTGTCTTGAGGACCAGGTTCTTCTCCCTTTTGGGCTCTCTTCTCGTGTGATCCTTCTTTTTCTTCATTTCATAAGTTTTCAGATTACTAATGAGTTCATCAATGGTCATCTTTTGTAGATCCTTTGCCTCAGTGACAGCATTTACTTTGCTTTCCCAGGAACCAGGTAATACACTACGTATTTTCCTGACAAGTTTGTTCCTTAGAATGATTTCTCCCAGAGAATGGAGCCCATTGATGATAGAGGTGAAGCGAGTGTGCATGTCCTTAATGGACTCATCATCCTTCATCCTGAAGAGTTCATACTCAGTGGTTAACATATCAATTTTCGACTGCTTGACTTGAGTTGTCCCTTCGTGTGCTGTTTGGAGAGCTTCCCATATATCCTTGGCAAATTGACAGGCAGAAATCATATTGTATTCGTCTGGTCCAATACCACAGACGAGGATTGTTTTTGCTCGAAAGTTCTTCTTTATAGCCTTGCGATCAACATCGCTGTACTCCTTCCTTGTCTTGGGAACTGTCACTGTTGGTTCAACAATGGTCTTCATGGGAACGAAAGGACCATAGCAGATAACATCCTAGAGCTCTGAATCTCCAGCCATGATAAAATCATGCATCCTTGTCTTCCACCATCCGTAGTATTGTCCATTGAATCTTGGTAGTCTGTAGGTAGATTGACTTTCTTCAAAGTTTGGTGGAGCAGCAATGAGGATCCTTTCTATGTTTTAGCCAGATAGAAAAAACCCGCTCTGATACCAATTGATAGAAACTGAGGGTCCACCAAACTGTATAGAGAACCGGGTTCTCTATCAGTTCCCACAGAACACATACAAAGAGATAAATAAATGACACAACAGAGTTTTTACATGGAAAACTCCCAGCTCACTGGAATAAAAACCACAACCTACACTTGTAGGATTTCAACTTCACTAACCGAGCAAGTTCAGATTATAACCTATTGTAACCTAAGAATTAAAACCTTAATCCCTCACTCACTTGTAATAAATCTATTACAAGCCTCTTTGTGATAACTCTATTACAAAGTTCACAACTCAACTAACTCTAGCCAAGACACAAACACAAGGTTTATGATTTTATAAAAAGTTTCCTACACAATGCTTCTAACTAAGTTAAGTAGGAATTACAAGTAAATTACTTTAACAAAGGTACAACACAACTAGGGAAAGGTGATGATACAATACTAGAAACTGATCCTTCGTTATGTTATTCTTTGTTCTTGAAGCCTGGAAATCACTTGCAAGTCCGCGACACACTTTGAGAGGAAACTTGATGAAATCTGGAATGTGCAAATGCTTTGTTTTCCCTTTGCTTCATGTTAATATTACACGAGTGACATCACTTGAATGATGCAAGCATATTTGGTACAAGGGCATTCCCCATAAAGTGACTGTTGCACTGTTTGCATTGTTGCATGTGTACATGGGGAACAGTTGCATCGACTTTACAGCTGTGGGAAATTGACTGGTACAGTCAACAAGAGAACTGATGTCCATTTGTTCCCTCTGTTGTTTCTTTGACTCGGAGTGTTGGAGTATGTCCCAGACTTGAGACTTGTTGATCTTGAGCACGTTGAGGATGTGAAACATGTTCCGTATCTGGTTCTTATCATTAAGTTTGTTAGATCATCAAAACATAACATGATACATAACCTATCAGGTATAAAATCTATACCAAATCCTTGATAATAACATTACTTTGACCAGAAAGTATTTAACCTTAAGGTAATTAATTTTGTCTATTGTCGTGTGCTTATTTCTTTCACTTTTAAAGAACTTTCTTTACACACTACTTTGATTAGAGAGATAAAATACGTAACATGTGTGGAGAATCTCTTAATAGTCAAACAAGTCATTACATTACACTGAGGTAATCATTTTGTCACTTTCTTAAACAAAAGATCATTTTGTCCAAGGGATTGTAATGGCTAAAGTTCATATCAATGGTTAAATAATGATACTTTTACCAAACTAGGGCGATTAAGAAAAAAGTAGTGATCAATAATCACATTCTAATCTAGCTTAAGTTTTATGCGCTCACAATGTTTGTACAATCAAATTTATTTATAAAAAAATTACAGGTAAATCTCTGTGCCAAATATTAATTGAAAACGTAGTAAAAATCACTGCTTTGTATAAAATGTTATTTTGTCTCTTTTTCTCTTTTACACAAACAAAAAAAAGGAACTCTGAGTTTTCACCCCAATTAGAATTCTCGTACTCTGAATGTGAGTATGTAACACAATTACAAACATTCTTTTTTAAACCTTAAGGATTAGATTAGTAATATTTATTTTCTTAGGTCAATTTTTTGGAAGATAGTGTGTACGCAAATCTTATCTCTACCTTATGCAGATACAAATGATGTTTCCAAGAGACCATCGGCTCAGCCAAATACAATTTTTTGGATAATACCGAGAACAAATTTCATCCAGTATCACATTTTGATCTTCATCCTTTAAAAAGTCAAGAAAAACTTTATAAATTATTATATCTGCGCCTAAATTATGAAAGAAAATGTTATTTTTCAATCTTATTTCGCCACTCCTTGTTACTTTTGATGTTCAATCAATAGCTTTTATACTGATTATCAAAGAAAAAGCAAAGGCACACAATATTCAGCAGACAGCAAAAGACACTTCCCTCCCAAATTCACAACCATCCAAAAGTACAAAAAATTTAACTTCTATACACTAATATAAAATTGTTTACATTTTTCTATCACTGAAAAACCTATTACAAGTAACATTTGATAACACATGATTTAATAATCTGTAAAGTATGATAAATAACTTGTTATAATATGCTATTCACTTATATAATTTAAATTAAAAAATGAATATAATGTATATATCTAGTAGTCCCTCCGTCCGAATTTATATGGCGGAGTATAGATTTCGAGAGTCAAACGAATTATTTTTTACCCTATAGTACTTTTTACGTAGTTCCCAAATATATAAATTTTATTTTCAAAAATTTAGAGATTATGTATCCAAATTCACATTCAATATTAAAAAGTTTTTCTAGAAATTTCAATTTCTCGCACAGAGGAAGTAGCATATAGAGACCGCATCATTTCAATTATTTCCTTTCACCCTCCAAAACTGGGCCAAAGTCTCTTCTCCAACCCCACAATCACCATTCTATATACCACCTCTAAAATCTTTTTTCTTGTTCACATCCCAAAACCCTTAAACAAATAAGTCTCTCAACTTCTGTCACCTCCCAAAATTTAAACAAACAAGAAATGTTTGTCCCCTTACAACAAATACTAGTTTTGCTAATTGTGGTCATTTTCTCTGCTGCCACAAATACAACAACTGCAAGTGAAATCAAGAACTCAACTACTGCCCATGCACTATTCCCATATCCCACTCATGAAAATTTCAATGTTCAAGAAACCATTTCCCAATTAGCTACAAAAATCCAAACCCCACATGAAAAACAAGAAGAAGACTTTCATTTTGATGATGAAAATGGAGAAGAAAAGAGAAACTTGAAGCTCAAGCTAATTCACAGAGATAAATTATACTTTTCCAATTATTTCTCTAACCATAGCAAAATGTTTGAAGCTCGCATGAAAAGAGATGTGAAAAGGGTGTCTAGTCTCATTCACAGAATCACTGGTGGTGGAAATGGGTATCGGGTCGAGGAATTCGGGTCGGATGTAGTTTCGGGTATGGATCAAGGAAGTGGTGAATATTTTGTTAGGATTGGTGTAGGTAGTCCAGCTAGGAACCAATACATGGTTATTGATTCTGGCAGTGATATTGTTTGGGTACAGTGTCAGCCCTGTACCCAATGCTATCACCAATCCGACCCGGTATTCGACCCGTCTCTTTCCGGATCATTTGCCGGGGTATCTTGTGGTTCGTCGGTTTGTGATCGGGTTGAGAATTCGGGTTGTCATGCGGGTCGGTGCAAGTATGAGGTTCTATACGGTGATGGTTCATACACTAGAGGTACAATTGCTATTGAAACACTTACTTTTGGTCATAATATGGTTAAAAATGTGGCTATTGGGTGTGGACATAGCAATAGTGGCATGTTTACTGCAGCTGCTGGTTTGTTGGGACTTGGTGGTGGGTCCATGTCACTTGTGGGCCAACTTGGTGGGCAAACGGGTGGGGCATTTAGTTATTGTTTAGTGAGTCGGGGCACCGAATCAACCGGGTCGCTTGAGTTCGGTCGCAGAGTATTACCCGTGGGTGCAGCATGGGTACCCTTGATCCGAAATCCACTGGCCCCGAGTTTCTACTATATCGGGTTAACGGGTCTTGGAATCGGAGATGCTCAAGTACCGATATCAGAGGAAGTATTTAAGATAACCGAGCTCGGAGATGGTGGAGTGGTCATGGACACTGGGACAGCCGTGACAAGGTTTCCTGCGGTAGTGTATGTGGCGTTTCGAGATGCATTCTTAGCAGAAACCGCTAGCCTTCCTCGGGCACCCGCAATCTCAATATTCGACACGTGTTACGATCTAAACGGGTTCGTGACGGTTCGGGTACCAACCGTTTCATTTTTCCTCATGGGTGGGCAAATACTAACCCTTCCAGCTAGAAACTTTCTAATTCCAGTGAATGATAAGGGTACATTCTGCTTTGCATTTGCTCCATCAGCATCAGGACTTTCCATAATAGGAAATATCCAACAAGAAGGCATCCAAATTTCTTTTGATGGAGCAAATGGTTTTGTGGGATTTGGTCCCAATATTTGCTAGCTTATAATTAAATTATGTAAAGCAAATGTTTTTTGTTTTTATTTTGAAAGAAATGACAAGGAATATGGAGAAGGAGAATTAGGAAGAGGAAGGAATCCTCGTGAGATTATCGAGTGAAGTTTTGTTAGTATAATGTAACAATATTAAATATTAGTTCCTTTAAATACTATTGAAGATATGAAGTAAAGAATGTAACCATATATTGCTATTAATTATGTACTTTTTAATTAAGTAAACTTATGTGGCTAGTCTTCGCAGCACCTAATGATTAAAATCCCAAAGGTATCTTCTTTACTTGTTTTAGGGAGTAACAGAGATTCTAGCTAGTAAACATTATTTTATAGTCATTGATCAGCTTTCCTCAATAAAGATATCTTTGGGGAGATTTTGTAGTATGGTTATACTTGCTACTCATTAAAATGGTGCAAACAGAACTGCAAAGAAACTATATTAGTAAAATTGTCTTCGTCTAACCTATGAGTTCGAGCCGTGAAATCAATCGATGCTTCGTACATCATATCCCTTGGGCTTGGAGTACGGCTGCCCTTTGAACAGAACTACAGAAGTGTGAAACAAAGACGAGGGTATTAGTAGCGGCGGAGCCACCTTTGTCCAAAGGTTGTCAATTGACATCTTTTCGCCGGAATATAATATTGTATAGCTAGGTAATATTTTTTATGTTCTATATATTGAATCTCTTTGACTTTTTTTTATATATTTATTTTTGTTATATTTTAATTTTTCTTAGTCAAAATTGAGTCCGCAGCCGAAAATTAGAAAGGGTGTTAAACATATCCTAGGGTTAAATAATGATAGTCAAAACATTGATGAGGGACACATGCATGGAGTCAAAAGTAGGCAAGAAAAAAGGTCATTTACTTGTGTATTAGAGGGCCCTTTTTGCAAAACAAGAGGATCCAAGAGAACCCTTTTTCTTCTTCCCAACCCCTCACTCTTTTCTTTCTTTTTCTCATTAATTGAGAAGAAATAATTCAAAGTCCCCACAGGTAATATGAACATGATATGTATCCTGACAAAACAACAGCGCTTCTCATTGCATTGTTCAACACTGACTTTTTCACTCTTCAATTTTTTTCAAATTTGTGAGATATTCCTTTCCTACTTTCTTTATGAATGTATGACTATAAGATATCCTCTGAACTATGGATCAAATTTTCGTGTCTTAGGTATACTCAGAAAAAGTTGAGTATGTAATATAACATTAGTAAAAAGTATGTTACGGTAATTTGGTCCATAGTTTAGGAGATAACTTATATATTTTGCCATTTTCTTATTACAACATTGGTTGCATGCATATTACATTAGTTTTCGAGGTTGAGCAAGCCAATGACATCTACATAATTGTTTAAATGGTGTCCAAATATTGTGACAATGTAGCTTCGCTTATGCACGGATTTGGGTCTAGGACGGTCGAGTTTTAAGACTTTACTTCATATGTATTTGCTTATTATTTTCAAGTGTGTATATATATAATGAAGAAGAGGGGAGCCACCACCTTTGGTGGACATGTGAAATGATCACTATGAGTTTTGATCTACCTTTGGTACAGCGGAAGCAGGAAATTTATTCAACCACTCACTTTTTGTAAAGGTATTTGCTTTTTCACTCTTTTCATGAATTCAGAATATTGCAATGCTTACATACATCTCTTTAATTACCTCGTGGTGTTTTGCAAATTCTTTTCTAATCATAATAACAAGATGGTTTTTTTTTATTGCAAACCAAAATAGAGAAACATTAACTTATATGGAAGTGATAAAAGATCGTATTGATACACATATGTAATTCTTTCACTATCGACTGATCATCCTACTAAGGGTGTGAGCCCGTGGCTGAGCTATGGCTGTCCAACGGGACGTCCCGGTCCCGATCCCGTCCCGGCCCACTTAGTTCTAAACGGGATGGGCACATATTAAACGGTACACAGGATGAGACGGGCTGCTCATTTTGTCCCGTTTAGCCCGTCCCGTCCCGCCTGTCCCACGTGAATTTTTATTTTTATTTTTAAATAGAGCCATTGGGCAACGGCCTTGCAAGGGGTAAGCGTAATGTTGAAGTATGATAATTTGTAAGGAGCTTACAAATATTAGTACAATAATTTGTAATTGGATGCTTAGAAGCTACTAAGTCAAACTGTCAAACAGAACCCTTCTAAAGGTGGCTGCGTAGATTAAGTGCTCTTTTCTTGAGTTTTTGACCAATATTGTCCCTTATCTTTAAGGGCAAATCTATTTTGGTCCCTCAAATATAATCCTGAGCATATTTAGTCCCTTAAGTATGCTAAAGTGGAGCACCTTTAGTCTCACTGACACAATATGTTCAAAAACTAACAGTGTTACCCAACTCTGATTCATGAAGCAAATCTTCTCCTCTGAAGCAAAACGTTTCCTCTCCTTTTATTGGATAACACAAATTATCACTTTAATTCCTCATTTTTAGATAATGTCTTCTAAAATTTTGACCTTGAAAATATCCCTTTCTGTGCCAGTTTTTAATGAGAAAATAATACTGTATAGCCGCTGGAAAAATAATAGCCTAAAAAATGTATAAAATTTATATATTTTTTTTATATATATATACATTTAAAAAATTTGGTTGATTTTTCCAAAAAGAAAAGTTAAAATTTTAAAAAAATAGAGTTGCTAGGCATATTATTGAAGCAAACGAATAACCAGGTTGTATTATCACTTTTATTCCGTGCCAGAAACTATTTACATCTGGTAGCGAAAAAAGTATATAAAATTTGTATAATTTTTGTATATTAACATACAAAATGTATATATATACAAATTTTATATATTTTTCGGTTATTTTTTTTACAACGGCTATACATTGTCATTTTCTCATTGAAAACTGGCACAAAAGGGGATATTTTTAACTTTTCTTTTTGAAAAAATCAACCAAAATTTTTAAATGTATATATATACAAAAAAATATAAATTTTATACATGAGGAATTAAAGTGATAATTTGCGTTATCCAATAAAAGGAGAGGGAACATTTTGCTTCAGAGCAAAAGATTTGCTTCATAAATCAGAGTTGGGTAACACTGTTAGTTTTTGAACACATTGTGTCAGTGAGACTAAAGGTGCTCCACTTTAGCATACTTAAGAGACTAAATATGCTTAGGGCTATATTTGAGGGACCAAAATAGACCTACCCTCAAAGATAAGAGACAATATTGGCCAAAAACTCCTCTTTTCTTCAAAAGAATTGTATTTGTATGTGAAAGTTGAAAGTTCTATTAATAAAATAAAAGGCTCTAAGCCTTGAATTTTTTTATGAATTGTCTTATACTCTTACTTAGTTACTCAATGGCTTACAATTATATTAAATAAATTACAACTCTATTATAATTATTAAAATATTTCGTTACAACTCTTTTGTTTTAATATTTTATAATTCTTTACTTAGTTTCTTTATAATTTATTAAGTTTTAAGTTATTAAATAAGTCAAAACATTAGCCGTTGCAAACTTTAAAAATTTAGTCATTGTAAAAAAACTAGCCGTTGCCAAATTTAATGCTTAAATAATTATTTTTTTTAAAAAAATGTCCACTTAGGGGCCTGAACCGTCCCGTCCCGTTTGTTAGCGCGGGATGGGATGAGCCTACCGTTTAGGCCCATCCCGCCACCATCCCGGCTAAATATCATCCCGTCCCGTTCTGTTTATTTGGTCCCGTTCCGTTGGGCAGCCATAGGCTGAGCCAGAAGCTCATACAAGAAGATTAACTAAAACAATTAAACATGTGAACTAAAGTAATTGTTGAATCGCTTTGCCACTTCTCTCAACGTTTTTCTTATAAATGAGATTCAACAGGCTATATATACATAAAATAATCGTTATTGCATTATTTGTATGATATAATTTTTCAATAAAAGGGATTCAATTTAATTCCTCTTTCCTCCACTTAGCAGTTAGCTCTGCCACTAGGTATGGCCTAGTGATCCATTAAGTGAGATGAAGATAACGGAAAACCACAGTTACATTCCGGCAAAGATAAACTTGTCACAATGCTGCTGGTCCTAAACACGTATTCATTCTATGGCTAGCATTGCTTGGTAAACTAAGAACCAGAGATATCCTACTTAGTTGCGGCATTAGTAGTGTGGATAGTGTGTGTATGTATGTTATGTAACTCCTGCCTAGAAACCTCTTTACATATCTTTTTTGAATGTCCTTACTCAAGATCAATCTGGCAAGATATGCTAAGTTGGATGAAGTAACAAAGAACCATCTTGAATTGGAAATTGGAGTGGCGATGAGTTTCTGAGATAGCTAAAAGAACTGCACTAGGTGTTCTGCTAAAGGCATGCTTTGCTGCTATTATATATGAAATATGGATTGAGAGGAATAATCGAGTGTATCAACACAAAGCCAAAAGCAGGGAGGCAATACTACATGACCTCGACCTGAAGACTTATTTGTGTATAAGATTCAGAGGCAACAGAAAATTATTTGAGTTTATTTGTTTATTATAGGTGTGTTTTGATGTCCACTATATGTGTGTGGATGTTTTAAGGTTTCTAGTTGAATAAGATACAATTTTTTAGAGAGGCGTGAACTAGTTTGTTTTGCCCTTGTTTTGTACAGCTACTCAGTAATTAATAGAACTTCTTTAATTGCCAAAAGAAGGTAAACTCACTCGTGGTGACCGAATTAACTGATACTTTTATTAATGAAAAAATAATAGGTATATGATGAAATAGGCGAGATGCGCACACATTGCTACACATGTAAACATACATGAGGATTAGATATAAGGTCAATTGAACAGGGATCTTCTATATGTAGCAGAGCAGGTAAATATTACTGTTGGATCACATGAACCCTATCTACATTCTTTCACCTAGCCAAGGATTTTGAAATTAAGCTTTGATGCTACCCCACAAAACTCAACATTATTTGTTCATAAAATTGGTGAAAGGAAAGGAGTCAATTAAAGGCAAAGCCTGTCTTTGCTTAGAGATATTAGATGAATGAGAGGATATACACTTTACTACAAAGAAAGTGAGAATATATTTCTGTACTTCTGGGCCTTAATTTGTTTGGAAATTATTTCAAACTATTACTAGCTAGTACTTATGTGTAAAGAACATTTTTTTCATGAGCAGCTTTGTTTCTCTTCTTTTACTTTTCCGTTGTTTTTAAAATATACTTTTCTTTTCTGATTTAGATTTTAGAGTATAGTTTCTGACTGCTGCACCCTTCAAGACTAAAATAAAAGTGGAATATAATATTAGTGAACTAGATTGATTAGTTAATTTGCAGCATATGTAGATTTGAAAAATTACAGTTTGATAATTACATATTGCTAAATTTAATTTATTCTTGATAAATTTTAGAAAAAGCAAATTATAAATTAAATTTGTTTTCTATGGTACTACCGCATATGCATCAAATATTTGTTGTGGAAACTATTTGTTGAATGGTTTTAACTTTTCATTGTCCTAATTCCATCAAATCGAATTAATTCTCCTCTATTATTTATTATCAAGTCTTTCATTATATATCAATTTTTTATATTAACTTTGTGTTTGTAATTGAAAGGAACATTTTATATACATATAGACCGATAGGTTATATATGTATCCCTGTTATGTTTTGATGATCTAACAAACTTAATGATAAGAATCAAATAAGGAACCTATTACACATCCTTAAGTACTTAAAGAACAACAAGTCTCAGTTCGGGAACGTGGTTCAATTCTTCAGAGTCAAAGGAACAACAGAGGGAACAGATGGCCACCAGTTCCCGTGGTAACTGTACAAGTCAACTCATCACTGTTGTAAAATTGCTGCCTGCACACGCAACAGTGCAAAAATAGTGCACCAACCAACTTTATGGGGAATGCCATTTACCTAACTTGCTTGCATCATTCAAGTGATGTCACAAATGAGTTATTAACATGAAGCAAAGGTAAATACAAAAGGCTTGCACATTCAAGAATCGATCAAGCACTATCTCAAGTCTATGTCAATCTTGCAAGTGATTCTCAAGGGCATCAAGAACAAAGAACAACATAACGAAAGATCAGTTTCCTATATTGAGTCACTACATGTGCCTAGTTGTGTTACACCTTTGTTAAAGCACTTTACTTGTAATTCCTACTTAGCTTAGTTAGAAGCATCATGTAGGAAATCTTTGTAAAATCATAAGCCTTGTGTTTGTGTCTTGGCTAGAGTTAGTCGAATTGTAAGTCTTTGTAATAGAGTTATTACAAAATGGCTTGTAATAGAGTTGTTACAAGTTAGTGAGGGACTAAGAGGTTAATTCCTAGGTTACAATAGGTTGTAATCTAAAGTTTGCTTAGTAGTAAAGTTGAAATCCTACAAGGGTAGATCGTAGTTTTTAATCCCGTGAGTTGGAAGTTTTCCACGTAAAATCCCATTATGTCATTTACTTACTGCTGTGTGCGTGCGTTCTGTGGGAACTTATAGAGAACCTCGTTCTCTACATAGCTTGGTGGACCCTTAGTTTCTATCAATTGGTATCAGAGCAGGTTCTTTCTATCAGGCTAACACCTAAAAAGGATCCCCATGGCTGCTCCACCAAACTTTGAAGAAGGTCAATTGTCACGACCCAATCTCCCCTCCGTGTGACGCCGTGACGGCACCTAGTCTCTGTGACTAGGTAAGCCTAACATTTGCGGAATAATAAAATAAAAACATAAATTCAACAACTAACTGTAGCAATAACACCATAACTAAATATCGTGTCACTTGACATGTACAATAACCTACTCCTTAGTATACTACATAGCATTCCCAAAATTCGGAACATCGTGAATCACAAACTATAGAAAGAAAATCTAGTGTCTCTATACATCAGAGTCTATCAAAAGAAAATACAGAAGATAATGGACATGGGGAAGAGTAGAAGGGGAATCCGAGGTCTGCGGACGCGGCAGATATACCTTGAAGTCTCCAAAGCTGTCCCGGCTCACTGATAGTGCGGCTGATAAGGAGTACCTAGATCTGCACACGAAAAAAATATGTGCAGAAGAGTAGCATGAGTACACCACAATCGGTACCCAGTAAGTGCCAAGCCTAACCTCGGTCGAGTAGTAACGAGGTCAGATCAGGGCCCTACTGGTATATATATAATAACACAAGATAAATGAAATACCGCAGTAAAATAAGGATAGAAATTTAACAAGAATGAAATCATAGAAGACAATAGATCAGTACACAGAGATAATAACAGGGAACCTCCCGAGATACCATCTCGTAGTCCCAAACGTAAATGTTCAGGGGGATCTCCCGGAATACCGTTTCGTAGTCCCAAAGTAAATATGTAAGACAAGGGGATCTCCCGAAATACCGTTCCATAGTCCCAAAGTAAATATGGAGTACAGGTGGATCTCCCGAAATACCGTTCCGTAGTCCCAAAGTAAATATGAAGCTAAACAATAGAATTCAATAGTCACGACACGAAATTCTGCAGTTCAACCTAAGTACCAGTTAGGGAAAGATATGTAAATAGACTAAACATGCTTCACGTAGTTCAAGTAAATAATTAAGGCAAGTAGACATGCTATTCTAATCTAGAAGGATACTACACATGCTGATGAAATTGAATAAGAAAGAAATCAGGTTATTACTTAGTAGAAAAATCAGGTTTTTACACAATTAGCATGTGTACGTACTCGTCACCTCACGTACACGGCGCTCATATATCAAAAATAGTACAAATCATACGGAAAATTCCCCCACACAAAGTTAGGCAAGCCACTTATCTCGAACCAAGCTCAATCAATCGGTCAAAATGCCTTTCCCACGAATATCCGGTTTCGAATGGCCCAAATCTAGCCAAAAGTAATTACATATCATAAATACAACTATAATAGACTCATCTAATTAATGAAATCAATATTTTAATAAAGATTTCGAAATTCACCCTAAAAAGTCGACCAGGACCCACGTCTCGAAATAGGGTAAAAGTCACAAAATACGAATACCCATTCACTCACGAGTTCACTCATACCAAAATTATCCAAATCCGATGACTAAATCCCAATCAAAACTTAAAAGTTTGGTTAGGAAACTTTTCCCCCATTTTCCAAACTTTTCAATCAAAAATCCGAAATTAAATGGAGGAAACAACTATAGATTAATGAAATACATCCAAAAATGAGTTAGGAATCGTTACCCCAAAGCTCTCTCTGAAAATCCCTTGAAAAATTACCAATTCCCGAGCTCAAAATGTTGAAAATGAGAAAAAATCGCGAACCCTTGCATTTAAGTGTTCTGTCCAGACATCTCGCACCCGCGGACTCTCTGTCGCATCTGCGACTATCGCAGGTGCGGAAATGCATCGCATCTGCGGCTCCCCTTCGCACCTGTGCCCAGCTGCCCGCATCTGCAACTCTCGCAGGTGCGGAAAAATCTTTGCACCTGTGGTTCCTGCCCAGCTCCTTCTTGTCCGCATCTACGGCTCCTCCTTCGATTCTGCGGGCTCGCACCTGCGTTTCCCACTCTGCAGGTGCGGTTACACCAGTAGCAGCAGCACTTTAGCTGCAAATTCCTAACTCCAATCAAGCCGCTAACCACCCAAAATCATCCCGATTCCCTCGGGACCTCAACCAAACATACTAACAAGTCCTATAACCTAATACAAACTTAGTCGAATTCTCAAACCACATCAAACAATGCTAAAATCACAAATCATCCTCTGATTCAAACTTAAAGAACTTGAAACTCCAAATTCGACAACCGATGCCGAAACCAACCAACCCACATCCGATTGACCCCAAATTTTGTACACAAGTCATATTCAACTTTACGGACCTACTCCAACTTACAGAATCAGAAACCGACCCCGATATCAAAATTTCAACTACCAGTCAAAATCTCCAAAAATTTGACTTTCACCATTTCAAGCCTAAATGAGCTACAGACCTCCAAAACACAATCCGGACATGCCTCTAAGTCCAAAATCACCCAACGGAGCTAACAGAACTGATGAAACTCCATTCCAGAGTCGTCTTCACATAGTTCCGCCTACGGTCCAAAACTTAAGGCTTAACCCTTCATTTAGGGACTAAGTGTCCCAAAACATTCCAAAAACCAAAATGAACCCTCCCGGCAAGTCACAATAGCAGAAATAGATATGGGAGAAGCAGTTAATAGGGGATCAGGGCTATAACTTTCAAAATGACCGGCCGGGTCGTTACATCCTCCCCCTCTTAAAATAATTATTCATCCTCGAACGAATATAGAGACATACCCGAAGTGGTAAAAATACGAGGATAATGGTTGCGCATATCGTGTTTGGTCTCCCAAGTCGCCTCCTCGACCGGCTATCCCCTCCACTGAACCTTCACGGAAGCAATGTTCTTTGACCTTAGCTTTCTGACCTGCCTGTCTAAAATAGTCATTGGCTCCTCAACATAAGATAGATCCTTGTCAAATTGGACTGAGCTGAAATCCAACACATGAGACGGATCGCCGTGATACTTCCGGAGCATCGAAACATGAAATACTGGATGAACTCCTACTAGGCTGGGAGGTAAGGCAAGCTCATAAGCAACATCCCCAACATGCCGTAACACCTCGAAAGGACCAATGAACCTTGGGCTTAACTTTCCCTTCTTTCCGAACCTCATAACGGCCTTCATGGGCGAAACCCGGAGCAAGACCCACTCTCCAACCATGAATGCAACATCACGAACCTTCTGATCCACATAACTTTTCTGCCTAGACTGGGCTGTGTGAAGTCTATCTTGAATCACCTTAACCTTCTCCAAGGCATCCTGAACCAAGTCCGTACCCAATAACCTCGCCTCGCCCAGCTCGAACCAACCCACTGGGGACCGACACCGCCTACCATACAGAGCCTCATACGGTGCTATCTAAATGCTAGACTGATAACTGTTGTTGTAAGCAAACTCCGCAAGTGGCAAAAACTGGTCCCAAGCACCCCCCCAAAATCTATCACACAAGCGTGAAGCATATCCTCCAGTATTTGAATAGTGCGCTCGGATTGTCCGTCCGTCTGAGGGTAAAATATTGTGCTCAGCTCCACTCTAGTACCCAACTCCTGTTGTACGGCTCTCCAGAATTATGATGTAAACTGTGTACCCCGGTCAGAGATAATAGATATCGGTATGCCATGAAGCCTGAAAATCTCACGGATGTAGATTCGAGCTAGCTGCTCGGAAGAATAGGTAGTCATCACAGGAATGAAATGAGCCGACTTGGTCAGCCTATCCATAATCACCCAAACTGCATCAAACCTCCGCTGAGTCCATGGGAGTCCAACAACGAAATCCATAGTGATACGTTCCCATTTCCACTCCGGAATCTCCAACCTCTGAAGCAACCCACCTGGCTGTTGATGCTCATACTTCACATGCTGGAAATTTAGACATCGGGCCACATACTTTACTATGTCCTTCTTCATCCTCATCCACCAATAATGCTGCCTCAAGTCCTGATACATATTTGCAACACCCGGATGAACAGAGTACCACGAACTGTGAGCCTCCTGGAGAATCAACTCATACAAACCATCTACATTGGGCACACATAGCCTGCCCCGCATCCTCAATGCACCATCATCTCCAATAGTGACCTCTTTAGCATCACCGTGTTGGACCGTGTCCTTAAGGACAAGCAGATGTGGGTCATCATACTGACGCTCCCTGATACGATCATAAAGAGAAGACCGAGAGACCACACAAGCCAATACTCGACTCGGCTCAGAAATATCCAATCTCACAAACTGGCTGGCTATGGCCTGAACATCCAACGCCAATGGCCTCTCTGCTGCTGGTAGATATGTTAAACTCCCCAAACTCTCTGCCCGGTGACTCAAAGCATCGGCCACCATATTGGCCTTCCCAGGGTGGTACAAAATGCTGATGTCATAATCCTTAAGCAGCTCCAACCACCTCCTCTGATGCAAATTAAGATCCTTCTGCTTGAACAGATGTTGCAAACTCCGATGATCGGTGTAAATCTCACAAGGAACACCGTCCAAATAATGCCGCCAAATTTTCAAGGCAAGAACAATAGCTGCTAACTCACGGTCGTGGACATGATAGTTCTTTTCGTGCACCTTCAGTTGTCTGGACACGTAGGCAATCACCCTACCGTCCTGCATCAACACACCGCCGAGACCAATCCGCGGTGCATTATAATACACAGTATAAGACCCTGAACCTGTAGGCAATACCAATACTAGGGCTGTAATCAAAGCTGTCTTGAGCTTCTAAAAGCTCTCCTCACATTCCTCTATCCACCTGAACAGAGTACCCTTCTAGGTCAGCCTGGTCATAAGTGTTGCAATAGATGAGAAACCCTCTACAAATCGACGGTAATACCACGCCAAACCAAGAAAACTCTGAATCTCTGTAGCTGAGGACGGTCTGGGCCAACTCTACTCTGCTTCAATCTTCTACGGATCTACCTGGATCCCATCACTTGATAATATATGACCCAAGAATGCCGCAAGGGTTGAAGCGCAGTCCTCAGGTGCTGCTCATGATCCTCCTGAGTCCGAGAGTACACCAGAATGTCGTCAATAAACACAATGATAAATGAGTCAAGATAAGGCCGGAACACACTGTGCATCAAGTGCATAAAAGCTGCTGGGGCAGTGGTCAGCCCAAAAGACATAACAAGAAACAGATAGTAACCATATCTGGTCCTGAAAGCAGTCTTCAGGATATCTGGCTCCCGAATCTTCAACTGATGATAACCTGAATGCAAGTCAATCTTGGAAAACACTCTGGCACCCTGTAACTGATCAAATAGGTCATAAATATGAGCAATGGGTACATGTTCTTCACTGTGACTTTGTTCAACTGGTGGTAATCAATACACATCCGCATAGAACCATCCTTCTTCTTCACAAATAAGACAGGAGCACCCCAAGGTGATACACTGGGCCGAATGAAGCCCTTATCAAACAACTCCTGTAACTGCTCCTTCAACTCCTTCAATTCAGGAGGAGCCATACTACATGGAGAAATAGAGATGGGCTGAGTTCCCGACAACAAATCAATGCCAAAATCAATATCTCTGTCGGGCGGTATGCCCGGAAGATCAGCTGGAAACGCATCTGGAAAGTCCCTCACTACTGAAACTGATTCAACTGTAGGGGTATCAATACTAATTTCTCTCACATAAGCTAGATACATGTCACACCCCTTCTCAACTATTCGTTGAGCTTTAAGAAACGAAATAACTCTGTTGGGAGTAACGAAATAACTCTGTTGGGAGTATACTCTAAGGTACCTCTCCACTCTAATCGCGGTAAACCTGTCATAGCCAGCTTCATGGTCTTAGCGTGACAATCAAGAATAGTATAATGGGGCAACAACCAGTCCATGCCCAAAATAATATCAAAGTCCACCATGTAGAGCAATAATACATCGGCTCTGGTCTCAATTCCACTAAGAGCAATCAATCACGACCGATACACACGGTCCACAACAAGAGAATCTCCCACAGGAGTAGACACATAAACATGGGAACTCAAAGAATCCCGCGATACGCCCAAATACGGGGCAAAATAAGAGGACACATAAAAATATGTAGAGCCTGGGTCAAATAATACCGACGCATCTCTATGACAGACTGGGACAATACCTGTAATGACATAATCAAAAGCGACTGCCTCTGTACGAGCAGGAAGGGCATAATATCTAGCCTGGTCTCCCCCTCTAGGGCGACCTCTACCTACCCGACCTCCACCTCGGGCTGGCTGAGCAGGTGGGGTGGCAGCTGGTGCTGTAATCATAGCCTGAGGACCCGGTGGAGCACGCTGTGGCTGAGAAGTCTGTAGAGGTTCACCCCTCCTAAATCTGGGGAAATACCTCACCATATGGCGAGTATCTCCATACTCAAAACAAGCTCTGGGAGGGCGTGGCTGTTGTGGCTAGCTCGGGCAAGATCTACTGGACTGGTCGCTAGGAACACCTTGTGCAGGAGGCACACTAGATACTTGCGGTGCATAATAAGGCTCCAGGGGCCTAGAAGGAGTTGGAACACCGTTGGCGGCTGGAATAGCTAAATGAACGGGGCGACTCACATAACCCCTACCATGGTGAGCTTCTGGGGCACGAGCACCAGAATAATAACCAGTATCTCGAGACCTCTTGGCCTCTCTCTCCTCTCTTTCCCGAGCAAGCATGCCCTCTAATCTCCTATCAATACTCATAACCTATTGATAAGAAATATCCATCTCCAACTCCCTGGCCATACTAATCCGGATGTTGGGGTGGAGTCCCTCAATAAACCGTCGAACCCTCTCTCGAACAATGCCAACCAAGGCCGGTGCATGTCGGGCCAAATCACTGAAACAGACTGCATACTCTGACACAATCATAGATCCCTAGCGCAGCTGCTCAAACTCTGCGCGCCATGAGTCCCTGAGGCTTTGAAGGACATACTCTCTCAAAAAACATGTCCGAGAACTGAGTCCATGTAAGTAAAACTACCTCATCCATACTACTCGGCTCATAAGCATACCACCACTGATAGGCTGTTCCTCTAAGCTGGAATGTAGTAAAAGAAACCCCGCTTGTCTCCGCTACGCCCATAGTACGGAAAATGCGATGACACTCCTCCAGAAAACCCTGAGCATCATCTGTATCCAATCCGCTAAAGGTAGGTGGGTGGTACTTTTTGTACCTCTCAAGTCTGAGCTGCTCCACCTCAAAAGCTGCTGCCCTAACCTTGGGCTGAGTTGTAGCTACCGGTTGCATTGGTACAATCTATGGAACCTGGTCAACCTGAACCTGCTGCTTTGGAGTACCGGCAACGGGATTCTGTGCTCCTCCCCCAGCCTAAGATGTGGCAGGAGCAAGTGGAATCAATAAAGCCTGAGCTAAGGTGCTGAAACAACATGAACGTGCTCATAAACTAGGCTAGAGTCTCCTGGGGGGCTGGTGCAGAAACAGGTACCTCTGGTGTCTGCCCTCCAGTTGGAGCTACTGAGGATCCTCTGTAGCATCTCACGCAGGTGCTCTGGCTGCACCACGTAGACGTCCTCGGCCTCTACCCCGGCCCTGCCCTCTCGCGGCTCTAATAGGGGGTGTAGGTGCCTGGTCATCAAATCCGCTCGTACATGTCCTTACCATCTGTGAGAGAATAGAATATAGAAGTTTTGAATTTTTTTAAAGTCAACAATTTTCGCACGACAAGGAATCAAAGTAGTGAAATTTTTCCTAACAATTCCATAGCCTCCCGAAGATAAGTACATACGTCTCCATACCGATCAGCGAGACTCTAATAAACTGGCTTGTGACTCACGACACCTATGAACCTAGAGCTCTAATACCAACTTATCAGGACCCAATTTTCCCTCTGTGTGATGTCGTGATGACACCTAGTCTTTATGACTAGGTAATCCTAACATTTGCGGAATAATGAAATGAAAACATAAATTCAACAACTAACTGTAGCAATAACACCATAACTGAATAACATGCTGCTTGGCATGTACAATAACCAACTCCTTAGTATACTACATAGCATTCCCAAAACCCGAAACATCGTGAATCACAAACTACAGAAGGAAAATCTAGTGTCTCTATACATCCGAGTCTATCAAAAGAAAATACAGAAGATAATGGACATGGGGAAGAGTAGAAGGGGACTTCGAGGTCTGCGGATGCGGTAAATATACCTTGAAGTCTCCAAAGTTGTCCCAGCTCACTGATAGTATGGTTGATAAGGAGTACCTGGATCTGCACACGAAAAAAATATGTGCAGAAGAATAGCATGAGTACACTATAATCGTTACCCAGTAAGTGCCAAGCCTAACCTTGGTCGAGTAATGACGAGGTCAGATCAGGGCCCTACTGGTAATAACACAAGATAAAATGAAATACCGCAATAAAATAAGGACTGAAATTTAACAAGAATGAAATCATAGAAGATAACAACTCAGTACACAGAGATAACAACAGGGAATCTCCCGAGATACCGTCTCGTAGTCCCAAACGTAAATGCGCAGAGGGATCTCCCGGAATACCATTTTGTAGTCCCAAAGTAAATATGCAAGACAGGGAAATCTCCCGAAATACCGTTCCGTATTCCCAAAGTAAATATGCAGCACAAGGGGATCTCCCAGATTACCGTTCCGTAGTCCCAAAGTAAATATACAATACAGGGGGATCTCCCGGAATACCGTTCTGTAGTCCCAAAGTAAATATGCAGTACAGGGGGATCTCCCGGAATACTGTTCCGTAGTCCCAAAGTAAATATGTAGCTAAACAATAGAATTCAATAGTCACGACACGAAATTCTGCAGTTCAACCTAAGTATCAGTTAGGGAAAGACATGTAAATTCACTAAATATGGTACACGTAGTTCAAGTAAATAGTTAAGGCAAGTAGACATGCTATTCTAATCTAGCAGGATACTACACATGCTGATGAAACTCAACAAGAAATAAATCAAGTTATTTCTTAGTAGAAAAATCAGGTTTTTACACAATTAGCTCGTGTACGTACTCGTCACCTCACGTACATGGTGCTCATATATCAAAAACAGTACAAATCCTATGGGGAGTTCCCCTATACAAAGTTAGGAAAGCCACTTGTTACACCCCATATTTTGGTACGTGAAAATACGCTATAAGTAAATTGATGGAAGCTTGAAAAATGTGATGTTACATCCCGCATTTTCGTACGTTAAAGTTTCGTCGTAAGTTAATCGACATAAGTTAGGGAATGAGATTATCTTGAGATTGTAAGCATTATGCTATTTCAAACAAGTGATGAGTAAATTCGTGAAGGTGAGAGGGTAAGCAAATCAAAGAAAATGATTTTTTGTCAAAGTGTGACATTTTGAGATAAAATACGGTCTGAGCTATAATACCCGGTATATATGGACTTGTGCCATACAAGGTACCACATGACCATGATAGTGAGGTGTATAAGGTATGTTGAAAGTGAGTAGTAATTTAAGTAATTTGAGATAATTCCAAATTATGTAGATTATTGGGTAATGGGAGATTACCTAGTTAATTAAGGAATTTATTGGATAATTAATAATATTTGGGGGAAGATTAGCTAAATAATTAGGACATTTTGATTAGCCTAACCCCCCCCCCCTCCCCAAACGTGGCAGCAAACTTTGCCAATGTGATGACTCTTCAAGTCACTCGGTAAGGTGTCATTTTAATGGATTAGTCATCACCTTAGTGGGGGCCACACCCATTAAGGTATAAGACCTCTCTAACTCAAAAACCAAGATGCATATTCATGAGTAATGTAAAGATTTTTCATAGCATCTTCATAATTCAACGAGATCTCATAAGTGTCTTCAAGAATTCAAACGAGAATTCTTAGTATTTTTAGCAACGTGAGATTTTGCAATTTTAAGGGAATACAATGTAATCCTTCTCAAAGATATCACATGGATTCTCCCTACTTCGATTCGCCGTTACGTGTTTCGTCGCAAAAGATGTGTGTTAGAAGAATTGTCAAGAGAATCGGTTCAGGTATGTTAAGGTTATTCCTTCTTTACTTTTGGCATGATCTATATGACACGGACGAAACGGGCAAATGCACAACTTCCATAAATGATTCTATTCATAGAAATAATAGGGGTGTCTATATTATTGATTCCCCATGTGAATTATTATTATATCTTCTGTTCATGGGTCTTAGAAAAATATATATTTGATAAAGTTTATCCGAAAGGTATATTGATTTTTATGACATTTCGAGAAATCTTATTAACGTATTTCTTATGCATTTCATGCATTTATACATGTATATTGACCCATGACCAGATGGCGTTATATACGCGTATATTATATGTATATGGGATATGGAAAAAGGTTGTGACGCTATATACGCACCACCACCTGATCCGCTGGTATACGTTGATGATTTGCCCACAGTGACCGAAATGATATGATGGGATACCCTCAGAGGCTGGATGATGTTATGAACGCATTTACCCATGACATTTATACGCATATGCATGACATTATAATATTAAATGAGTCACAGAGCTATTCAGATATACATGTTGAGTGTTTTACTCCATGTTTCTCTCATGACTATTGTTTACTGATTTTTATTCCATACATACTCGGTACATTATTTGTACTGACGTCCCTTTTGCCTGGGGACGCTGCGTTTCATGCCCGCAGGTCCCGATAGACAGCCGAGAGTCCTCCAAGTAGGCTATCAACTCAGCGGAAGATGTTGGTGCGCTCCATTTGCTCCGGAGTTGCTATTGGTCAGTATGATTAGGACATGTGTTGATTGGTATGGCGGGGCTCTGTTCCGACCTTTATGACATTTATGTATCCTTAGAGGCTTATAGACAGATGTCATGTACGTAAAAGATTGTATGGACTTGTCGGCCTATGTTCAGTGTACGAGTGGTCATTTTGGTCTTACAGACCCATATGTTGTATGTATAAGTTTATTCCTTCATGCTTTACTCCGGTTCATTTACTTATGATAGAATGATACGAAAGATACGTTATGATGTTACACCGTTGAATAAGGTACCGGGTACCCGTTGTGGCCCATCGGTATGGGTCGTGACACCACTTACCTCGAATATCTAGTTCTAAATGGCCCAAATCTAGCCAAAAGTAATTACATATCATAAATACAACCATAATAGACTCATCTAATTAATGAAATCAATACTTTAATAAAAAATTTGAAATTTGCCCTAAAACGTCGACCAGGGACCACGTCTCGAAATCGGGTAAAAGTCACAAAATTCGAACACCCATTCAATCACGAGTTCACTCATATCAAAATTATCGAAATCCGATGTCTAAATCCCAATCAAAACTCAGAAATTCGGTTAGGGAACTTTTCCCCCATTTTCCCAACTTTTCAATCCAAAATCCAAAATTAAATGGAGGAAACAACTATAGATTAATGAAATACAACCAAAAATGAGTTAGGAATCGTTACCCCAAAGCTCTCTCTGAAAATCCCTCGAATAATCGCCAATTCCCGAGCTCAAAATATTGAAAATGAGCAAAAATCGCGAACCCTTGCATTTAAGTGTTCTTTCCAGACATCTCGCACATGCGGACTCTCTATCGCATCTGCGACTATCGCAGGTGTGAAAATGCATCGCACCTGCGGCTTCCCTTCGCACCTGCGCCCAGCTGCCCGCATCTTCTACTCTCGTAAGTGTGGGAAAATCTTCGCGCATACGGTTCCTGCCCAGCTCCTTCTTGGATTCATCTTTAACTCCTCCTTCGCTTCTGCGGGCTCGCACCTACGGTTCCCACTCCACAAGTGCGGTTACACCAGTAGCAGCAACACTTCAGCTAGAAATGCCTAACTCCAATAAAGCCGCTAACCATCCGAAATCACCCCAAGGCCCTCGGGACCTCAACCAAACATACCAACTAGTCCTATAACCCGATATGAACTTAGTCGAATCCTCAAACCACATCAAACAATGCTAAAATCACAAATCATCCTCCGATTCAAACTTAAAGAACTTGAAACTCCAAATTCGACAAGTGATGCCGAAACCAATCAACCCATGTCCGATTGACCGCAAATTTTGCTCACAAGTAATATTCAACATTACGGACCTACTCCAACTTCTAGAATCGGAAACCGACCCTGATATCAAAATTTTCTCTTCCGGTCAAAATCTCTAAAAATTTGACTTTCGCCATTTCAAGCCTAAATGAGCTACAGACCTTAAAAACACAATCTGGACACGCGTCTAAGTCCAAAATCACCGAACAGAACTAACGGAACTGACAGAACTCTATTCCGGAGTCATCTTCACATAGTTCCAACTACGGTCCAAAACTTAAGGCTTAACCCTCCATTTAGGGACTAAGTGTCCCAAAATATTCCAAAAACCAAAATGAACCCTCCCGGCAAGTCACAATAGCAGAAATAGATATGGGAGAAGCTGTTAATAGGGGTTCAGGGCTATAACTTTCCAAATAACTGGCTAGATCATTACATCAATCTACCTACAGACCACTAAGGTTCAACGACCAATATTATGGATGGTGGAAGACAAGGATACATTATTTCATCATGGCTGAAGATTCTGAGCTTTAGAATGTTATATGCGATGGACCCTTTGTCCCTACGAAGACCATTGGTGACCCAGCAGTAACAGTTCCTAAAACAAGAAAAGAATTCAATGATACTGATCGCAAGGCCATAGAGAAGAACTTCCGAGCAAAACAAATTCTCGTCTTTGGTATTGGACCAGATGAATACAATAGGATATCAACATGTCAATCTGCTAAGGAGATCTTCGAAGCTCTCCAAATAGCTTATGAAGGGACAACTCAAGTCAAGCTGTCAAATATTGACATACTTACCACAGAGTACGAGCTCTTCAGGATGAAGGACGACGAGTCCATCCAGGACATGCACACTCGCTTCACCTCCATCAGGAACGAGATCCATTCTCTGGGAGAAATTATTCCAAGGAACAAATTAGTCAGGAAAATACTTAGTGTATTACCCAGTTCCTGGGAAAGCAAAGTAAATGATATCACAGGGGCAAAGGATCTACAAAAGCTGACCATCGATAAGCTCTTTGGAAATCTGAAGACGTACGAAATGAAGAAGAAGAAGGATAACAAAAGAAGAGAGCCCAAGAGGGAGAAGAACCTGGTCCTTAAGATAGACAACAATGAATCAAGTAGTGCGGATGCTGATATGGCTTACTTGACAAAGAGATTTTAGAAAATAGTTCGCAGAAATGGAGGTATTCCAAAGCGGGGCAGCTATAGCAAGCCAAGAGGCTATGACTTATGTCATAAGTGTGGGAAGGTAGGACACTTCATCAAAGATTGTCGTCTCCTTAAGCAATACCAGTACAAACACAACTTAGACAAAGCAGCTAAGAGGAACTAGGTTCCTAAAAAACGATTCAAAAGAAAATATATTGCCGACAACATTGTAAAAGAAGCTCTTGCTGCATGGGGAGACTCCTCCAGTGAATCTGACAAAGATGATGACAAGGGTTACAGCTCCATGATGGCAGTAGAAAGTGAAGCAACTGAATATGACTCTAACTTTGCCCTGATGGCACAATCTGATGATGATGAAGATGATGCCGATAAGGTAAACTTTCTAGATGTTCAAAGAAATCTAAAGTCTTACTCTCCAAAAAAACTTATGTACTTGGCAAATATTTTAATTGATGCTTACCATAATCTTATAAATGATAAAAATGCCTTAACTATGGAACTATGAGAAGTAGAACATGAGAGAGATGATCTAGTAGTTGTTGTGGTGGACTTAAAAGAAACCATTGAGAATTTGAAAAAGGAAAAAGATGCCCTAACTGAAATAATTGTAGACATAAAACACGAGAGAGATGACCTAATGGTTGTTGTGATTGATCTAAAAGATACTATCAAGAGTCTCAAAAAGGAGAAAGAAGCCTTGACCGAGAAAGTAGCCAACGTAGAGCATGAGAGAGATGACCTATTAGTGGTAGTAGTAGACCTAAATGAAACAACTGATGAGCAAAAAAAAAGAAGGCAGTCATGGGAGTACTCGAAAGGGAAAGAAAGTTGCAAGTGAGGAACATCTTAGGATTGAAGATAAGTTAAAATCAGTGAAATCTAGTCTGTGTGCTGAGCTTGAGAAAAATAAGAAACTTCAGGAAGATCTAGATAGGGTTAAGAGCGATATAGAAAAATCACTTAAGTGGACCTGGTCCTTTGACGCCATCACTGCCTTGTATAAAAACAATGGGGGAAACATGCAAGGGATAGGGTTCTAAAGGGAAAAGATTCCTTACAACCCTCATAGCAAGTATGTTACTGTACCGGATAACTGGCTTTGCACTCACTGTGGTAACACTAGGCACTTTAAGGAAACCTGTAAGGCCAGATTTCAGTCTCAACAGAAAAACAAAGTTTTTGCAAAAAAGAGGGTAACTACTGCTAAAGAACCTGGTCCCTTATATAAAACTCGTGTGATGCCTGCTTGGAAAAAGGTCCTGATTCATCCCTTTCCTCATTACAAGGGACCCAAACTTGTTTGGGTTCCTATGTTTAACCCTTGATTTTCTTGTGCAGGGAGCTGTGAAAGGGAGTAGCCAACAATGGTACATGGATAGTGACTGCTCAAAACGCATGACTGGAAGCACAAATGATTTCCTTTCACTCAAAGCCCTACAAGGAGGGAGTGTATCCTTTGAAAATGACAAAAAAGGATACATTCTAGGAGTTGGAAGGATTGGGAAGTCTCTTTCTCACTCAATTGAAAATGTGTACTACGTGAATGAGTTAAAGTACAGCTTGCTAAGTGTCTCCAAAATCTGTGACAATGGAAATAAGGTGGAATTTGTGTCAAAAATATGCACGGTCATAAATCTTGTGACTGGTGAAATGGTTTTGGTGGTCAAACAATACAAAAATATCTATGTTACTGACTTTGAATCTCTGCAAAATGGAGATCTCAGTACTCTAAGTGCTGTAGATGATGATGCTGAACTATGGCACCGAAGATTGGGTCATACAAGCTTTATGTTGCTGAACAAGTTGTTCAAGAAGGACCTGGTTCGTGGCCTGCCCAACTCAAGCTTCAAGAATCACAAAGTGCATGATGCATGTGTAAAAGGAAAGCAATTCGGATCTTCGTTCAAGCCCAAAAAGGAAGTCATCACCTCAAGCCACTTAATCTCCTTCATATGGATCTATGTGGACCTATGAGAGTGCCAAGTAGAGGAGGAAAGAAGTACATCTTTGTTATTGTGGATGACTATTCTAGATTCACCTGGACTCTATTTCTCAGATCCAAGGATGAAACATTTGAAGTATTAGTTGCATTTGTTAAAAGGATCCAAGTGAAGATGAGCCATAATGTTGTGAGTATAAGAACTGATCATGGTACAGAATTCGACAATGCAACGTTCGACGAGTTTTGTGTTGAAAATGGTATCAGTCACAATCTTTTAGCTCCAAGAACACCTAAATAAAATGGTGTCGTGAAGAGGAAAAATAGGACTCTTGAGGACATGGATAGGACAATGCTGATTGATAGTGGTATTGCAAAAGGTTTTTGGGCAGAGGCAGTCAACACTGCATGCTACTTGGTGAATAGATGCATGATCAGGTCCCTCCTGAACAAAACCCCGTATGAACTGCTGAATGGGAGAAAACCTAAGCTAACACACTTGAGGACATTTGGTTGTAAATGCTTTGTTCTCAACGATGGTAAGGAAGCTCTGAGAAATTTTGATGCCAAGAGTGATGAAGGAATATTTCTTGGATATTCATCATAAAGCAAAGCCTACAAGTTATACAACAAAAGAACTCAATGTGCTGATGAAAGCATACATGTGATCTTTGACGAAGCACATCACCCTCTTGGAAAAGCTGCACATGATAAGGCTAATCAAGATGGAAAGTTATCAAATGTCCCTGGTGAAGTTATTGACATGGAAAATGGAAAGGCCGATATGATGAGTTAGGTCAAGAATTCAAATGACAATGGCACAGCTGAATCTCCAGCTGACATAGAGGAACCCGGTTCCTCAATCACAACAATTAAAGCTGAAAACAGAGTTGCTGATGCAGTTCAAGGGACCCCACATGTTGAGAGAGAATCACATTCATAAATACCTGGACCGTCCCACAATAAGGTTCAGGTGTCTAACTGGAAACACAAAAGTTCACATCCTCTCGATAATGTGATCACTCCTCTTGATTCAGGAATTCAAACCAGATCAAAGGCAAGAAACGCGCTTGCCTTCTCAGCTTTTCTCTCTCAAATTGAGCCCAAGAATATCAAGGAAGCATTAAAAGATGCTGATTGGATTACAGCTATGCAAGAAAAACTCCATTAATTTGAGAGGAACAGTGTATGGAACTCAGTTCCACGACCTGCTGACAGAACTGTTATAGGAACCAGGTGGGTATTCAGAAACAAACTTGATGAGTTTGGAAACACAACCAGAAATAAGGCAAATCATAATCCTCATTTTCTTTGCGTCTCATATGGAATTCAAATTGTTCCAAATGGATGTCAAAAGTGCATTTCTGAATGGCTTTCTAAAAGAAGAAGTCTTTGTCAAGCAACTCCTGGATTTGAGAATCATGAACATCCTGAGCATGTTTTTAAACTTGACAAGGCATTATATGGGCTAAAGCAGGCTCTTCGTGCTTGGTATGAAAGGTTGTCCAAATTTCTTCTAGAAAATGGCTTTACAAGAGGAAAAATTGACAACACCTTATTTCTGAAGAAACGAGGGAGGAACCTGCTCATTGTGCAAGTCTATGTTGATGACATTATCTTCGGAGCAACAAACGATTCATTGTGCGAGGAATTTGCAAAACTCTTGGGAAGTGAGTTTGAGATGAGCATGATGGAGGAATTAAATTTCTTCCTGGGTCTACAAGTCAAGCAAACTCCTTAGGGCACAATGATAAGTCAGCAAAAGTACATCAAAGAGCTTCTGAAGAGATTTGAGATGGAGAGTTCAAAGATCATTGATACACCTATTGCCACTGCCACTCGCCTCGATATGGATGAACCTGGTTCTCCTGTAAACGAGACTATTTATAGAGGCATTATTGGGTCACTTCTGTATCTCATAGCAAGTAGACCAGACATTGTTTTCAGTGTGGAACTCTGTGCTAGGTTTTAATCCAATCCAAAAGAGTCTCATCTGAAGGTTGCAAAGAGAATTCTGAGGTATCTCAAAGGAACGCAGGACCTGGTTCTCTACTATCCCCCAGGAGATAACTTTGACTTGATAGGGTATGTTGATGTTGACTATGCTGGTTATCTGGTGGATAGGAAAAACACTTCTGGTATGGCACATTTTCTGGGTTCGTGTCTAATCTCATGGGGTACAAGAAAACTCATTGGCCCTTTCAACTGCTGAAGCTGAGTATGTGGCAACTGCCTCTTGTTGTGCTCAACTGTTGTGGATCAAGCAGCAGCTAGAAGATTTCGATGTGTTTTCTGATTGTGTGCCCTTACTATGTGACAACACTAGTGCTCTCAACATGGAAAAAATCCAGTTCAACATAAGAAAACAAAGCATATTTATGTGCGACATCACTTCCTTAGAGACAATGTTGAGAAAGGGCTCGTCTGCATGAATTTTTGCAGCACAGAATATCAAATTGTAGATATCTTCACCAAAGCACTGAGCAGAGAGCACTTTGAAAATAATCGGTTGGCACTAGGGTTGATGAAATCTAGCTAGGAACCTGGTTCCTCGATGATTGGCTACGAAAGAAATGTATAGGTAAAATAGCTAAAAAGTCATTTCTAGCGCAGTCTAACTCACCTCTATACCATTACAGGTAGACACGCGTGACGATTACAGAGTAGAGAAGTAGCTAATACATTGCACGTTGGTCAAAAGATGAGGCTTACATTTTCAAACTCTGTCACTGAACCTGGTTCCTTTGACACAGGTTAGTAGTTCCTCTATACTCTCATGCACAATTTTTTAAATGGCTGAAATGGTGCCACGTCATTAAATTGTCAGTTTCTTTTTTTTACTTCTTGAATCCAAGCGTCTTACCTTTTATGAAGTGACTCGACTACCTAAAATTGGTACCCAACCGGTCTCTCACTCCTCTTAAATAAATCCATTCACTGTCACTTTCAGAACTGTTCATATCAAGAATCCAAAATTCCCCTTTTCCTTCTTCAAACTCTCTTCTTCAACTACCTACACTCCACCATGTCTGACAATCAGGAAACACAAAATGTTCCAAGCATCATCCCCATTGTGTCCTCATCTGTTGAAACACCAGTGATAGAGCCCACACTCCCTGTTCCGACTAGTCCAAACCCTAAGCTAGAGTCACAACCACCCTTTGCTTTCTCTCTAACCCAGTCGAGTTCTAGTTCTCATCGAAGTCGCAAAACATCGAATTCCAAGAAATTTATAGATGTGACCTCTACTTCTGCCTCGCCAAAAAAGATGGTTGACAAAGATACAGTGGATGGAGAAAAAAATCAAGAAATTTCTAGTCTACCAGTGGAAGCATGTTCTACTAAAGAACAAGGTGTGGGTCATACTAGTGATGAATCGACAATGGCAACCCCGCGCTTTGATCCTACAGGCAATGATCCTCTTATGCCTTCTGAAATTACTTTGAAATTACAAGAACAAGAAGTTATAGAAAATATGCTTTCAATCGCTGCTGAGGGAAGTCTGATTGGAGGTTATGAGGGTGTGTCTGAGTTTCAGGGGGAAGATAATGGTACAGAGATCGAGGATAGGGAAATGGTGCTTGTCGAAATCTCGGCACCTGACAGTATTACCGGGGAACCAACTGAGGGACCCGATCACTCCACCCCAGAAGAGCAATATGCTCTAATAGGGATAAAACCCCTGGTTCTTTTTGGATCTGCTCTAATAAGGAAGAATGGAACTGCTCCTTGCTAAATTTCCAAAAATTAATGAATGTTTCATCCTTTTGCTTTGTATGTCTTGCCTATTTGCTCTATTTTTAGTCATGATTATGTGCACACATGTCGCATGAGTTATCCAAGCTAGACTTCTTTTGCTTATTTCTTGCTACTGATCTTTTTATGATGCCAAGAGGGGGAGGGGAATAATTGAGGGGGAACAAGCTGGGGAACAGATTCAGGGGGAATACATGAAACTAATCTACCATTCTGGCTCTTAGGGGGAACTTCAATTATAAATTTGTCATCATCAAAAAGGGGGAAATTTATAGGTTATATATGTATCCCTGTTATGTTTTGATGATCTAACAAACTTAATGATAAGAACCAGATAAGGAACGTGTTACACATCCTCAAGTACTTAAAGAATAACAAGTCTCAGTTCGGGGACGTAGTTCAATTCTTCACAGTCAAAGAAACAACAGAGGGAACAGATGATTACCAGTTCCTGTTGTGACTGTACAAGTCAACTTCCCAAAACTGTAAAGTTACTGCCTGCACACGCAACAGTGCAAAAACAGTGCAACAATCAACTTTATGGAGAATGCCCTTTACCTAACTTGCTTACATCATTCAAGTGATGTCACAAATGAGTTATTAACATCAAGCAAAGGTAAAAACAAAGGACTTGCACATTCAAGAATCGATCAATCACTTTCTCAAGTCTCTGTCAATCTTGCAAGTGATTCTCAAGGGTATCAAGAACAAAAAACAACATAACGAAGGACCAGTTTCCTGTATTGAGTCATTACATGTCCTTATTTGTGTTGCACCTTTGTTAAAGCACTTTACTTGTAAGTCCTACTTAGCTTAGTTAGAAGCATTGTGTAGGAAATCTTTGTAAAGTCATAAGCCTTGTGTTTGTGTCTTGGCTAGAGTTAGTCGAGTTGTAAGTTTTTGTAATAGAGTTACTACAAAGTGGCTTGTAATAGAGTTGTTACAAGTTAGTAATGGATTAAGAGGTTAATTCCTAGGTTACAATAGGTTGTAATCTAAAGTTTGCTCAGTAGTGAGGTTGAAATTCTACAAGGGTAGGTCATGATTTTTAATTCCATGAGCTGGGAGTTTTCCACGTAAAATCTCATTGTGTCAGTTACTTACTGATGTGTGCGTGCATTATGTGGGAACTTATAGAGAACATGGTTCTCTACATAGCTTGGTGGACCCTTAGTTTCTATCATAGACCATAATTGAGTACTTTATTTATATGTCATTCTAAATTTATACTACAAAACTTAGAAATGAAATAAAGGAAATTTCATGAATAGATAGAGTTAACAGTATGAATGTGTATCTTTCGAGGTTGAGCAGTCTCAATTTCAGTATAAAATTTGTGAATGAAGATTGTGTTAGTCACCTCCAATGGTGTGATTTGCATGCGGGGAGACACGCACATACATTTGGAGATTTGGTCGAAAAATTGATCCGATGCACCCGATTAGAGGGACCGAGAAATTAAATGAGATTAAAACTTATTTTAATACCGTTTGGGATCTTTTCGAAGTTCTACAGATTTCTTATTGAGGTGTTCCTCTTCTAATAGTACCAATATATTTGTTAGTATCGGTAAATCGAGTAGTGCGAAATTTAGCCAAACAATGTTATAATAACAATAACAAAGACAATGCAAGTTGATAATAACGGCAATTAAAGAAGAAAAAGAAGACACAAATTTAACGTGGTTCGGTCAAGATGACCTATGTTCACAAGCGGACAAGAGCATTTTCACTATACCAACAAGAGTACAAAATTAGATTAAATACTCTAATTAGTCCCAAATACCCCAAGAGAATAACCTCACAAGATCACTCTAAAGAAAGGGTTCACACAAGTGTTTCCCAACACTCACTCTCTTACAAAATACTCTATAATGAAATAAAGGAGGAGAAAGAAAGACAAGAGTGAAAAGCTCTTGAATTGGTGTGTTTACAAATGAGGAGAAACTCCTCTATTTATAGCAAGAAATCTTGGGCCTAATAGTGGATATTATGTCATGGCAAATGTCATGATCCACAAATTTTGTTATAGTGGATATTATGTCATGGCAAGGAGTTGATTTTAATGAAATTTTCTCACATGTTGTTAAACATAGCTCTATTCGTGTCTTGCTTGCCTTCGTTGCCATATATGATTTGGGATTAGAACAATTTGATATTAAGACAGCTTTCTTACATGATGAACTTGAGGAACAAATATACATGCATCAACCCGAAGGATTTGAAATTGAAGGAAAAGAAGATCATGTTTGCTTGTAGAAGAAATCCTTGTACGGATTAAAGCAGTCTCTAAGACAAATGGTATAAAAGGTTTGATTCCTTTATGTTGGTTCATGCTTATTTGAGGAGCATGTATGATAGTTGTGTTTACTTCCGTAAGTTAAATGATGGTTCATTTGTGTACCTATTATTATATGTTAATGACATGCCCATTGCTGCTAAGGATTTAACAGAAATTCATAATTTGAAAGGTCAGCTAAAAAGTGAATTTGAGATGAAAGATTTGGGAGCAGCTAAGAAAATCCTTGGCATGGAGATAAAAAAAGATCGAAAAGCCAACAGGCTATTTCTGATCCAGAAGAAGTACTTGGAGAAAGTCTTGGATAGGTTTGTCATAAAGGATGCTAAACCAGTTAGTACCCCTCTTGTTGCTCATTTTAAGTTATCAGTTGCTCAATTCCAGCAGTCAGAGGAAGAAGAGAGGTACATGGCACAGGTTCCTTATTCTAGTGCAGTCGGCAGTATTATGTATGCAATGGTTTGTACACGTCTAGACATTTTACAAGCAGTGAGCGTGGTAAGCCGGTATATGGCTTGCCCTGGTAAAGCACATTGACAGGCTGTGAAATGGATTCTCAGATACTTGCGAGGTACTTCAAACACACATTTGGAGTTTGGGAGAAATACTAACACTTTGGTTGGTTTTGTAGACTCAGATTATGCAGATGATCTTGACAAAAGAAGATCACTGATAGGCTATGTATTTTGCATTGGTGGTTGCGCTATTAGTTGGAAAACTACATTACAACATATAGTAGTCTTTTCTACTACCGAAGCAGAATATATGGCAGTGACCGAGGCAATCAAAGAAGCCTTATGGTTGAAGGGTCTATTTGCGGAACTCAGTTCACACCAAGGTGGTCTTACCATTTTCTGTGATAGTCAAAGTGCCATTCACTTGACTAAAGATCAGATGTATCATGAGAGTACGAAGCACATTGATATAAAGTATCATTTCATTCGAGAAACCATTGCTGAAGGAAAAGTCTCTGGTCAGAAGATCAACACTAGAGACAATCCTGCTGACATGTTCACAAAACCTCTTCGAGTGTCCAAGTTCAAGCTTTGCCTGAACTTAATTGGCATTTATGAAGAATGATTTTACCATTGGGGTTTTTGCGGAGAAGGTAGAGCAAATTTACTATATATAAGTCGAAATTAGGCCAAGGTGGAGATTTGTAATATGACCATTAATTTGGCTTCTTCTAAAGTGGGGGCCAAATTTTAATGACAATATCATTATTTTATTGGCTCTCTTGACCATACATATGATTCTTCATTCATGGCACAATGGCCGTATTTCATATTCTACACTTTTATTTCTTTTCATTCATGGATAATCATCATAAATATCAACATATATAATATTCCGGAAATAACAACTTTAAGTTCATTAGAAATGAAAAATTTTAGCACCATAGATTCCTTTTCAAGAAATGGAGTAAATTGATTGGCAATCGATGCGCAAGTTAAAATCATAAACAAGTAACACACCATTTATTCTAGAAATACTTTTCCACAAAAGGGGAAATAAACAATTTCCACCCATGTACCTGACTATATCCCTTTGTAACTAATCGTGCCTTATACCCCACATCTTCAACCCCTGGAATGCCATCCTTTTTCTTGAAGACCCATTTGCAAACAACAATTCTTTTTTCTGATGGCGGCTTCACAAGAGACCAAGTACCATTCTTGTGGAGAGACGCAATTTATTCATTCATTGTAATCAGCCACTTGGCCGAGTCAGCACCAGAAACTGCTTTTGGATATTTTGATGGTTCTCCAATTTCTTCAGTTTCCTGTGCAACTGAAAAAGCAAATACAACATAATCTCCAAACCTTAATGGTTGTTTACCTTCTCTTCTTGGTCTATGTTTGGCTATAGAATACTCCTCTTCTTCTGGTTCAACTTCAGTAGTCTCAACTTCAGGAATTTCAGCTTCTGACTCAATTTCAGGAATTTCAACTGTATTTTGCTCCAAAGTTGATGAGCTTGGATCAGAAGGAATGCCAATCTCAATCTCCACCTGGTTCTGTGTACTCTTTCCTTTATCTGTATTACAAGAACTAGAAGACTCTTTTCTAGAATGTAACATAGAGGATTCATCAAAGGTTATATCTCTGCTAATTATAAATTTTGGTGTCGTGGGATCAAGATACCATAGTCGGTATCCTTTCACCCCAGATGCATAACTAAGGAAAATGTACTTTTTAGCCCTTGGCTCTAATTTTTCATCATTTACATGCATGTATGCAGGGCAACCAAATATCTATAAATCAGAATAATTAGCAAGAGTACCTGACCACATTTCCTCTGGAGTCTTAAAGTTCAAAGGTGCAGAAGGAGCTCGGTTGACAATATAACAAGCTGTAGAGATAGCTTCTGCCCAAAAGGCGTTTGTCAACCCAGTATTTGAAATTATGCAACGAGCCCTTTCCAAAAGATTTCTATTCATCCTTTCTGCCACACCATTTTGCTGAGGTGTCATTCTCACAATACGATGTCGAGCAATTCCTTCATTCTTGCAAAATTCGTTGAATTTATCATTACAAAATTCCAAGCCATTATCTATCCTAAGCCGCTTAACCTGTTTTCCTGTTTGCTTCTCAATCAAAACTTTCCATTGTTTGAAATTTAAGAAAATATCACTTTTATTTTTCAGGATATAAACCCAAACTTTCCTTGAATAATCATCAATGAAAGTTAACATATACCTGGAACCACCTTTTGATGGGGTACATGAAGGACCCCAAAGATCTGAATGAATGTAATCCAAAGTACCTTTTGTTCTATGAATCGATGCAGATTTGAAGCTCACTCTTTTCTGTTTCCCGAACACACAATGTTCACAGAACTCCATATTTTCGGTACTTTGGCCACATAAGAGACCTCTTTTGCTGAGGATGGAAAGACCTTTTTCACTCATATGCCCCAATCGCTTATGCCACAATTTGATGATGTCAGAATCTAATTTATCTGATTTTGAAACCGCAGCAGCACCTGTAACAGTAGATCCCAAAAGAGTATATAACGTACCAGATCTGCATGCTTTCATGATCACAAGAGCACCATGAGAAATTTTCAGAACTCCGCCTTCACCTGTGTACTTGCACCAAGATATTCTAGAGTGCCCAAAGAGATGAGATTTTTCTTCAAGTCAGGAACATGTCCAACATCGGTGAGAGTTCTCACCACACCATCGTGCATTTTAATTCAGACTGTACCTTTTCCAATAACTTTGCAGGCAGCATTGTTGCCCATCAAAATAACTCCACCTCCAATAGATTCATATGTGGTAAATAAATCCCGATTGGGACACATATGATAAGAACAACCTGAATCTAAAATCCACTCATTGTTAAGTTTGTAACTATTATTAGTTGCTAAAAAAATATTTTCCTCAGTCTCATCAGCAGCTACACTTGCTTCGGCAGTATCAATATTTTTGTGCTCATTTTTTTTTTCTGTATGCTTTCTTTGTTTTTTAATTTAAAGCATTCAGAAATAATGTGACCTTTCTTATGACAATATTTGCACATGACATTTATGTATTTGGATTTTGACCTTGATTTAGGTTTCTCACTACTTGAATTTTTTTTATTGGATCTACCTCTTATGAATAAGCCTTCCCCTTGGTTCCCACTAGTTTCCCCAGTAATATCTCTATCTATTTGTTCTTTTGATTTCAAAATAGATTTGATATCTTTATAATAGATATTATCATTTACACAAAGCATAGTATCTCTTATATGTTTAAACGACTGGGGTAAGGAAACAGGTAATAACACAGCTTGACCCTCATCTTTGATTTCAGCATCTATGTTACTTAAATCCATAAGAAGAGAATCAAAAGTATTAGGATGTGCAAGTATAGAGGTACCTTCATCCATACGAAAAGTGTAGAGTTTTTGCTTTAGGTAAAGCCTATTTTCTACTGTTCTTTTCATATATAAGGTTTTAATATTTTCCCATATGCCTTTGGCATAGCTTTCTGCTGCAACTTCACACAAAACCTCATTTGAAAGATTTAAAATAATACCTGCTTTTGCCTTTTTGTCTATGACGGCAAACTTTTCGTCCGTCATTTTATCCGGCATCTTCTCCTTTCCTTGCAGTGCCAAATCTAAGCCATCCTGAATTAGGATAGCTTTCATCTTTAATTTCCACATTTCGAAGTTTGTACTTCGGTCAAAATTCTCAACATAAGACTTTGTTAGAGTCATTTTCGCTATTTAAACTAACCCGGTTAGATATGGCTCTGATACCAATTTGTTAGTATCGGTAAACCGGGTAGTGCAGAATTTAGCCAAACAATGTTATAATGACAATAACAAAGACAATGCAAGTTGATAATAACAGCAATTAAAGAAGATAAAGAAGACACAAATTTAACATGGTTTGGTCAAGATGACCTACGTTCACAAACGGAGAAGAGCATTTTTACTATACCAACAAGAGTACAAAATTAGAGTAAATACTCTAATTAGTTCCAAATATCCTACGAGAATAACCTCACAAGATCACTCCAAAGAAAGGGTTCACACAAGTGTTTCTCAACACTCACTCTCTTACAAAATACTCTATAATAAAATAAAGGAGGAGAAAGAAAGACAAGAGTGAAAAGATCTTGAATTGGTGTATTTACAACTGTCAATTGGGCTCTTTGCCGAACGAATTCCTTGTTTTTACAATGAAACGACTAAGAGCCCGTTTGGATTAGCTGATTTGAAGCAGCTGATAAGCATTAGGTGCTGACAAGTACTTTTAAGTGCTGAAACTGATTTAATAAATAAGCAGTTACGTGTTTGGATACAAGTGCTGAAATTGATAATAAGCTGCTGCAGTATTTGATAAAAAAGTGCTGATAAGTTCTTTTTCTGTTAAAATGACTTAAATAACCTTATAATTGTTTACACTTATAAAAGCGTAATTTCTTCAAAATTTTAGATTTTAGATCGATTCAAATACAAAATATTCTATTTTTCATTTTATTTTAAATACAACTGTGCTTCGATAAGATAATTTTTATGATAAATATAATTTATTTTATGATAAGCATATAATCATAAGTTATAATAATTAATAAATTGACAAAAGTTTCTCAGTAAAAAATAAACCTAAATAGGACAAAATATTTGAAGAGAAACAAACATTGTCTTCATCACCACAACACTTAGAAAGCAATACACCAAAAAATTGATATGTCCTCATTTATTACATACAATTCAAAGATTAATACACAATTACATTGATACAAATATGCAAAGGAATAGAGGATTTGCTTATCTTAAATAGTCAATGAGAATTGCAGACTTGAAGAGGCGGGGGGATTAGGTTGAAAAAGTACTTGAGGCAATGATTATCGATGTAGGAGTTTTGTTTTAAAAAGAATATTTTAAGGATAAAATAGTAAAAATATTGGTCAAACTTAAAGTGCTTATAAGCTAAAAATTCATAAGCTAGGGGTGACCTGCTTATGACTTTTGGCTTATTTTTGACTTATAAGCACTTGGCTTATAAACACTTTTAACTTTATCAAACGCGTAAATAAGCCGAAAAACGCTTATAAGCTAGTTTGTCTAGCTTATAAGCTTAGCCAAACACCCTCTATGTCATGACAAATGTCATGATCCACAACTTTTGTTATAGTGGATAGTATGTCATGGCAAATATCATGAAAAATTGGCCCCCACTTGAGAAGAAGCCAAATTAATGGCCATATTACAATATTCCAAATTATGAAAAAGGTAATATCAATGAGTAGAACCTGCATTTGGCGCAGATTTGTATCTAAAGAAGTTAAGTCAAATTTGATTTCTAAAATAACCAAACCGAGCTTACAAAATCAAGTAGAAATGGCACTAAGTAGCCCACTTTAAGGATACCGTCCAAAACATACAGAATTTTAGAAAAAACTATTTAAAGCTTAGCCAAATTTGACGAACTTCAAACGGCTTGAAGGTTTGAAGTTTTGAACTACCAAGTCCTAACTTCAAACTTGAAGGTTTAAATTTTTGAAACTTTGGTCTGAAGCTTGAAATTGCAACCTGTTGAAGTGACTAAACTTTAAATACTTTGTATGTTTCAGCAACTTTAAAATCGACTATTTCTGCAGTTCGCCCAATAATCAAGCAAAACTTAAATACTTTTCAAAGTAGAATGTTAAAAAGGCTTATTCATATTGAGACAGAATCAAATCAATAAGGGAAAATGACACTGTACAGTCCCTCTCAAAACTTAAATACTTTTCAAAGTAGAATGTTAAAAAGGCTTATTCATATTGAGACAGAATCAAATCAATAAGGGAAAATGACACTGTACAGTCCCTCTCAAAATAGTAGTCGAAAATATATATATATATATATATATATATATATATATATATATATATATATATACACACACAATATATATACTTTATACAAAAATTATATATTTTTTGGCTATAGAATGTAAATAGTTTTTCATACGGGCTAAAATTGGAAAAAGCCTAAGCCCATAAAGCATTGAAGATCAAAACTAGGCCCAAATATTTAGTCCAAATCGGGCAACAAGATAACAAAGCAATCTCCGTCTCTATAGAATAACTCTCTTCGGAGGAACGAGAAAACCTTTCAATCCTTTCCAGAAAATCCTTCTTCTTTCACTGATGATTTGTTTAATCTCTTGAAATTTGCAACAGAAGAAAACCCACAAAGATTTCGAATCGGAGCTCCGGCGACCTTTCGGGTTTGACCCTCTTAAACAGCGGGTTTCTTCGAAAACGGAACTGTAAGATTTCTATTTTTTATTCTTTTTACTGATATTTTTAATTCATGTTCTATGTTAAGTAATGGGCTCGATAATTTTCTCTGTACTTGTTTATATGTCTGTTTTCCGAAAATGGGGGATATAGTTGGGATTTTTAAGGTTCCACGAATATCTGCTAAAGGGTATTCCTTCAATTTAATGTACCTTCCGTAGGAATTCGGGGTAATCTCTATGTAAATCATGTCGTTAGATGGTTTTTGAGAAGCCTCACGGGATTAGGTCTAATTGTAAGAGCACAACACGTGATGTGTGGGATCCAAAAATGATGCGCCACTGGCTCTGAGGGATTTCTCAGTTATCAAAAAATTTAGATGGTATTTGAAAAATGTTTTCGGGTTTAGTTGTAAAAGGACTAAGATTAGTTTTTAATCTAGACTTGTGTAGGGATAAATGAGGATTTCTAGTTTTAGATGAAACATAAATTTGCCTAAAAAGAAAAGTTATCTAGTATTGGAATAAAATGGACCTATAGATTATAAAATGACATGGCTATTAGAGTTACCTGATACCTGGGAGGTAGCAGGTACCTGGTGGAATATTCAAGGTGTGCGCAAGTTGACTCGGGCACCACCGTCATAAAAAAATAAATGACATGGTCATTAGTGATGGTTTTGCAATATCCTATGTTGACCTCCCGATGCACCCGTTGTAGGTGTGATATAATGAAAATTGAAGGTGCTAACAGGGATGAGGTAAAGAAACCTAAAATCATATGATGAACCGTTGTCTTCAATGACCTACACCTTCTCAAAATTAATGTAGATATAGCTAATATTATAATTTAATATCACATAAGTAAAAAGATCTAGTCGACCCTAAGTAGTCGAGATTAAGGCTCGGTCAATTGTTGTTTTATTTTACGTTAGGTCAAGTATTTGCCAAATGCCATTTTTGCAGTGTTATTAAAGGCAAAAAGCGCAAAAAAAGCTCTAAGGTCCGTTGGAGCTTTAAGCGCAAAACACAATTAAAGCATTGGGTTTAATGAAAAAAAGCGAAACGGGAGAAAAAGTAAAAATATGTATATGTAGTCCAAGACCAATAATTATAAGCATGAATAACAAATATATGGACAAAGAAATTAAAAGAAAAAATTACGATAAAAGTGAAATATCAATTGTTTAGTGTCGCATTTTCAGGGTTACACTCATTGGCAAGGAAAAATATGCCTTAGAGTCTTGATGCGATACTGAAGCACCCACAAAGCGAGGGAAGCGCTCAACATGTTTTGAGCCTCGCTTCAGGGCTTAATCGCGCCTTTGACAACACTGCATTTGTTGCCACTGCCTTTTACCTTGTTGTTGCTATTAATTGGTTATTGCTTCCTTTCACTGTTCTTGAGCCGAGGGTCTATCGGAAACATCCTTTCCACCTTAATAAGGTAGAGGTAAGGTCTGCGTATACAATTACACATTACTCTCCCGTACCCCACTTGTGAGATTCCATTGGGTTTGTTGTTGTTGTCCAGTATTTGCCAATATTAAAGTTTTAATCTGGCTAGAGACTTGTATATCAGTGCAGGGGTAACAGTGAAATTAAGAGAACATCTAACTTTAGAAAACCTCTGACTTGCCTTATGAGACAAATTGTTTAGTATTTGAATGAAACAGGTTCAACTAGAGATAAAGGAATATAGAGGATTCGTACAGCTAACCCCATGCAATTAGGAATTAAGGCGTAGTTCATTGATTTGTTGATATTGGAAAGAAACAGATCTGGATAGAATGGAATGGATATAGTAGACTTTTACAGCGGGCCACAACTATGTTGGGATTAAGGCATAATAGATTAGTTGTCATATGGTTTCATCTGTTAGCGTTCTCCGCCGCTGCTATGTGACTAGTTGGTGGTGAAAAAGTTCTATCATAGTATTTTAAAAACCAAAGTATATATTGAAAAAGAATAAACTCAAAGTGAAAGTGAAAGACTATAAAAGATGTACATTTTATCTCAAAGGAGGCATCACGTACCTTTTGGTGAACGTTGCTTCTTATGTTTGATTGAATGAAAATAAAAAGCATTCAATTAGGTCACACCATGGTTACCATGAAAGGTTCTAGGAATTGCTATACAAAATATATGCGCCAAAAGAGAATTGTTTTCATTTTTGGTAGTAAGAGAAAAGCCTGTTTAGTTGACTATCACCAGGCTCCCAGCTGGTACACCCTGTGGAAACAGTACATTGTGTGTGAGTTCTTAAATGTTTTCTTCACACTACAAAACAAGATTTCGCTTCATTTCTTGGTGTATAATAAATATCATCATCTCAATTCGCGCAATATTGTTATAACACTGGTCAAAAGAACCTAATGATACTTCAGCCATTATTTCTTCTCTATGTTGGTTGCCCGATGAGCGAGTCTATCTTGTCTCAATTGTGGCACAATTTGTCTAGTGGACACTGGACAGAGGATGCTTTCTCTTTATTTTTCTTGGGAGTGGGGTGGATAGTTTGCATGTTAGTGCCCAGATCTTGAGGAGATATTTTACTGTATACTATGTTTTGCGTGCATTTCTTTCATGCATCTTCTGATCTCCAGATATTTGCAGATATTTGAGGTACCATGGCTGAGATGGATCTTCTTTTGATAATCAAAAGTGTACCATCCCTGATTGAACAATTGGGGAAGGCATTAAATGATCTTGAATCTCACGAAGATGCCTCCATGGATAAGGGTTTACTCAAGGATATTGAAAGACACTTCCGGGATCTGGAGGCCTCAGCAGTGAACAAATCTTTGGAACTGGAAAGTAGAGAGAAAGCCTTTAAGGAACAAGAATCTGATGCACATCTGCTGATTACTTCACGAGAGGCAGATATAGCTGCTAGGGAGCAAAATTTGTGGGATCAGTTGCAGGAACTTAAAGATGCTGCAGTTTCTGCAATTGCTGCAGCACGGGGAGATCATCAATTGGCATCTTTAGAGCATACAGATATAGAGGACAGCAAAGACATTGAGGTAAACAGCTCTCTTGGTGGAACAAATGGACTTCATACTGGCTCAGAGGTAAAATCCTCTGGTAGAGCTGGTGAAAATGCTGATGGTGTTTCTGACAAGGTCAAACCTCGACCAGAACTGACACAATTATGTGAGAAGATGGATGCAGAAGGACTTCTGCATTATATCATGGAGAGTAAAAAGAGTATGACCTCAATTTCTGAGGAACTCTCCGTTGCCCTTGAAGGTGCAAGTGAACCAGGCCGTTTGGTACTGGCTTCACTTGAGTTCTTCTACTCTAATGATGAATCTAACTCTAAAGCTGAGGAAAGCAGAAATGCTAACCATAGCTTGCGTCAAGCCTGCGTTGTTTGTATGGAAGCCATAGCCACCTTGTTGGCGAAAGCTAAACCAGGTGCTGATCACCTTCTGTACCCAGAAATTAAGCAGCAAGCCAAGGTCATTGCTGATGAATGGAAGCCTAAGTTGGCTACTGCAGGCACTGATGCTGCCAATCAAGCTTCATTGGAAACCGGGGCATTTTTGCAGCTCCTTGCAACTTTTAGGATTGCTTCAGAGTTTGATGAAGAAGAGCTCTGCAAGTTTGTTCTTGCAGTGGCTCACAATAGGCAGGGGCCTGAGCTCTGCCGTTCTCTTGGCTTAGCAGACAAAATGCCAGGTTGGTGTTCTTTTAACTGACCTGATGTGGTCTGGAGACCAGACCATCTCTTCTTTGAGATGCTCTTTTCACTGGAAATCTTGGACCTTTATAGTATACTATGCTAGGAACTGTTCAAATGATGCATCTAATAGCTGCTGCCTCTCCAAATATGCAAACATATTACTTCATCAAAAAATTATGCAATCATTTATGGTGTTAATTCTATTATTATCATTATTATTATTTCTTTGCAGGTATCATTGAAGCATTGATTCATAATGAGAAGCAAATCGATGCTGCTCGTTTTATTCATACCTTCAAGCTGACTGAAAGATTCCCCCTTGTCCCGCTCCTGAAAGGCTATTTGAGGGACTTGAGACGTAACGCACAAGGGAAGGGAGGTAACTCGGGAAACAGAGAGGTACTACTAGCCAAATTAATCCTTTGGCGGTCATGCATTTGTTAAATTTGACCATTTAGGAAATTCTACTTTCATTGGTAGCTCAAATATCTGTCAATAGAGTTGCATGCATGTACAGTTAATTTCCAATGATCTATATAGGTAGATGACGTCATTGGTTATTACAAGCTAAGTTGCTCCGACACAACAATTTAGGTGCCGCACCTGTGTGGAAACGACACTAGTATGGGTGTGGGTATGGGATCCGTACCGGATTTGGTCAAACAATTTTGGTTACTTTGACTACGACAGACGGAAAAATTCGAGATGAGAACCAACTTGATACAACTTGATTCCTGAAATCAGAACCAAGACTAGGGTAAATTTGAAGAAAATAACATACCTTATCAAGGAAATCAATCCTTTACTTATCTACAACTTGAGAATAAAAAACAAATCCACACTTTACAAGCTATACGCAAGTTTTCCATAAAATTTCTCATAATCTAGAGATATTTTTATATTTTTATTTTCTTTAAATTATTTTTAGCCGGATCCCCGCACCCATATCCGTACTAGGATCTGTATTCCCGAATCTTAGAATTTACATTTCGAAGGATCCGGCGTCTGAATCCTCATCCGTGTCGGACACCCGCACTCGTGTCCAAGCAACTTAGATTACAAGTATTAATCCACATGTGCTTTATTATGTACATATGACATGCATATTCAACACTATTTTAGTCCTTAGAATGCAAAAAGTAATCTAATATGAGAAAGTGAAGAAAATAGTAGTCTTAGTTTGCCATGAACTTGCTGTATATTACCTTTCATACTCTCTGGTTATTCAATGGAAATTTCATGAAATTAAACACCGAAATCCGTGTAAAAAAACATGTAAATCGTATCCACAGACATCTATCATGTTGGCCAAATCATTTATAAAAATGTGTATTTTCTCTTTACACCAAAAAAGTAAATGAAAGAAAAGAAGACTTTTTAATAGTTATATTGATTTCATTGTTTTGGAACAGTTTCCTATTTCTTTCATGCCAAATTATTCAAAAAACGCATAGAGTAGTTCGATTTTTTTAATCAAGACGCATAGAATTGTTCTTAGGCAAACTTCCTTTTTGTCTATAACCGAGAAATCCCCGAGGGCCAATGGCGCACGGTTTGAAGTTCAGTGGATAATGGGCCTGCCCCTCTACCCTTGTTAGGCAAAACTTCCTTTTTTCACCCTATTTTCGTCTAACTCGTGACATGGTCTCTCTCACAGTCCTAGGTAACACCATTGCTTTCTTGAACCCAAAAAAGTTCAGAGTTGTGTGACACACATGTAACATGTAACAATTGTATGATTTGGGTCTTGGTCTTCTCCGAACTGCTTATAAACAAAACTGGCTTTACATTGTCGGCCTCTCTTCCTAATTTTATCAATCGTTATGGCATCTGTACTGCACACCATGTGAAGAAAGCTGTTTTTTTGGTGCCTCTCCGTCGCCTTTCCTCCCCACCACTCTCCTATCCCCGCTTCATCAAATTTCCATATAATGATTTCACCGTGTGAACAGACGAGGAAATGAATATTTTGATCTCTACTGGATGTACTAGATATTGGGAAAAACAAAGATCCTGGGTGGTGGTCGATGTTGTTTAATAACCTCCCCGGGGAGTGAAACCTTAGTTCACTGATTTATAAAGAAGACCAAAATAACCGAACCATAATTTTTTATAAAAATGTACAAGTAAATTGGGAATGTGAAGAGATATGGAACTTGGGTTATCCCAATTCCCAAGTGTTTCATTTGATTAAAACCATGGTTTTTTCTTCTTGGGGAGTGGGTTAGAGTCTTACCTATGAACGGTCATGGTGAAGCCAAATTTCCTCCTTGTCCTTGATTCCTTAATCTAGAGGTAAACGAGAGGATGCAATCTGAATCCTTTTTCGGAAAGAAACGCTAGAGACAATTTAAGCTCTTTTCAGATTTTAGTTAAGAGTTTTGATGAAGTAGCAAGCCTGGGTCAAAGAAGACTGTAGAACAACTATATGAAGCAGCTTGCCTTAGGATTTTAAAGTTAAATCTTGATATGCACGTTTAATTCTTGTCAGGGAATGAATTAGATTATCTAGAAATGAACAAGTTGTAAATAAATAGAAAATTGCCTGCAAACTGAAGCATAGTGGTTATGGCTGACACAATAATAACCAGCTTGAGGCCTTTCTACTTTCAAGTTAATTTAGTGGGGCTTAATGCTTGAGTTTACTGATATGAATTTACTTCTTTTCGAGGTTTGACAATTAAATATCACCATGGCAAACTTGTTCCTACTTGTCTATCAGAAGCAAAAAGAGAGCCAAAAGACGAGGGGAGGTTGGCATTCTTTATCTCTTAATTATAGGCAAACTCTCTTACATAATAGTACAATTGCGCAGGAACTTGCAGCTGTTAGGGCAGTGGTACGGTGTATTAGAGATTACAAGCTTGAAGCAGAATATCCACTTGATCCACTACAAAGAAGGGTTGGTCAGCTGGAAAAAGCCATTTCTAATGACAAATCCAAGTCTAATGATAAGAGAAGACATTCTGGATCAGCTAAACATCAGCAATTCAAGAAACCACGGCCAAGTGGAGGAACACATGGATCTACCAGACCTGCTAACGTTCCTAGCAGACAGCCCCCCTCTGTTTTAATAGAGAGAGTGGCCGCTTATAATCCAAGCAGACAGGTCCCCTCTGGTTTAGTTGAGAGAGCAACTTATGCAGGATTGTCCGATAAGTACACTCATCTTAGTACATCTTATGATTATCAAGCTCCAAGTCAGGCTGCATATCCCCAGCAATCCTATGAGCAGAGATCATATTACTATCCAGCTGATGACGGAACTACTGCAACTTCTTATGCACCTTCTCTGCCATATAGTTATGGAAATTACGCAGGCAGCGGAATGCCAGTAGCAGATGAGAGAATTACTGCAAATTCTTATACAACAGATCTGTCATCTAGCTATGGCAATTATGTGCCAACAGCACATCAATCCTACGTGCAGAAGGAGTAGTACTGAGCTTTTATTTGTAGTAACAGGTTTTTCTTGGAAAGACATGGTAGATGACTATCCTGATAATTTGCTTTCCATGATAACACTTTTGGCTTGAGTAAGTGCCTATCTTTCACCAGTATTTCTTTATCTGTGATCCTTAAACTGTTTATCGTAGAATTACATTATGTAGGGACATCCTCAACTTATGTTTCTAAATTTTAGTTCATAAGTAGAAGTGGTAAAGTGGTGTTGCCATTGATTTGGATTTTAGCAATTTGGCAGTTTAGCTAATGCCAATAGTAGCAACCACAAATCTCTCTCTCCCCCCCCCCTTTTATTTCATTTTAGTTGAAATTGTGTTATATCAGGTCAGATGCAATTCTATGTTGGTTCAGTTTACAAGTTCTGTTTAGAGTTGCCACCTAATTTTGATGGGAAATCAAAATCTTTCAAGTTGAATCAAAAGATGGTCTTACAACAAAATCAAATCTAACTTTTGGTAAATTCACAGTATGTAAGGTAACGATCCAAGAAAATAAAGATAAATATCAGAATAAAAAGTAGGATTAGGGGTCCCATAAACAGAAGTCATTGAATAGGTGTGAGAACTATTGGTCAAACGAAAAGTTCTTGGGCATTGTTTTTAAGTTTCAACGATATGAGATTGTCTCATTTTCACATTCATTTTTCAGTTAATACATTGCATTTAAGCTTTAGTCCGTTTATAACGCTTGATACTGTGTCAAATTGTTTCCCTACCGTGGCTGTCAGAGAGTAGACATTCTATGTATATATGCCAGCCGGATAAAAAGTGTGCATACCAAACAAATTAACCATTTATTATTAGTTTATTCAAAACTCAATTCTTATCCCCCTGTCCTAGGCAGAGATCTCAATTTCAATTGAGAAAGAAGAAGTTAGAATGAAAAGTTTTTGATTCATCTATCAATTATAGGCGAACAACACTAACAAATATATAGTGACAGACATAAAAGAAATTGATTCGTCATTTGTAACATCTATCCATCTCGCAATTCCAATTAACCGATTCATTGAGTAATTTATGTAGCGGTGTTTGACTGGATATAACCTTAAGAAAAAAAGACTTTTAAAACTATGGTCTAAAACAAGTCATTTAAATTTATGTTACTATGTATAAATTGAATGGGAGCCTTGGAGCAACGGTAAATGTTTCTCCGTGTGACCAATAGGTTACGGGTCCGAGCAACGGAAACAGTCACTAATGCTTGAACTAGGGTAGGTTGTTTACATCATACTCATTGGGGTACAGCCTTTCCCCGGACCCTGCATGAACGTTGGATACCTTGTACACCAGACTACCCTTCATAAATCATCTCATTAAGGAACCAAAAGTTTAGAGTTAAAGTTATTTCCAAATAAAAAAAATAAAATATTTTCTTTTAGATAGACTAAAGATGAAGGTATGACACATACACCGAAATAAAGGGAGTACGATTTTAAATCGCTAACCGAAACAAGTTCAAAGAAGTACATAAATTCTTATATAGTATAATTTATGCAACTATAAGCAATGAGGCCGAGTATGATTGCAGATCTCAAATTGGCTAAAAGCCTTGGGGCTGAGGTGGTCGAAGCTAAGTGTGATTCCCTCCTCTTGGTAAATTGTAATGACCCAAAATGCCATCTTTAAATTTAATAATTAATTATGTGTTCTAAGACCTCGAAAAATACTATTTATCATTCCTCGACTTGCGTGCATAGTCCGTAAAATTTTTCGAAAAATTTTTATGTGAAAAAAATGGATCAAAATGTGAATTAGAGCTTTAAAACTCAACTGAGTTGACCTTGGTCAACATTTTGAGCAAATGAACTCGGATCAGTGCTTTGACAGTTTCGATAGGTCCGTATCGTGATTTGGAATTTGGGCATTTGTACGATTAGTTACGCAAAGTTTCATACCAGAAACCAAATGTTGTAAATATGCAAAAACTAAATTAGTAAAACCAAACTTTATAAAATTTTAAATAATGTAGAACTTGATACTAGACTTGTATTTGTGTTTAGAAGGCCAACCAAATGACTCACATTCTATTGGTTGAGAACTTGATAGTCCCTCTCCAGTGTTTTGTCCTTTTGAATCACTCAAATAAACTGTTTGTCAACGACTCTGCTATTCTCTTCTGTCTGGTCTATATGTAATAGTATTACTTTACAAAATGTAAAAAAGAAAGAAAGAAAACAAAGCGAAAGTCGTGTCTTTTCATGTGGCTATTCTTACAAAGCCTGCAGTTTTTCTGTACAAAACTGCAAGGGCTTATAACTCAATATAAGTTGCATAAGGTCTTATTAGTAGTACTTTTTGCAGACTACTTTTTGCCTTTTCCGTTAATAACTTGATTTTCAAAATCAAAAGATTCTCTGAAGTATTTATATCACTTTTTTTCCTTTCTTCTTTTCAATTGGATTGTTTTGGAAGTACTCTTAGCTTGTAGAGGTGATATTAAATAAGATCCTTATAGCCTTTGCTAGAATAGCTTTATTCTTAATCATGTATCACATGATGGTCAGATCATTGGTCTTTTTTCTACCTTTCTTTCTCTCTTTGCCTTTATTTTTCTCTCCTTCCCCAACGAATCTAATTTTGGAAGTTAATTTACACATCGGTTTCTTAATTTTTGAAATATGGAAATTTTACAAGAACTATGTCAAACTAATATGAATCACAAATTTTTATAAGTCAAGTACTGCAATTGTTGTTGACAAATGTTGTAAAAATTGTTTATATTTCTTATTATTATGTCTTTCTTTTTTGAACGTCACGAATGATCTTTTAGTTTGGGTGGTGGAGCTTGGTGGAAATCTTTCTAGAAAGTTTTCAGTTGATGAATTCTCCGATTAGGTGTTTAAAAAGCTCCTGCCACTCTTCTTGGCTATGTGGAATCAGATCTAACTTTCTCGTTACGAGAAATTATTTCCTCCACCGTAGGAAAGTTCTCATAGACACCATCAACGTGAGGATGCATAAATACCGCCAAAGAGACATGGTCAGTCCCCACACCGGAACCAGAAGATACATTAGCCATATTTTCAATGAGAAAGAAGGATTAGAAGCAACGGGAAGCACTACAACCAGAAAAAAAAAGACACAGCGAGGAAGAAGGGAGAAGAAATATCAAGGTTTTGATGAGGAAAACACGTAAAGAACAAATGAATGTCATCACATCTCTATTTATAAGAGTTCGGGCATCAAAACCAAAAGGTTATGCCATCATTACCCAGCACTGGAATCGAAACGGCAGCTCCAACTGACAGTCGCACGAGAAATGACGCAAAGCATCGGGAAAATGTGCCATAATGACGCATGATGTCATGACGTCATTCTAGCGCAGAAACGACACAACCCCAAAAGTGGCGGCTCTCGAAAGGCCACGTTGCCGGCTCGTCCCAAGTTTAACTACCCGACCCACTCGTCCACTATCCTCGACCATAACCAACAAAGTCCGCTCATCAAGGTCGTCAGAGGATAGCCTCAATAAGCGGAGGGACTAACTGTATAGGTCAAAATCTACTACGGAACATTTAGGGCGAGAACGTATTGAGGAAAAATCAGTCGAGGTCGATCACGAAATGGTGAAGCTCGTGATCGAGATGCTTATAATGGTCGAGGACTAAGTCCGCGGAAAGAACCGTAACGGCTAGTTTTAAGAATATGATAATAGAGGGAATATTCAATAAGAATATTCTCTGCACATGTAGTATTAGGGTTTACTAGGGATGTGTCCCATATATAGAAGACAAAAAGATAAGGACAGAGGATATGTAATATTGATCTAATAAGAACATTTTTTCGAAGAAAGATTCCCTCTCTAGCAAAGATACAAACATTACATTTTCATCAAGATTCTTGTTCATATTATTCCATACTTTCCCATCAGATCTGAGAATAGTTCGAACATTCTAGGATTTATCTGTCATTCATCATTGTCAGGAGAAATAATCATCTAGTCCATTCTTTATTGGGTGAATCAGTCCTCCTATTGACTTAAATGTTATTTATTCCTATTTATTGCTTAGTTACTCCTCCATTATTGCTCATACTTTATGAATATTTAGTACATGTTATTGTCAATCTCCTATTAGATTTGTCCCACATTATCCACGCTTTCAGGATCCGCATTTAGAGATATTATCGTTAACTAGTTTTAACCCATAATTATATAAATATAATAGTTTTAACCGAAAGTTATACTTTTTGGTCAAATAATTTGGCGCCGTCTGTGGGAATTTCCTAGTTAAATTTTTAGTTTTCCTCTAGATCTATAGCTGACACGAATCGCTAACGTAAAAAAAGAAGAAGCAAGAACAAGCTCCCCTTTCTTTGTATGCACAAATCTAATATGACAGGTAACGGGAAAGAAAGAACAAGAATAATGAGTAACCTCCCAACCAACCTCATGAATATCATCAATGAGAGCTCTGAAGCAGTGGACGAGGGCGCAACGCCCAATGCCTTCCCCAGGCGGGGTGGGTTACCCCCTCCTCACTGTAGCATCACAAAATCTCTTGGTAAGGGAGCCTTTACATCCGTGGTGGAAGAGACGCCACCAGCAGTAAAAAAGCTCCTTGAAACTTCACTAACCGACACGCTAACCAGCATCCTCCATAAGCCCGCTCGGGACACGGCTACAGAAAACGCGAGGACTTGCATTATACTAGCAGTGGACGAGCAGCATGATCAATTTCCTCCGCCTCCAACGACAGGTATTACTCACAATGTCGTTAGTAGTGCAGGTGACAACACTCTCACAGCCATTCTGAAAAGAATGGAGGAAATGTAGAATGAGAACAAAGCACATCAGGATCAAATGAGAGAACACCAAGAAAGGGTCGATAAGATACCGGATACCCCTAAACTCTTGCCGAAGAGAGATGCCGGTCGGTTCGTCGAGGAGCCGTATAGTGATGACGCCGCCCCACATGCCATACAAAAAACCTTAAAAATGCCGCCCTATCTGAAAATATATGATGGCACGACCGACCCCGAAGACCATGTGACTCACTATGTCACCGCCGTGAAAGGCAATGAACTCGCCAAGGAACAAGTATCCTCCATTTTGTTAAAATAATTCGGCGAGACCCTCACGGGAGGAGCTCTAACGTGGTATTCACAACTGCCTGCGTATTTCATTAAAACCTTAGAAGAAATGGCCGATAAATTCGTAATGGCCCATGATGGGGCCAAGAAGGCCAAGGTGATGTTAGTCTATAATTACATATTTTTAGTGCATTACGTACCTTACATTTTAGGTGCTTTAATGCTAAACTATACTATATTTGGGCTTAATTGAGTTTGTTTTATGTGTAAGTACGTCGAAGACGAAATTGAGAGCAAAGTAGAGATTTTATGTGTATCTTATATACTACAAGAATGGTTCGTGATTATTTGATGACGGAAAATATTATGATGTATAATACTGCAATGTTTGAAGATAAACCAAAAGAAGACAAAAGAACAAATTGAAAAAGAAGGGAATTATTGATGAAGAAAGAAACAACTGCATAGGAATTGAAAAAAAAGAAACAGAAACGAGAAGATGAAAGAAGGAAAAGTTAGGTAGAAAATGAGAATTGAAACATGCAAAGAAGTCAGCGACGCGAGGGAGTAAGCTCGCTATAGAACATGCAACGCGAGGATAAAAGCTCGCGTTAGAGCTAGCTTCATGAGGGATTTTGCGTCCGTTTGAGCGTGCGCTGCATAGTGTAATGCGAGGTAAAGCTCGCATTTTGCCTCGCGGCGCGAGCCCTGTAGCGAGGGTGTTCTGGGTTTTTAAGGCCTATTTTGTCTCCTATTTGGTTTTGTACTTGGTTATTTCGTTTGTGTCTTTTTTCTATACATATAAATAGTCATTAAACATCATTTTTAGAAGAGTTTTGTGACCGGAGGCAAGAACATCACGTGGAACCACTCTTGGAGGAGTGGCTAAGCACTCTAAGTTCTAGGGTTGTGGTTGACATGATTATTAACGTTTATTAATTACATCTTTGTTAATTCGGATTATCATCTTGTGGTTGTTTATTTAATTCTAGTTTTCACTTGTGAATTTTTGTAGCTACCAATCCACCCTACTAGCTATGCTATGCTTGGGAAAGCCGTGTTTAGATTAGAGTAGAATTATAAAAGGCTTGTTTCTGAACCCGTGGCTCGGGGAACGATTTCGCGGTTAGGATAGAAATATATCTAACCGTCTTGCTTAATTAAATACCGTATTATATTCATTCATGATAGACTCAATACCATAGGAATATATGATTGATATATTGTGGGCGGGAGAGTAGTATTGTGGGAACATGCTATTCATATAAACGATCCGGTTAATTAGCAACCATAGATAATCTGGATTAACGAGTGTAATTATTGAACTTAATAGGATTGATAAACCAACCACAACCCTGGAATTTTTATCTCATCTGAAGTAAAATCTTATCATACACATTTGTATTCTTGATAAATTAGTTGTTACTTGTTTAATTTCCGCAATAGTAGATTAATATAAAAACATCACTCTTAAATAGCTTGGATAATTAATTAATTTTAGTTTGTTTAGTTAACGATCAATCTAAGTCTCTGTGGGTTCGACATCCGACTTTCGAGTCACTTTATTACTTGACGGCCACGTATTCTTGCGTGTACTTGAGGAACCAATAAGTTTTTGGCGCCGTTGGCGGGGACTTAGTTATTGATTGTTTAGTTAAGTTAAGCTTTTATTCGTTATTTGTTCAAGTTTTAATTTTTAGTTTGCTTTATTTGTGTTAACGCAAGCTCTTCTCTTGAATGTGGAGGAGTAGAAGCGCAAACAATCTCTTTCATCTTGATCCTAAAATCAAACGAACACTTCATAGAGTGAGGAGGGAAGTTGAATCTAGAACTATAATTGAAAGAGAGTTGGACATCGTAGTTCAACCACAACCAATAGAGATGGCAGGTAATGAAGAGCGTCCAGTGATAGAAGCTGTAAGGCCCAATCTGGCTCTTATGACTCAGGCGATTGTGAAGCCTGATATCACGGGTCACTTTGAACTCAAACAGTACATGGTACAATTGATTCAATCCACAGGACAATATGTAGGTCTATCTCATGAAGACCCGCAGATGCACATTCAGAGCTTCCTGAAAATTATAGACACTTACAATTATCCGAACATTTTCAAGGACTATGTCTGACTAACATTATTTCCCTTTTCACTGATGAGGGAAGCTAAGGAATGGTTACAAAAGGAGCCCGCGAACTCAATCCACAATTGGGATGATCTAGCAAGGAAATTTTTAATTAAGTTTTTTCCCACGAAGAAGATAAAGTAGTTGAGGATCCAGATTCTTGGGTTTCAACAACGAGATGGTGAGACTCTTCGACACGCTTGGGAATCATTCAAGAGGCTACTCAGAGAATGGGCACACCATTGTTAGACTGATGAGGTGTTGGGTCACACTTTCGTTGACGGGTTGGATGAGACATCAAAGATGAATCTTGACTCAGCATGTGGGGGTAGTTGCATGGCAAGACCGTATAGTGAGATCCAGATCCTGCTAAACAATTTCACTGCTAATGATAATAATTGGCAAGGAGATGGGGAACCACGAAGAGCACCTAAACAAAAGGCAGCAGATGTGATCGATCTTAATGATTTCTCAACAATGAGAGCAGATATAGCGAGATTAGTGAATTAGATGAATAAAATGACAATGCACCACGCACAACAGATGCAACATGTGCAACAGATGTCTACTTGCTACGAGTTATGCGGTCAAGGTCACACAAGTGACATATGCCCCGTGAATCCTGAATCCATCTACTACGCGGGGCAACAAGCTAGAGGGCCGATGAATCAAAATGCTCAATATTGTAACACATACAATCCGAACTGGAAGAATCTTCCTAACTTCTCTAGGGGTGGAAATAAGAATATCAGGCCTCAAGCGAATTACAATCATCCACCTCAACCTCCACAGCAAGGAGAGGAGAGTCTGACTGACATGATGAAAAAGCTCTTGATAGACAATCAGAAAGTTATGGCTGAGAATCAACAAGTCAGGGCAGAGAGTCAGTAAGTCAGGGCTGAGAATCAATAATTGCGCGCATAGTTCAGAAATCTAGAGAGGCAGTTTGGGCAGATGGCTAACAATCAGAATACTAGACCTGCTGGAGCTCTCCCAAGTTATACAGAGAAAAATCCTCAAGTCAATACAGTGACGTTGAGAAATGGGAGAGAGTTGGTAGAAGTGTCTAAGAAGAAAAAGGAACAATCTAGGCTCAAAGAAGAAAGAGTGCCAAAACCTGTAGAGGTAGATGAGAGAAACAAAACAGAGCCTGAGCAAAGATCAGAGAGTGTGCCACCCCCTTTTCCTCAAAGATTAAGAAAGAAGAATGATGACCATATGTTTCACAAATTCCTAGATATGTTGAAGCAGATACATTTGAACATCCCTCTGGTGGACATGCTCCATGAGGTCCCAAAATATGCAAAATATATTAAGGAGATAGTGGCAAATAAAAGGAGGTTAACTGAGTTTGAGACCGTAGCACTTACTGAGGAGTGCACTTCCAGGATTCAACATAAGCTTCCACAAAAGCTTAAGGATCCGGGTAGTTTTACCATCCCCGTGAGGATTGGTGAATTTGATGTGGGTAGAGCCTTGTGTGATTTGGGTGCAAGTATCAATCTGATGCCGTTGTTAGTGTTCAAAAAATTGGGGTTAGGAGCTCCGAGACCCACCACGGTGATGCTACAGTTAGCTGATAGATCTTATGTTTATCCTGAGGGGTAATTGAGGACGTCTTGCTGCAGATTGGGAAGTTTATTTTTCCTGTAGATTTTATCATCCTAGATTACGTGGCTGATCAGTTAGTTCCTATCATCTTGGGATGACCTATTTTGGCCACTAGAGATGTAATTATCAAAGTTCGAGAAGGTAAGATGATCTTGAGGGTGGACAATGAAGAAGCAGTCTTCAATGTATATCAAGCCATTCAATTTCCTCGTCATTATGAGGACCTGGACATGATTTCGGTGGTGGAGATAAATGAACTAGTCGTAGAGCCAAGGACGTCTAAAGAAGATGCACTAGAAAAGGTATTGACGTTGTTCAATCACTTGGAACTTGAAGAATAGGTTGAGGAGATGTTGCACATTCTAGATGCATCGTGCAAATTCATAAGAGAAAGAACCCAATTTAATCCTCTGGATAGGCCAATCGGCCCGCTTCCGAAACCCTTACCATCTCATCTTTGTTGTGCATATTTAGGAAATTCTAACACTTTGCATGTGATTGTTTCTTCTCATTAGTCTGAATTGCAGGAAGAAAAACTCTTAAGGGTGCTGAGGGAGCATAAGCATGCCATTGGTTGGAAGATGTCTGACATAAAAGGTATTAGCCCTGCATTCTGCATGCACAAAATACTCATGGAGGAGGGACACAAGCCTAACGTGGAGCATCAACGCCACCTCAATCCAATCATAAAAGAGGTGGTAAGAAAAGAAGTAATTAAGTGGCTCGACGCAGGTATAGTATTTCCTATCTCCGATAGCAAGTGGGTAAGCCCTGTTCAATGTGTACCTAAAAAGGGGGGTATGACTGTTATAGTAAATGAACAAAATGAATTAATCCCAACTAGGACTGCGACTAGTTGGCGAATATGCATAGTCTATAGGAAGTTGAATAATGCTACAGGAAAAGATCACTTCCCTCTCCCCTTCATTGATCAAATGCTTGACAAGTTAGCCGGACAGGAATACTATTGTTTCCTTGATGGCTATTCGGGGTATAATCAGATTTCTATTGCACCGGAAGATCAAGAAAAGACCACTTTTACATGCCCTTATGACACTTATGCATTTAAGAGAATGCCATTCGGGTTGTGTAATGCACCTGCGACTTTTCAAAGGTGTATGATGGCTATTTTCACCGATATGGTGGAATGGTTTGTGGAGGTTTTTATGGATGATTTTTCTGTGTTTGGTCCGTCTTTTGATGAATGCTTAACCAATCTTGCTAAAGTGCTTGCCAGGTGCGAGGAGACTAATCTAGTACTGAATTGGGAAAAGTGCCATTTTATGGTACGTGAAGGTATAGTGTTGGGACACAAGGTGTCTAAAGATGGGATGGAAGTTGACAAGGCTAAGGTGGAAGCAATTGAAAAGTTGCCACCACCGATTTCAGTGAAAGGAGTTAGGAGTTTTCTGGGACATGCAGGTTTTTATCGCCGATTTATAAAGGATTTCTCAAAAATTTCCTCTCCTTTGTGCAGGTTGTTAGAGAAGGATGTGTCGTTCAAGTTTGACGATGCTTGTCTGAAAGCGTTCGAGGAGCTGAACAAGCCATCTGAGCTGATGTGTGACGCCAGTGATGGTGCAATTGGGACTGTATTGGGCCAGAGGAGGAGGAAAATATTTCACTCTATTTACTACGCAAGCAAGACTTTCACTCCCGCTCAAATAAATTATACTGTGACAGAAAAGGAGTTGCTTGCTGTAGTGTGGGCGTTCGATAAATTTCGGTCCTATTTGGTTGGCACCAAAGTCATCGTCTACACAGACCATGCAACCATCAGGTATTTGTTGAAAAAGAAAGATGCTAAACCAAGGCTAATCCGTTGGGTTTTACTCTTGCAAGAATTTGACTTAGAGATCCGGGACCGTAAAGGAACAGAGAATCAAGTGGCTGATCACTAGTCAAGGTTAGAAACTCGGAACCATGTAGTTAAGGGAGATGTCATCAAGGAAACATTTTTGGATGAGCAATTGTTGGCCATTATTGCTGGGGAGGTACCATGGTATGAAAATTTTGTGAACTATTTGGCAAGTGGAGAGATGCCGCCTGATCTTGAACCTTATGCTAAAAAGAAGTTCTTGCGAGATGTGAGATCATATGTGTGGGATGAGCCATTCCTGTTCAAATCGTGTATTGATCAGCTAATGAGAAGATGTGTGCCCGAATCTGAAATAATTGCTATCTTACATGAATGCCATGCATCGCCTTATGGTGGTCATCATGCGGGTGACAAAACAGTAGCTAAGGTACTGCAATCGGGTTTCTATTGGCCTAGGGTGTTTAAAGACGCCCATGAGTTCGTGAGGAGATATGATAGGTTCCAGAGAAGAGAACAGGAACAATTACGAAAAGGCATGAGATGTTATTGCACAATATTATGGAGGTTGAAATTTTTGATGTTTGGGGAATTGATTTTATGGGTCAGTTTCCCTCGTCCAGTGGGTGTAAGTACATTTTGGTGGTCGTTGACTATGTGTCGTAATGGGTGGAGGCCATATCTCTTCCTATCAATGATGCCAAGGTTGTGGTTAAGTTTGTGAAAAAGCATATCTTTACAAGATTCAGCACTCCGAGATTGACGATAAGTAATGGGGGCACCCATTTCTATAACAAACTCTTGGACAATATCTTAGCACAATATGAGGTCAAATATAAAGTTGCAACCGCTTACCACCCTCAGACTAGTGGCAAGTGGAAGTTTCAAATAGAGAGATAAAGCAAATTCTGGAGATGACGGTTAGTGAAAGTAGGAAAGATTGGGCTACAAAGCTTGATGATGCTCTATGGGAATACCAGACCGCCTACAAAACTCCAATCGGAACCTCCCCTTACAAGATGGTTTATGGGAAAGCATGCCATTTACCAGTGGAACTTGAGCACAAGGCTTATTGGGCAATAAAGAACCTGAACTTTGATGCAGACTTAGCGGGTAGAAAGCGGTTGATGTACCTGAACGAGCTTGATGAGTTTCGCTTACATGCATATAAGAATGCCAAGTTATATAAAGAAAAGAAAGCGCTAGCATGATAAGCATATTCAGCATCGTGAGTTCGAACCGGGCCAATTGGTTCTCTTGTTCAATTTGAGGTTGAGACTCTTTCCGGGGAAGCTCAAATCGAGATGGTCGGGCCCGTTTGAGGTAGTAAGAGTCACTCCACATGGTGCAATTGAGTTGCGCTTCTTAGGTGGCGAGAGAACATTCTTAGTGAACGGACAAAGAGTAAAGCACTATTATGGAGGTGACTTTGATCGTCATAAGTCGAAGGTGTTACTTGACAATGATTAGACGAGATTCTGTGTCGTTCCGCGACGTTAAATCAGGCGCTTGTTGGGAGAAAACCCATTTTATTTCTTTCTTTTATTTTTATTTTTATCTTATTATTTTTGTAGTTTTTGTTTTGTAGGATTATAAGAATTAGAAGCAAAGCCATTGGAAGAGTGCAAAAGCGAGTTAGATGGTGAGAACTAAGTGTGGGGTGCCCACACCAAGGACCATGCCTGGGGGAAGTCTGAGTACTCCGTGAGCCGCTATTGCTTCAGCCTTTGGCCTTTCAGGGAGTTTCTTGTCCACTCTTGTTATTGTTTTGCTTTATTTGTGCATTGGAGATACTGCACTCTTTTAAGTGTGGGGTGGAATAATTCTCTTAAAAAAAATATTAGTAGTAGAAAAATGTTAACTTCTTATTTTTGATTTAGTAGTTGTGTTGTATTTTAGTAGCTATGAAAAAAAAACGAACAAAAAAAAAAGTAGAAAAATTGGACTTTTCCCGACAATGGATCTCATTCGACAGGTTTCTTGAGGGATTTAATTTGAAAGAAAAGATAAAAAAAATTTCTTTTGTTAGGTAGTGTAATAATTCCCCCTTAGTTTTTCTTTGTGCCGCGGTTCTTTTTCAAGGGTTTTGTTTGAACCGGATGTAGTTAGTTTTATTTTTTTAGGATTAGGAGCCACTGTGAGATGAATTGAATTGAAACAATATCTCTTGACTTTGTTATGCCTTGAGAATAGTGAGTACTTTGGTTGTGACGCTTAGGCTCAGTTTTTGACTCTTGTATAAGTATCTTAAATCGTATGATTTGACATTTGCTTCACTACTTTGACTAGAGTGTCTTGATGAGTCCAATCCTGAGTAAGTTATGTGCCATGTGTGTGTGAGGTTTGTATGTATTTTGTACATTGCATTTGATGTCTAGAACTTGCCCCGTGTATTTGCAAAGCAAAATAGTAGTTTTGTTCAGTCTTGGAAGTGATATAGGCGTTTCTTTGTTGAGCCAGATATATATATTCTACCTGCCTAATTGTTATGTATCGTAGTTAACCCCTTTGTGCCTGTAATCCTGTTTCTTTGGCAACCACATTACAAGCCTTACCCATTTGTTTGAATTAACCATTTATTTGAACCTTTCACCTCTCATGAGCATTTGAATTGTTATGAACTTTGTAAAAGTTAAAGTGTGGGGTGATTGGTTTGACTTTTGAGTGGAACTAATGAAATAAGGAGAAAGATGCACTGTTTTGAAAAAGTAAGAGCTACTTGAATTGAAAAATAAATAAAAAAATAGTTGTATTTGCTATGAAAAATATTCTTTGATAGTGGTGATTCTTGATGTAATTGTGTTTAAAGAAGTATAAAGTTAATATACATTGTGAAGGTGGAGTTATGGCTTGACATAAGTATGAGGTTTGAATGTTAAAGTATATGTATTAAAGTGCTTAGGGAGATGTAGTCGCTCTTATATCCAAATGTATCTTATCCGTCCCACAACCTACATTACAACCAAATAAAGTCTTACTTGATCCTAGACTGAATGAGCTCGATTAGTAGAGTAGTACACTACGGGCAAGCCTATGGTGCATCTTTTGTGGCATATGAATGTTATTTCTGAGAGTGAGTGAATTCTTTCTATATTGAGTTCCTATTGTTCTTAAATTTTATTGTGTGTGGAACTACTCTCTTTTGTTGTGTGAGGGCACTTGATTCATGAAGGAAAGGTAATGTCATTGACCTTTATGTTAGAGTAAGTGAGTGAGTTGTGAATAATGCATGGTACTTGTGAGTCAAATCTTGAGGTGAAGATGTTACACTTTTGTGCTTAGTCTATTTTAAAGATTCTTGGTGTGATGAGTTAGGAGAATTATTTAAAAAGGTCGTGTCTATATAAAGTGTAGTTTGATTGCTCGAGGACGAGCAACGTTTAAGTGTGGGGTAGTGATGTTTGGCTATAATTACATATTTTTAGCACATTACGTACCTTACATTTTAGGAGCTTTAATGCTAAACTATACTATATTTGGGCTTAATTGAGTTTATTTTATGTGTAGGTACGTCGAAGACAAAATTGGAAGCAAAGTAGAGATTTTGTGTATCTTATATACTACAAGAATGGTTCGTGATTATTTGATGACGGAAAATATTATGATGTATAATTTTACAATGTTTGAAGACCAACCAAAAGAAGACAAAAGAACAAATTGAAAAAGAAGGGAATTATTGATGAAGAAAGAAACAATTGCATAGGAATTGAAAAAAAAAGAAACAGAATCGAGAAGATGAAAGAAGCAAAAGTTAGGCAGAAAATGAGAATTGAAACATGCAAAGAAGTCAGCGACGCGAGGGAGTAAGCACGCTATAGAACATGCAATGCGAGGATAAAAGCTCGCGTTAGAGCTAGCTTCGCGAGGGATTTTGTTTGTGTTTGAGTATGCGCCGCATAGTCTAACGCGAGATAAAGCTTGCGTTTTGCCTCGCGACACGAGGCCTGTAGCGAGGGTGTTCCGGGTTTTTAAGTCCTATTTTGTCTCCTATTTGGTTTTGGACTTGGTTATTTCGTTTGGGTCTTTTCCCTATACATATAAATAGTCATTAAACACCATTTTTAGAAGAGTTTTGCGACTGGAGGCAAGAACATCACGTGGAACCACTCTTGGAGGAGAAAATCATAGAGTCCTTCATCCCTTTATCTTTTCTTTGTAATTTGTTTATGCAAAATACTTGAAAAATTATTACTACGAACATGAGTGGCTAAGCACTCTAAGTTCTAGGGTTGTGGTTGACATGATTATTAACGTTTATTAATTACATCTTTGTTAATTCAGATTATCATCTTGTAGTTATTTCTTTAATTCTAGTTTTCACTTGTGAATTGTTGTAGCTACCAAATCACCCTACTATCTATGCTATGCTTGGGAAAGCCGTGTTTAGATTAGAGTAGAATTAGAGAAAGCTTGTTTCTGAACCCGTGGCTCGGGGAACGATTTCACGGTTAGGATAGGAATATACCTAACAGTCTTGCTTAATTAAATACCGTATTATATTCATTCATGATAGACTCAATACCATAGGAATATAGGATTAATATATTGTGGGCATGCGAGTAGTATTGTGGGAACATGCTATTCATATAAACAATCTGGTTAATTAGCAACCATAGATAATCTGAATTAACGAGTGTAATTATTGAACTTAATAGGATTGATAAACCAACCACAACCCTGGAATTTTCATCTCCTCTGAAGTAAATTCTCATCATACGCATTTGCATTCTTGATAAATTAGTTGTTACTTGTTTAATTTTCACAATAGTAGATTAACAGAAAAACGTCACTCTTATATAGCTTGGATAATTAATTGATTTTAGTTTGCTTAGTTAACGATCAATCTAAGTCTCTGTGGGTTCGACATCCGACTTTCGAGTCACTTTATTACTTGACGACCATGTATACTTGAGTGTACTTGGGGAACCAACACGAGGAAAGAATAAACAACATATTTGCTATTAAACAGTCTCCGTGAGAGGGATTGAGGGACTTCCTCACCCGGTTAAACCGAGTAAGAATGACCATGTTGAATGTATCGGAAAGGATGGCAGTCGCAACTTTACAGAACGGGCTGAGCATAAATGGTTCAAGGGCAACAAGAAAGTTATCAAGTCGGCTTATGAAGTACCCCCCCCCCCAACTACTTGGGATGAAATACACAACTGGTATTGTGCTGAGGTCCGAGCAGACGAGGACGACCTCAACGGGCCGACTCATTGGCTGACCTCGATACAAGCCGAATCTAGAATAGATCGAAGAATCGATGTCAGAAATGACCTCGTAGCTCAGCGACCCAATGTGGAATAGCATATACCATATGTCGGAACTCCCATTGCTCCACCTCCCGCCATGAATAGGTCCTACCCCGATCAAGAACAGGGACTCACCGAAACGAAAGAGGTATGCCCCCTTTATTATTCGCTCATAATTTTTATGTGTCTCCTACAGAAATAGTCTAGCTTTGGAGAAGCTCAGACCAAAGGTGAAGTGGTCGCAAAAGATGAGGTCGGACCCGGGTACCAGAAAGTCGGACAACTTATGCGAGTTCCACCAAGAGTGAGGGCACAAAACCGAGGATTACATCGCCTTAAGACAGGAGGTCGTAAACATGCTACGACAGGGACACCTCAAAAAGTTGATGAGCGACCGGGGAAGGATCAACTTTGCCAGAGGTCGTGAACAACATCAAGGACCGCTGAAACTGCCCTCGCCGACCTGCACCATCCATCTGGTCATCGGTGGCAGTGACAATGCTTCAATCAACAGTGTGAAGTTCACCATAACCCACAAGCTCAAACGGTCGATCATCCACGAACGATATGATGAACTCGAAGAAAGTATCATCTTCGATAAGTCAAATACCAACGATTTGGTTATCCCTTACTATGATGCCCTTGTTATCACTTTACGAATTTTAAATACCGATGTGAGACGCATTATGGTAGATGATGGGAGCAGTGCATGCATTATCCACCCTCGAGTACTTGCAAAAATTAAACTCGAGGATAAGATAGTGCCGCACTGCATCACTCTAATAGGTTTTAACAATGCAGTGGAGCAAACATCCGGTGAGATCATACTCCCCATCCCCGTTCAATTCCATATCATGGACCAGGACACAACATATAACGCCATAATAGGGTGACCATGGATACACACCATGAGGACCATCCCCTCCAGCTTGTACCAAGTCATTAAATTCCCAACTCCATGGGGGATATTCAGTATACGAGGAGAACAACACATATACCGGGAATGCTACCGCATCGCTCTAGACTGCACGGTCACTCAATAGACGAAGGATAGAGAAAAAGAGACATAGAAATCAACAGGGTCGATGCGCGATGATAGCGAAAACATCATCAGAGACCCCGATACGGTCGAAGCTACAAGATCGACAATAGAAGACCTCGACCCCATTCAATTAGACAGCAACGATCACATCAAGAAAGCTTACATCGGCTGCAAGCTTCAGGAACCAGGTAAATTTCGTCAATTCTTAACTGCTAACGTGGACTTATTTGCTTTTAGCCATGCAGATATGCCAGGTCATCCAAAGAAAATCACCACGCACAAGCTGAACGTCGATCCATTCCACCCCCTAGTGATGCTGGTTAGGCGTAAGTTCAACTCCGCAATTAATGATGCGGTACGCAAAGCGGTGGAAAAACTATTAGAAAACGGATCCATCATGGAGACGAAATACCCCCAATGGGTCGCCCACGTGGTCATGGTGAAAAAGAAAAATGGAAAATGGAGGATGTGCATAGACTTTACAGATTTGAACAAAGCATGCCCCAAAGATTCATTTTCGTTATCCCATATCGACCAGCTCATCGATGAAACTGTCGGGCATGAACTACTGAGCTTCTTGGACGCCTACTCGGGCTATAATCAAATCCTCATAGAAGAAGAGGATCAGGAGAAGACCACTTTCATCACCCACCGGGGGACGTACTGCTATAGGGTCATGCCCTTCGGGTTGAAAAACACAGGGCAACTTAGTAAAGATTAGTGATGAGGATGTTCAAAGACCAACTCGGCAAAACGATGGAAGTCTATATAGATGACATGCTGGTCAAGTCCAAAAGGAAAAAGGACCACATCGACCGTTTAAGAGAAACCTTCGACATACTCAGACGGTACAGAATGAAACTGAATTCCGAAAAATGTGCATTCGGTGTGGCCTTAGGAAAATGTCTAGGTTTTCCGGTGTCGCAGCGAGGGATCGAGGTCAACCCTGACCAAATCACAGCCATTGAAGAAATATCTGAACACCTAACCACCCAAAAAAAGGTTCAGAGGTTAACTGGCCGTATCGCCGCCCTTTCAAGATTCATCTCGCAATCATCGGATAGGTGTCACATATTCTTCGGCGTACTCAAGAAGGATAACGACCTCCAACGGAATTCTGAGTGCGTCCATGCCCTGAAGGAACTAAAAACATATTTGTCATCTCCACCATTACTTTCGAAACCAGAGTCGGGGGAATGTCTCCTTATCTACCTCGTCATATCCGAAGTAGCTGTGAGCGCAGTCCTGGCCCGAGAAAATAAAGGTACGCAGTTTCCCATCTATTACATTAGAAAAACACTAGTCGATGCCGAGACGAGATAGCCTCACCTCAAAAAACTAGCTCTGGCCTTAGTCGTAGCTTCACGAAAGCTTAGACCATATTTCCAATGCAACCCCATCTCGGTCGTCTCGACTTTCCCCCTAAGAAGCATTTTACATAAACCCGAGCTATCAGGTAGTTTGGCCAAATGGGCCATCGAACTGAGCGAGTACGATATCACATATCATCCACGAACAATGATAAAGTTAGTCCTTGCAGACTTCGTCGCCATCTTCAGCGCAAAAATAATGCCCAAAGTCGAAAAAGAGGCCGTCCACGCTTCTCCCCAAACACAAGACCTCTGGGTCCTGTACAGTGACGGCGCATCCAACGCGTCAGGTTTCGAACTTGGACTCGTACTCGAAGTCCCAATCGACGAAGTGATTCGCTAGTCCATAAGGTGCCCGGACATGACTAACAATGAGGCCGAGTATGAGGACGTAATTGTAGGGTTGAGACTAGCACTCAAATACGGGGTGAAACAGTTAAGACTATGTTGTATTCTCAACTCGTTGTCAACCAAGTCACAGGAACTTTCCAAATCAAGGAACAAAGGTTGCAGACCGAAATTTGCAAGTTGTTGCCCGAGTTCGACGAATGCCAACTCGACCAAATCCCCCGAACACAGAATACCGAGGTAGACGGCCTCGCCAAATTAGCCGCAACTACCAAAAACATTGCCACCGGAGATAGAAGTGTAGTCCACCTTCTTAACTCATGACCTAATCGAGGTAAGAACCATAAACCTGACTTGGGACTGGAGCAACCGTGTTGTCAAATATTTTTGTAGGACGGCGTGCTCCCAGGTGATATAAAAGAAGCCAAGAAACTGAGAACGTAAGCAGTCGGGTATAACATCATCCATAATGACCTGTATAAGAGAACGTACGACGGCCCTCTGGCGAAATGCTTGGGCCCAAATCAGACGTGGCGTTCTTGAAGAGGTCCACGAAGGCCATTGCGGAGCTCATTCCGGCAATCGTGCTCTGGTTAGATGCCTCATACGGGCAGGTTATTACTGGCCCACCCTGAAAAAAGAGGCCGCGAACTTCGTGATAAAATACGAGCAATGCCAAAAGTGCGCCCCAATGATTTACCAAGCAGGCAAACACCTCAACTCAATCACTTCCCCTTGGCCGTTCATCAAATGGGGAATGGACATCGTAGGCCCCCTCTTGGCAAGACGAGATAACGTACGATTCCTTTTGGTTTTGACTGACTATTTCTCTAAATGGGTAGAAGCAGGAGCATTCACCCAAATACGTGAAGAGGAAGTGATCGCCTTCATATGGAAAAACATTGTATGCCAATTCGGCCTCCCCAAAGAGGTCAGTTGTGACAACAGACCCTAATTTATAGGAAAGAAATCACTGAATATTTTGGAAAATGGCATATCAAAAGAATACTCTCAATGCCATATCATCCCGCGGGCAATGGACAAGCAGAGTCCTCCAACAAGTCGACACTGAACATCACGTAGAAAAAACTTGAAAATGCCAAAGGGTTATGGCCGGAAATATTACCAGAAGTACTCTGGGTCTACCGAAAAACACCGAAGACAAGCATAGGAGAGACGCCTTACTCATTAGTTTATGGGAGTGATGCGGTAATACCGGTTGAAGTCGGGGAGCCCAGCCTAAGATACTCCCATGAGAGCAGTCCAGGGAACGATGAAAGCAGAAGGCAGGAGCACGACGAAGTCGAAGAACGAAGATATATTGCATGCGTAAGGATGATCTCCCAAAAACAACAAGTAGAACGCTATTATAACAAAAAGTCAAAGGCCAGGCCACTAAAAGTCGGGGACTAAGAGCTTAAAGCTAAAACACAAGCAATCAAAGATCCACGGGAAGGTAAACTGAGAACAAATTAGGACGACCCATACAAAATCACAGCAACATCGAACAAAGGGTAATTCCAACTAAAAACAATGGAAGGAAAGCTACTACCAAATAACTAGAATATTACCCACCTCAAGTACTTCAACTTTTAAGAGATAAAGCGTCCCCCAAGTCGTACTCTTTTTCCCCTCACTTGAGTTTTGTCCCAGTTGGGTTTTCTCAAGGAGGTTTTTAACGAGGCGACGAAGGGGACACTTCATTTCGAAGTACGTACAAACAGAGGCACAGGACGACTAGTTTATTGCCCGACCTCTCAAGACTTCTCCAGGCCGACCATTGAAGGGACTAGATAAACTGGGACTAGGACTGGAACGTCATCCAATGCCCGAAAAAATATGTAAATTTCTCCATGTGTATGAATAAATCACAAACGCATGAAGTTTATTTCTATTTCTCCGGATATACAACCAAGGCAACATCGCCTTAAAAGTTCACAACGTCGACAAATTCTGCACCTAGAGACATATATAACTAAACATAGGTTATATTCGACCTCATTCGAATTAACACCTAAACTGGCCCCCAGCCATAACAACATAGGTTATATTCAACCTCATTTGAATTTACACCTAAACTGGCCCCCGGCCATAACAACATAGGTTATATTCGACCTCGTTCGAATTAACACCTAAACTAGCCCTCAACCATAACCAAACAGAGGTTATATTCAAGCTCGTTCGAATTAAAACCTAAATTGGCCCCCGGCCATAACAACATAGGTTATATTCGATCTCGTTCGAATAAACACTTACACTGGCCCTCGGCTATAACATCATAGGCTATATTCGACCCCGTTCGAATTAACACCTAACTGGCCCTCGGCTGTAATTAAACATAGGATGTGTTCAACCTCATTCGAACTAAACGATTACGGCCAAGAAAATTAAAAAGCATACAAGTGCGAACCAAAGAAAAAGAATCAGGTACAAGTAACAAAGTCGACATCTCATATTAGATATTTTTACAAAGGCTTGTAAAGACGCCTACAAAAAACGCACAAGTTTGTGGCAAAATAAATGAAAGAAAAAGAAAAACTATTGGTCGCCATCAGGACCATCAGTGCCACCGCCTTGACCATCTTCCCCCTCACCATCACAACCGCCCTTAGGGTACGCGTCCCCATACCAGGCGTCCTCTTCAATCTGATCCACATCCGCGTTATATTCGATCTCGTTCGAATAAACACTTACACTGGCCCTCGGCTATAACATCATAGGCTATATTCGACCCCGTTCGAATTAACACCTAACTGGCCCTCGGCTGTAATTAAACATAGGATGTGTTCAACCTCATTCGAACTAAACGATTACGGCCAAGAAAATTAAAAAGCATACAAGTGCGAACCAAAGAAAAAGAATCAGGTACAAGTAACAAAGTCGACATCTCATATTAGATATTTTTACAAAGGCTTGTAAAGACGCCTACAAAAAACGCACAAGTTTGTGGCAAAATAAATGAAAGAAAAAGAAAAACTATTGGTCGCCATCAGGACCATCAGTGCCACCGCCTTGACCATCTTCCCCCTCACCATCACAACCGCCCTTAGGGTACGCGTCCCCATACCAGGCGTCCTCTTCAATCTGATCCACATCCGCGTCCCTCTGATAGTCACTAGCCTCCGGTGTAGCAGGATCATATCCACAAGTATTTGAGCCTTAATGACGAGCTAAAAATACAACACAAAATTATGCTCGCTAGTCAAATATAGTATAGAAAATTATCGTATCCACGTGGATTGGATTTAAACAGTGTTTTCGTAGCTTGTAGTCTTATTGCTATTCAAGATGATCAACAATTTGGATTTGTCTTAATTAAAACTAAAATTAACTAAAAGTCTAAACTATTGGCTAATGACAATCGCAACAAAAGTAAGCAAAGAAGATATCAATGGGAGAAAATAGGGGTAGATTGGATAGGTGCAAGATACTTGTTTGGGAATTAACTCTAGTTACTTCACTCTATGGTTCAAGTGAGTCTCTCGAATTCACTCTATTATTAGTTCGAACGTTCAGTAGAAACTCCTCTCTCGATTAAGTCTCAACCTCACAATATAAACTAAGTTAAGCTCAGTGAAGATATGCAAGAATTCGTAGTGGGTTAATCTTTAGGAGAACCTCTTTCGATTATCCTCCTAACTAGGTCTAAACAATAATTCAACTAGCCTCTTTCGATTACTAAGAAGAATCAACGAATTCAACCAACAAGATAATGCAAAACATCACAAATTATGCCTCTTTAGATTACATAAACATGTGAATATATATGTAACAATAAAACATCCAAAATGATTCAATACATAAAACTAGAGTTAATATCCACAAACAATTCTCAAAACACCAAATCCATCAATCCCTAAGGAAGAATTACTCCATGGATATGGAGAAATTTATCAAAATTAAGTTTAAGTCAAAGGAAAACATAAAACATCCAAACCCTTGTCTTGAGTGAGGATGAATGGTGAAGTCCTTGTGCTCTTACTTCTCCCTCTTCTCCTTAGCTTCAATAGGTCTAAATTATGTCAAAAGTCCTCAAAATACCGTTTTTCTATGTATATATACCAAGTAGGGTCGGGCCCAAACAAATACACCTTCTCGTACGTGAAAAAGGACACTTTTCCGGAGTTGGACGTGCGCGGCCGCGCACCTGGAAGTGTGCCCGCGCGCTTTTCACACTGTTCTGCCCCATATGCGCGGTCAGTGCACGGACACGCACTTGCCGCACACTTTTTACCCTGTTCTATTGGGAATTTGAAACAATGTAAAACATGAAAGTTGTATCCCTTTGAATTAGATTTCCAATAATATATTGTGGAGCCCAAGCGGAGTTACAAGCGAAAAGTTATGTGCATTTTACTAGACACTGCGCAATATGCCTGGTCGATTCTTTGTTTCGTTCCACTATCATCCGTTGATCCCCGAACACGATCCCGGCTTAATTCCTTGGGATTTTACTCAGACTTCAAAGCTCCAAATCACTTGAATTCATTCCATAACATCTACATAGCTCGGAATCACTCTTACAAGGCATAAAAGACACAATTAGTGCAAAACACTGGCGATTAAATCTCAAACTCAACTAAAGTGCAGTAAATTGGAATGTAATAATCAACTAAAACATGAGATTATAACCTACTATCAACACCCCACACTTAAATCATTGCTCGTCCTCGAGCAATCAAACAACACTTTATATAGACACAACCTTACTAAGCAACTCTCCTAACTTATCACACCAAGAATATTTAAAATAGACTAAGCACAATAGTATAACATCTTCACCTCAAGATTTGACTTGCAAGCACCACGCATTATTCACAACTTACTCACTTACTCTAATATAAAGATCAAGTATTACCTTTCCTTCATGAATCATGTGCCCTCACATAATAATAGAGTAGTTCCACACACAATAAAAATTAAGAACAATCAGGAACTCAAGATAGAAATAATTCACTCACTCTCACAAACAACATTCATATGCCACAAAAAATGAACCATAGGCTTGCCCGTAGTGTACTACTCTACTAATTGAGCTCATTCAGTCAAGGATTAAGAGTGACTACACCTCTCTAAGCACTTTAATACATACATTTCATTGTTCAAACCCATACTTATGTCAAACCATACTCCACCTTAACATCAACATGCATTAACTCCCCAAATTATTTAAGCAACATTACATCAAGAGTTACCACTTATCAATGAATCTCGTTCACAACAATACAACTATTTTCTTATTTTTCAATACAACTATTTTCTTATTTTTCTTTTTCAATTCAAGTGGCTCTTATTTTTTTCAATTCATTGCACCTTTCTCCCTATTTCAACAGTTCCACTCAAAGCCAAACCAACCACCCCACACTTCAACTTTTACAGAGTTCATAATAATTTCAAGTGCTCATGAGAGGTAATTGGTTCAAATAGATGATCAATTCATACAACTGGGTAAGGCTTGTAATTTGGTTGCCAAAGAAATAGGATTACAGTCTTAATGGGTTAACTACGATTACATAATGATTTGGTGGGTAAACACATATATCTGGCTCAACAAAGAAACGCTTATCACTTCCAAGACTGAATAAAACTACTATTTCGCTTCGCAAACACACGGGACAAGTTCTAGACAACAAATGCAATGCACAGAATCATTCAAACCTCACACACACATGGCACATAACTCACTCAGGGTTGGACTCATCAAGACACGCTAGTCAAACCAGTTAAGCAAAGTTAAGATCATACAGTTTAAGGTACTTATACAAGAGTCAAAACCTGAACATAAGCGTCACAATTGAAGCACTTACTATTCTCAAGGCATGATCAAGTCAAAAGATATTGCTTCTTTTTCAAATCATAGCATAAGGTTTTCCTACTTCTAAAAACAAAAATCTAACAACACTCGGTTCAAACAAAATCCTTGGAAAAGAACCGCGACACAAAGAAAAAGCAAGGGGTAATTAATACACTAACTACAAAAGAAAATCTTTTTTCATTTTTCTTTCGACTTAATTCCCTCAAGAAACTCGTCGAATGATATCCATCGTCGGAAAAAATCAAAAATTTTAAAATTTTTATTGTTTTCAATTTTTTCTATCTCTAACTACTAAAATTAACAAAAACTTAAATACATATACATACAACATACAATTATCCCCCTACCCCACACTTTAAGTAGTGGCATGTCCCCATGACACACAATTAAAAAGCGTAAGATAAAGGAAACTTTCCTGAATTTTTAGTCAGGGTCTGAGTCGATGTCAG